>NC_141874.1:208788927-209091957 GCF_056163025.1 Triticum urartu
CTGCTGTATGCACTGCTCCTCCTGCCGAGATCATTGGAAGCCGAGATGCTTCGGGCCGAGTGGTCAAATGGGCCATATATTTGCCCCCTACACCATCTACTACCAGCCTCGCACCACTGTCAAGTCACAAGAACTGGCCGACTTCCTCGTCGATTGGGCTGAGACCCAGTACCTGCCGCCGACACCAGACTCCACCCATTGGCGGATGCACTATGATGGTTCCAAGATGCGCACCGGTTTGGGAGCCGGCATCGTCCTCACCTCTCCCAAGGGTGAAAAGCTCAGATATGTGCTGAAAATCCACTTTGCCGCCTCCAACAACGTTGCTGAATACGAAGCACTCAATCACGGGCTCCGGCTTGCTAAGGAAATCGGCATTCGCCGGATCCTGTGTTATGGAGACTCTGACTTGGTGGTTCAGCAGTTGTTAGGCGACTGGGACGCCAAAGATGCAAACATGGCAAGCTACCGCTTCCTTGTCCAGTAACTCAGCGGATACTTTGAAGGGTGCGAGTTCCTACATGTGCCAAGAAATAACAATGAGCAAGCAGATGCTTTGGCACGAATCGGCTCCACCCGACAAGCAATACGAGCCGGCGTCGCCCTGTAACGCCTCCTTAAGCCGTTTGTTAAGCCATCGCCAGAGTCAGATTCCATCTTCGTGCCGGCTCCTTCTAAAGCAGTTGGATCCGACTTGAGGACCCCAGTAGCTGCGTGGGGAATTCGGTAGGCGGCCTGGGAACTGCGGCAGCCGCACCCGGCCCGGGGACTACAATAGTCGGCCCGAGGACTTCATCAATTCAGCAAGCGGTAGCCTTCCTACCCGCGGCCTCCCGGCCCAACCACCCTCGTGCAAGTTGCAGTCCTGGCAGTCGAAGAAATAGCAGCACCTTCATGGGCGCAGCCCATCCTCAACTTTCTGTTGAACAAAGAGCTGCCGACTGATAAGATCTCGACTCGGCAAGTCCAATGTCGGGCAGCAGCGTACACCATTGTCAACAGAGAACTTGTGAGGCGCAGTGTCACGGGCGTGTACCAGTGTTGCGTAGAGCCAGAGCAAGGTCAAGCAATTCTCAAAGATATCCACCAAGGCGAGTGTGGCCACCACGCGGCTTCAAGAGCTCTTGTTGCCAAAGCTTTCCACCATTGGTTTTTCTGGCCGACTGCTCTAGAAGACCCCAAAGGCTTGGTCCAGAAATGCAAAAGGTGCCCCAAGTTCCGCTCTAAGCTTCATCAGCCGGCGTCTGCACTCAAGACCATCCCCATTGCCTGGCCCTTCGCTGTCCGGGGGCTGCATATGGTGGGACCATTCAAGACAGCACACGGCGTTATGACTCATTTGCTTGTCGCGGTGGACAAGTTCACCAAGTGGATAGAAGCAAGAGCAATCAAGAAGCTGAACGGTCCGATTGCTATGACTTTCATCGCCGACATCACCATCCGGTATGGCATACCACACAGCATCATCATCGACAATGGCACAAACTTTGCCAAAGGCGCCTTGGCTTGTTTCTGCGCGATGCAGGGCATCCGACTGGACTTAGTGTCCGTTGCCCATCCGCAGTCAAATGGCCAGGTGGAGCGGGCAAATGGCCTCATTTTGTCCGGCATCAAGCCCCGACTGGTCGAGCCTCTGGAGCGCTCGGCCAGCTGTTGGCTCGACGAGCCGCGACCGTCCTCTGGAGCCCGCGCACAACTCTGAACAACTCAACCGGCTTCACGCCCTTCTTCCTCATCTACGGTGCCGAAGCCGTCATCCCGACGGACATAGAATTCGTCTCCCCTCGAGTCACCATGTACACCGAAGAAGAGGCAAAAGAAGCACGAGAAGACGTCATCGATCTACTAGAAGAGGGCCAGCTGCTGGCGCTCAGCCGGTCCACCATCTACCAACAAAGTCTACCCCGGTACTACAATTGGAAGGTCAAGCCAAGATCCTTCCAAGAGGGATACCTTGTGCTCTGGCTGATCTAGCGAATAGCCGGCCAGCACAAGCTCTTGGCACCTTGGGAAGGCCCCTTCATCATCAACAAGGTGTTGGGCAATGACTCCTACTACCTGATCGATACTCAGAAGCCTCGAGCACGCAAAAGAGATGACTCCGGCAAGGAGACGGAACGACCATGGAATGCAAACCTCCTCCGAAGGTTTTACAGTTAACGCAGTATGTACCAGGACAACTCTTGTATTAAGTATGAAGACTCCGGGTCCCCCGAGAAGCTCGGGGACTGCCCTCCTTTATCTATATGATAAGTATTATGCCTATGAATGTGTTAGTCCGCCTGGCACCGGGTTCGACCAGTCGACCTGGGGGCTCGCCGCCTTGTACTATGTAATACTTCCAGCAGCCGGACAAGTAACATGTTGGCACTTAAGCCTTCTCCTGCCAAAGCCGTAGGTCGCAGAGAGGCTACCCGGTAGGCAGGAGTCAAAGGCAGGAAAGGGTGCCCACATGAAAAATGGCTAAGGACCCAAAAGCATGCGCATAGTTCAAGCCGGCTCCCCGCCTCACCGACCGGCTGCCGCGCAGCCAGCTAGCCAACTTCTACTTAAATTGCTAAACGCTCTAGTTGGCTAAGTACTTGCCTTCCCAAAGTGGCAAAGTACTTGACCCAGCCACAGTCCGCAGAGCGGCTGTCCGGCTGGCAAGACAGCAACTGAGAGAGGGCGGCAAAGGAAAAAGGCCACGGAGCAGAAAGCAAGAAGAGATATAACTTGGCAAAAATATTTACATATCAAATGGCCCTTGGCCAGCATTCAACGGAAGTTTGAAATACACCCAACAGGTGGAATTGTGCGAAACTAACAAAGTTTGTCAAGACTAATGAAGCAGTAAAAAACAAGGATACATTGGCAGCCTAGGGAGCAGCAGACGGGTCCGGCGGAACGGTGGAGTCGGTGGTGCCGGTTAGTGGAGCGGCCGGCTGGTCAGTCTCCGCTTGATTGCCTTCAGTAGAAGTCGGTTCGCTCTGGCGTGGCTCGTTGCTGGAGGCGCGGTCGAGCTGAGGCTGGCCGTCCGCTTCAACCTCTTGCGCCTCCTCTTCACCTTCCTCCTCCTCGTCTTCTCACTTGTTGCTAGAGTCGATCACTTCGGCCGAGTCCTCGCCATCCTCCGGGTTCAACCCGAACCACTCTGGTGGCACCTCGGCACCATTCTCAGCCAGCTCCGGGACGAAGACGTTGGTGTTGGTGTACTCGACGATAGCCGCCGCCCACTTGCTGAGATCACGCTCCACCGCCACTAGCTCCTCCTGGGCCTCTTGTCGAAATGTGGTCAACTGGGCTAGATCTAGCCCAGGTTACCATGCCTTGACGAACTCCAGGGCTCGGCGTGCGCCATCCCGGGCCGAGAAGCCCTTCCAAGCCTCAAGACGGCCGACTGCCACTTCCAGCCAGTCGGCGATCCGACTGGGAGTGCGCGGAGCCGGCATGTCTGGCCATAGGGTGGATATCGCCTGGGCTCCGACGCGCTGAAGGCGGCGCAGCATCCGATGAGCCGGCCGAAGGAGGGCCTGGATGCCGAGGAGCTGCTCACTAGGGGATCGGGGGTGTTGGCAGCAATCTGCGCTCTTTCCGCCCTCCGTTCCTCACGATAGGCCTCGATGGCCTGGTTGGCGGTGCCGGAGTGGCCAGGGAAGAAGTCTGCACGAGCAGAAAGCAAGTGAGGCAGAAGCCGGAAGCTAGAGGCCGGCCTGGTCAGCAGCCGACAAATCAAAGAAAGAAGAAGGAAGAAGCTTACCATCAACCATGTCTTTGATCTCGCCGAAGCCGGCAGTCAGCATGACCTCCTTATCAGTCAGGCAGAGCATTCGATCTCGAACTCGGCAAGGAGACCGGACTCCTTTGCCTCCGCCTCCTTTTGAGCCATCTTGAGAAGCTCCGCCTGCTCCGCCAGCTGCGTGGCCAGCCGGTCACTCTCTTCGGCCAGCTTGTTGCACTCCTCCTCCTTGGCACGCAAGGCGGTCTCGGCTTCACCAAGATGTTGTTGCAGGGTAGCGTTGGCCTCTACAAGAAGGGAGAAAGGAAAAGGCGTCAGCGGCTAATGGAAAAGAAGAACGGTTGCCGGGGAGATTCGGCCCGACTGCTTAGCAGTCGTCCCGAATCTCGGGGACTACAGCCCGCGGGTGCGCCAACGCGTCCCCGCAGAGAAAAGAAACAAGGATTTACTCCAGCTCTCTGACAAGTCAACAGCCCGTCGGTCCAGCTCTCGGATGTTGGAGTTGAAGGCGACTGCGCAGAGGTTGTGATAGTCCTACAATAAAGATAACATACGAAGTTAGTACTCGGAGCTCGCCAAATTAAATGCACCGAGCCGCCTGCTCGGCAGCCGGCCCGAAGCTTGGGGATTACACTAAGCGGGTGCGCTGGCGCGCCCCCACAAAGAAGTAAAGAAATTCAAGAGTCAAAGATGAAGAAGCATACCTGGACGGCTGCTCGCGATTCCAGGAACGCCTGGTTGCACCGCTTCAGGGCATCGGCTTCGGCTCGAAGCTTGCCTTGGATGTCCAGGATCGCCTGGTCAAGGGGCTCGTCCCGCCTCCTCGCACCTAGTCGGCGGGCGTGGCGCTGGTCGCCTCGGTGTCCGAGATCGAAGAGCTCGTGGCACCGACTTCCAGCGGGCGCGGTGTGATAACCCACAAGTATAGGGGATCGCAACAGTTTTCGAGGGTAGAGTATTCAACCCAAATTTATTGATTCGACACAAGGGGAGCCAAAGAATATTCTCAAGTATTAGCAGCTGAGTTGTCAATTCAACCACACCTGGAAACTTAATATCTGCAGTAAAGTATTTAGTAGCAAAGTAATATGGTAGTAGTGGCAACGGTAGCAAAAGGTAGTGATAGCAAAAGTAGTGTTTTTGGTATTTTGTAGTGATGATAGCAATAGCAACGGAAAAGTAAATAAGTGAAGAACAATATATGGAAAGCTCGTAGGCAATGGATCAGTGATGGAGAATTATGCCAGATGCGGTTCATTATGTAACAGTCATACCCTAGGGTGACACAGAACTAGCTCCAGTTCATCAATGTAATGTAGGCATGTATTCGGAATATAGTCATACGTGCTTATGGAAAAGAACTTGCATGACATCTTTTGTCCTACCCTCCCGTGGCAGCGGGGTCCTTACGGAAACTAAGGGATATTAAGGCCTCCTTTTAATAGAGTACCGAAACAAAGCATTAAGACATAGTGAATACATGAACTCCTCATACTACGGTCATCACTGGTAAGTATCCCGATTATTGTCACTTCGGGGTTAACGGATCATAACACATAATAGGTGACTATAGACTTGCAAGATAGGATCAAGAACTCTCATATATTGATGAAAACATAATAGGTTCAGATCTGAAATCATGGCACTCGGGCCCTAGTGACAAGCATTAAGCATAGCAAAGTCATAGCAACATCAATCTCAGAACATAGTGGACACTAGGGATAAAACCCTAACAAAACTAACTCGATTGCATGATAGATCCCATCCAACCCATCACCGTCCAACAAGCCTACGATGGAATTACTCATGCACGGTGGTGAGCATCATGAAATTGGTGATGGAGGATGGTTGATGATGATGATGGCGACGGATTTCCCTCTCCAGAGCCCCGAACGGACTCCAGATCAGCCCTCCCGAGAGGTTTTAGGGCTTGGCGGCGGCTCCGTATTGTAAAACGCGATGAATTCTTCTCTCTAATTTTTTCTCGCCGAAACACAATATATAGAGTTGGAGTTGGAGTCAGAGGAGCTCCAGGGGGCCCAGGAGGTAGGGGCGTGCCCTAGGGGGGCAGGCGCGTCCCCCACCCTCGTGGACAGGTGGTGGGCGCCCTGGCCTTCATCTTTTGCAGGTATTTTTTATATTTTCCAAAAAGTTGCTCCGTGAAGTTTCAGGTCATTCCGAGAACTTTTGTTTCTGCACATAAATAACACCATGGTAGTTCTGTTGAAAACAGCGTCAGTCCGGGTTAGTTCCATTCAAATCATGCAAGTTAGAGTCCAAAACAAGGGCAAAAGTATTTGGAAAAGTAGATACGATGGAGACGTATCAACTCCCCCAAGTTTAAACCTTTGCTTCTCCTCAAGCAATTCAGTTGACAAACTGAAAGAGTTAAAGAAAAACTTTTACAAACTCTGTTTGCTCTTGTTGTTGTAAATATGTAAAGCCATCATTCAAGTTTTCAGCAACGATTATAAGTAACCACATTCGCAATAACGCTTAGGTCTCAAGTTTACTCATATCAGTGGCATAATCAACTAGCGAGCAATAATAATAAATCTCGGATGACAACACTTTATCGAAACAATCATAATATGATATAACAAGATGGTATCTTGCTAGCCCTTTCTGAGACCGCAAAACATAAATGCAGAGCACCTTTAAAGACCAAGGACTGACTAGACATTGTAATTCATGGTAAAAGAGATCCAGTCAAGTCATACTCAATGTAAACTAACAGTAATGGATGCAAATGACAGCGGTGCTCTCCAACTGGTGCTTTTTAATAAGAGGATGATGAATCAGTATAAAAGTAAATAGATAGGCCCTTCGCAGAGGGAAGCAGGGATTTGTAGAGGTGCCAGGGCTCGGTTTTGAAATAGAGGTGAATAATATTTTGAGCGGTATACTTTCATTTTCAACATAACAACCAAGAGATGACGATATCTTCCATGCTACACACATTATAGGCGGTTCCCAAACAGAATGGTAAAGTTTATACTCCCCCTTCCACCAACAAGCATCAATCCATGGCTTGCTCGAAACAATGAGTGCCTCCAACTAACAAGAGTCCCATGGGGAGTTTTGTTTGCAATTATTTCGATTTAGTTTGCATAAAGCATGGGACTGGGCATCCCGGTGACCAGCCACTTTCTCGTGAGTGAGGAGCGGAGTCCACTCCTCTTGAGAATAACCCACCTAACATGGAAGATACGGTCAGCCCTAGTTGATACATGAGCTATTTGAGCATACAAAACATGATATTTATTTGAAGGTTTAGAGTTTGGCACATACAAATTTACTTGGAACGGCAGGTAGACACCATATATAGGTTGGTATAATGGACTCATGTGGAATAACTTTGGGGTTTAAGGGATTGGATGCACAAGCAGTATTCCCGCTTAGTACAGGTGAAGGCTAGCAAAAGACTGGGAAGCGACCAGCTAGAGAGCGACAATAGTTATGAACATGCATTAAAATTAATCAACACCGAATGCAAGCATGAGTAGGATATAATCCACCATGAACATAAATATCGTGAAGGCTATGTTTATTTTGTTTCAACTACATGCGTGAACATGCGTCAAGTCAAGTCACTTAAATCATTCAGAGGAGGATAGCACGCTATCATACCACATCACAACCATTTTAATAGCATGTTGGCACGCAAGGTAAACCATTATAAGCTCCTAGCTAATCATGCATGGCACAAGAACTATGATCTCTAGTTGTCATTGCAAACATGTTTATTCATAATAGGCCGAATCAAGAACGATGAACTAATCATATTTACAAAAACAAAAGAGGTCGAGTTCATACCAGCTTTTCTCATCTCAGTAAGTTCATCATATAATCATTATTATTGCCTTTCACTTGCACGACCGAACGATGTGAATAGTAATAATTGTGCATGTGCATTGGACTAAGCTGGAATCTTAAACAGGAGAAGACAAGGCAATACGGGCTCTTTTGTCAGATCAACAATTATGCATATAAGTGCCACTTCAACAATTTAATCATGGTCTTCTCCTATCGACCCTCAAAGAAAAGAAAAGAAATAAAACTATTTACACGGGAGAGCTCCCAACAAGTAAAAGAAGAACATGAAATCTTTTTGGGTTTTCTTTTTAATTACTGCTACAAGCATGGAAACTAAACTAATTAAAAGCTACAACTAATTATTTTTGGTTTTTCTTAAGGTTTATTAAACACACAAAAAGAAAGCATAAAAGGAAAGTATACTAGCATGGATGATACAATGAAAAAGTATGATCACCGACATCTAGCAATGAGTGTGTGAACATAAATGTAATGTCGGTGGGAAATATGTACTCCCCCAAGCTTAGGCTTTTGGCTAAGTTCGTCTATGGCCACGGTTGGCCTGTCGGATATCCATAATAGTAGTTGGGGTCGTACTGAGATGCAGCGGCTATAGCCTCCTGCGCTGCAGCATGGCGACGAGCGACCTCTGCTCTCCTCTCGTACTCATCTGCCTCCTCTCTGGTAATAACATATCTTCCTTTTGCCTGATGATCAAAGAAGGAAGGAGCAGGGAGAGTAATATGGACAGCATGGCGCCTGTCAAAGATTAGTCGATACTGGAGAGGTGATTCATTCCTCTCGACAAACTAGTGATGGACCATAGCATTAAAGTCTAGGTAAGAAGGGGGTATTTCAATATCATCTTCGCGTATGGCTATACCAAGAAAATTAGCTATGCGGGTTGCATAAATTCCTCCAAAGAAATCTCCATTAAATCTAATAAGATGCAACCTACGTGCAACAATGGCTCCCAAATTATAAGATTTATCTCCTAAAACAGCACTCCTAATAATACTGAGGTCAGGGACACACATGTGACATGCCTCATCTTTACCATTAATGCATCTACCTATGAAGAGAGCAAAATAATGTATAGGAGGAAAGTGAATGCTCCATATGGTAGCTTGTGTTATATCTCTAGATTCTCCCACAGTTATGCTAGCAAGAAAATCTGTAAATTCAGATTTGCGAGGATCCCTTATACTACCCCATTGTGGAAGTTTGCAAGCAGTGGTAAAATCCTCTAAGTCCATAGTGTAAGAATTTTCATAAAGATCAAACATGACAGTTGGAGAATTACGTGAAGATGAAAATTCAAACCTCCTCATAAAGGAACTAGTGAGATTGTGATACTGGCTGCACTTCTCTTCCTCGAAGCTCACAAGATCGGCGTTACTCAAATATGCGTTAAATTCTTCCTTAATTCCCGCTCGATCCATAAAGTTCTCAGAAGGCCATTCACAAGGATGCACTGGAGCGTCTCTTGGTGGCTCATCATCAGCATCACGCATTGCAAGCCTGGTCCTTGCTTCCTTGAAGAACCACCCTGGAACATTTCCCTAAGCATATTTCTTCCTCTGAAAAATTCTGAATTTTTTTTGTAACTTCAAAATAAAAGTGAACCAAACTCAATAATATTGATAGCAACTACTCCTACAAGTGGCTAGAGCCTATATCATGCATCAAAACTACTTGGAACCATATAAATTTGACATGCAAGCTCAAGAACATTGTCAGCTAGGCAGCACAAATTTGCAATGAATAAAGCACGAGAACAAAAACTAATTGGACCAATGGAGGAGTCACATACCAAGGAACA
Source organism: Triticum urartu (assembly GCF_056163025.1). Lineage (NCBI taxonomy): Eukaryota > Viridiplantae > Streptophyta > Magnoliopsida > Poales > Poaceae > Triticum > Triticum urartu. The sequence goes on from NC_141874.1 coordinate 208,798,284, forward strand.
ATCTTCCCAAGCAGTTTTGTGAGAGGTGCTTTGAGCAAGGAGATCAAAAATGGCAGCAAAACAAGCTTGGACTCGGGTTTGAACTGGTTGTTCGTGTTTGTGGGAGGAAGAAGGAGTGTGTGGGTGAAAGGATAAGTGGAGGAGGGCCACCGTGGGCCCAGGAGGCAGGGGGCGCGCCCTCCACCCTTGTGGGCAGGTGGGTGACCCCCCTGCTGTGTTCTCAGTGCCAAATATTCTAGAAAAATCATATTTAAATTTCAGGGCATTTGGAGAACTTTTATTTTCGGGGTATTTTTATATTGCATGGATAATCAGATAACGGACAGAAAAATACTATTTTTAATTTATTTAATATAAATAACAGAAAGTAAAAGTGGGGTACAGAAGGTTGTGCCTTCTAGTTTCATCCATCTCATGATCATCAAAAGGAATCCACTAACAAGGTTGATCAAGTCTTGTTAACGAACTCATTCCGAATAACATGGAACCGGAGAAATTTCGAATAACACTATGTTACCTCAACGGGGATATGCACATCCCGAATAATAAGAATATTATATTTCTTCTTGATAGTAGGAAGAGGAAATTCAAAACCTCCAAATATAATCGATGGAATTTTTCCAATAGAGTTGATACTATGAACTTGAGGTTGTTTCCTCGGAGAGTGTACCGTGTGCTCATTACCATTAACATGAAAAGTGACATTGCCTTTAGTGCAATCAATAACAGCCCCTGCAGTATTCAAAAAGGGTCTTCCAAGAATAATAGACATACTATCGTCCTTGGGAATATCAAGAATAACAAAGTCCGTTAAAATAGTAACGTTTGCAACTACAACAGGCACATCATCACAAATACCGACATGTATAGCAGTTGATTTATCAGCCATTTGCAAAGATATTTCAGTAGGTGTCAACTTATTCAAATCAAGTCTACGATATAAAGAGAGAGGCATAACACTAACACCGACTCCAAGATCACATAAAGTAGTTTTAACATAGTTTCTTTTAATGGAGCATGGTATAGTTGGTACACCGGGATCTCCTAGTTTCTTTGGTATTCCACCCTTAAAAGTATAATTAGCAAGCATGGTGGAAATTTCAGCTTCCGGTATCTTTCTCTTATTTGTAACAATATCTTTCATATACTTAGCATAAGGATTCATTTTGAGCATATCAGTTAACCGCATACGCAAAAAGATAGGTCTAATCATTTCAGCAAAGCGCTCAAAATCCTTATCATCCTTTTTCTTGGATGGTTTGGGAGGAAAAGGCACGGGTTTCTGAACCCATGGTTCTCTTTCTTTACCGTGTTTCCTAGCAACAAAGTCTTTCTTATCATAACTTTGATTCTTTGATTGTGGGTTATCAAGATCAACATCAGGTTCAATTTCTATATCATTATCATTACTAGGTTGAGCATCATCATGAACATTATCATTAACCTTATTACTAGTTTCAGGTTCATTACCAGATTGTGTTTCAGCATCAGAAATAGAAATATCATTTGGGTTCTCAGGTGTTTCAACAATAGGATCACTAGAAGCATGCAAAGTCCTATCATTTTTCTTTTTCTTCCTTTTAGAAGGACTAGGCGCATCTATATTATTTTTCTGAGAATCTTGCTCAATTCTCTTAGGGTGGCCTTCAGGATACAAAGGTTTCTGAGTCATTCCACCAGTTCTAGTAGCCACTCTAATAGCATAATCATTATTCTTACTATTCAATTCATTGAGCAAATCATTTTGAGCTTTAAGTACTTGTTCTACTTGAGTGGTAACCATAGAAGCATGTTTACTAATAAGTTTAAGTTCACCTTTGACATTAGCCATATAATCACCCAGGTGTTCGAGCATATTTGAATTGTATTTCAATTGTCTACCAAAATAAGCATTAAATTTTTCTTGTTTAACAATGAAATTATCAAACTCATCTAAGCATTGTCTAGCAGACTTATAACGAGGGATGTCACCTTCATCAAATCTATAGAGAGAATTTACCTTTACTACCTGTGCCGGGTTATCAAGACCATGAGTTTCTTTAATTGGTGAAGGATTAAGACCATATGTTTCGTCAACAGGCGGTAAATTAAGACCATGTATTTCTTCAATAGGAGGTAAATTCTTAACATCTTCAGCTTTAATACCATTTTCTTTCATAGATTTCTTTGCCTCTTGCATATCTTCAGGACTGAGAAATAGAATACCCCTCTTCTTCAGAGTTGGTTAAGGAATAGGCTCAGGAATTGGCTCCAGTGGTGTCCAATTATTTTCATTTGTCAACATATTATTCAATAGAATTTCAGCTTCATCCGGTGTTCTTTCCCTGAAAACAAAACCAGCACAACTATATAGGTAATCTTTGGAGGCATCGGTTAGTCCATTATAAAAGATATCAAGTATTTCATTTTTCTTAAGAGGATGATCAGGCAAAGCATTAAGTAATTGGAGAAGCCTCCACCAAGCTTGTGGGAGACTCTCTTCTTTAATTTTCACAAAATTATATATATCCCTTAAAGCAGCTTTTTTCTTATGAGCAGGGAAATATTTAGCAGAGAAGTAATAAATCATATCCTGGGGACTACGCACACAACCAGGATCAAGAGAATTAAACCATATCTTAGCATCACCCTTTAATGAGAACGGAAATATTTTAAGGATATAAAAGTAGCGAGTTCTCTCATCATTAGTGAATAGGGTAGCTATATCATTTAATTTAGTAAGATGTGCCACAACAGTTTCAGATTCATATCCATGAAAAGGATCAGATTCAACCAAAGTAATTATATCAGGATCAACAAAGAATTCATAATCCTTATCAGTAACACAGATAGGTGAAGTAGCAAAGGCAGGGTCAGATTTCATTCTAGCATTTAGAGATTGCTGATTCCATTTAGCTAATAACCTCTTGAGTTCGTATCTATCTTTGCAAGCTAAAATAGCTCAAGAAGCTTCTTTATCAAAAACATAACCCTTAGGAATAACAGGCAAGTCTTCATCGTCACTTTCATCAGTATTATCAGATTCAATATTTTCAATCTCTCTAGCCCTAGCAAGTTGTTCGTCAAGAAATTCACTAAGTGGCACATTAGTATCAAGCATAGAAGTAGTTTCATCATAAGTATCATGTATAGCAGAAGTGGCATCATCAATAACATGCGGCATATTAGAACGAATAGCAGAAGCAGGTTTAAGTGTCACAAGCTTACTCAAAACAGAAGGTGAATCAAGTGCAGAGCTAGATGGCAGTTCCTTACCTCCAATCGTAGTTGAGGGATAAATCTTGGTTCTTGGATCTTTCACGTTCTTCATAATGATAAGCAGATATAAATCCCAAGTGACTCGAAGAATAGAGCTATGCTCCCCGGCAACGGCGCCAGAAAATAGTCTTGATAACCCACAAGTATAGGGGATCGCAACAGTTTTCGAGGGTAGAGTATTCAACCCAAATTTATTGATTCGACACAAGGGGAGCCAAAGAATATTCTCAAGTATCAGCAGCTGAGTTGTCAATTCAACCACACCTGGAAACTTAATATATGCAGTAAAGTATTTAGTAGCAAGTAATATGATAGTAGTAGTAACGGTAGCAAAAGGTAATGATAGCAAAAGTAGTGTTTTTGGTATTTTGTAGTGATGATAGCAATAGCAACGGAAAAGTAAATAAGCGAAGAACAATATATGGAAAGCTCATAGGCAATGGATCAGTGATGGAGAATTATGCCGGATATGGTTCATCATGTAACAGTCATAACCTAGGGTGACACAGAACTAGCTCCAGTTCATCAATGTAATGTAGGCATGTATTCCGAATATAGTCATACGTGCTTATGGAAAAGAACTTGCATTACATCTTTTGTCCTACCCTCCCGTGGCAGAGGGGTCCTTACGGAAACTAAGGGATATTAAGGTCCCTTTTAATAGAGTACCGGAACAATGCATTAACACATAGTGAATACACGAACTCCTCAAACTACGGTCATCACCGGTAAGTATCCCGATTGTTGTCACTTCGGGGTTAACGGATTATAACACATAATAGGTGACTATAGACTTGCAAGATAGGATCAAGAACTCTCATATATTGATGAAAACACAATAGTTTCAGATCTGAAATCATGGCACTCGGGCCCTAGTGACAAGCATTAAGCATAGCAAAGTCATAGCAACATCAATCTCAGAACATAGTGGACACTAAGGATAAAACCCTAACAAAACTAACTCGATTACATGATAGATCCCATCCAACCCATCACCGTCCAGCAAGCCTACGATGGAATTACTCACGCACGGTAGTGAGCATCATGAAATTGGTGATGGAGGATGGTTGATGATGACGATGATGACGGCGACGGATTCCCCTCTCCGGAGCCCCGAACGGACTCCAGATCAGCCCTACCGAGAGGTTTTAGGGCTTGGCGGCGGCTCCGTATCATAAAACGCGATGAATTCTTCTCTCTGATTTTTTCTCCCCGAAAGACAATATATAGAGTTGGAGTTGTAGTCGGAGGAGCTCCAGGGGGCCCACGAGGTAGGGGGCGCGCCCCCACCCTCGTGGACAGGTAGTGGCCCCCCTGGCCTTCATCTTTTGTAGGTATTTTTTATATTTTCCAAAAAGTTGCTCCGTGAAGTTTCAGGTCATTCCGAGAACTTTTGTTCTGCACATAAATAACACCATGGTAATTCTGCTGAAAACAGCGTCAATCCGGGTTAGTTCCATTCAAATCATGCAAGTTAGAGTCCAAAACAAGGGCAAAAGTGTTTGGAAAAGTAGATACGATGGAGACGTATCACGGTGCCGAAGCCGCCTTTGCAAACCAGCGGCGTGATGGTGTGCGGACCTCAGGAGTTGGGCCCGTTACCATCTCGCTGCCGGCTGGTGGCACTGGCAGGTCGGCCGGCTGCTTGTCCTGCGCTCCTTCGGCTGGCGGTGCTGGAGGCACAACTACGTCTGGCATGGCGACGTCGCCGCCCTCCCTCTCCATGACCGGGTGGTCGTCGCCGGCACCCCCTATCGGCACCACAAATTCTGGCGGTGGCAGTGCGGAGTTCAGAGGAACGACGAAGACCGGCTCCTGGCGGCGCGTGGCTTTCTCAAGCCGTTTCTTCGCGGCAACATCGGCCTTGGCCTCCGCCAGTTTCTTCAACGTGGCGGCTTCCGCCTTGTCTGCCTCCACCTTCTCCCGGCGGACAACTTCCTACTCCTCGCGCACCTCACGCGCGTTTCGCTCCCGCGCCTCCCCGAGGTCGGCCACGGGATCGATTCGCTGGCTGGTGGTGGAGGCCTCCGCCGACCCAATAACGGAGGCGGCGGCCGACTTCTCGAGCGAGAGCAAAGACCTAAGTCAAAATGGCAAGGAGAGGACACTCAGATGGAATCAACAAGAAAGGAAGACATGAGAAAAAAGATACTTACACCGACACCATGGGAGGCGCCTTCGGAAGTTTTTGGAACTTGGCCGCCTTCGCGGTGGCTTCCTTCTGCCTGGTCGCGGCGGTCGGATTCTTGGCCTTCTTCGGCGTGCTGCCGAACAAGGCGGCGCCCTGTTTACGCTTTCGCGTATCGCCTCGGCCAGACAGCTCGACGGAGGGGCCCGCGTCCGCCTTGCCGACGCCCCGTGAAGGGTGCGGCTCCTCCTCCTCCTCCTTGAAGTTGTCCGGCCACGACTCGACGCCGACTCCTTCTTCGGAGCCGCCTGCTCCGTAGACGCCGCCTGTGGCGTCATCCTCCAAGGTGGCCGCCCCCAAGTCGAGGTCGTCCACGTCGCTTATAGATCGGTCCGGTAGGCAGGGGCGGCCCGCCCCCACAACGGCGGCCGTCGCCTCTGACATGAAGATCTGTTTCAAAAAGCAAGAGGCAGGCCAGTCGAATCAACAAGGCGGAATCAAGATAAAACACGAAAGAGGGAAATATTGAAGAGCTTACGGCAGGCGGCGGGTCCACGCGGGAGTACGGCTGCTTGCCGAATTGCCAAGACCCGTCTAGCTTGAGGTCGGAGATCTCGTTCACCAAGTTCGCCACCTCGGCAGCCGGCATCTCCTTGGTACTCAGCAGGCACGGGTCGCGGTGCCCGCTCATCCGACAGATCAAGTGAGTCTGGCCTTGGAGTGGGAGAAACCTGCGTGCGACAAAGGCGGCCAGCAAGTCGGATGCTCTGAGGCCTTCGGCTTTGACCAGCACCTGGAGTCGGCTGATGGCGGCGGTGCCGTATGGTGACACCGACTTCGGCTTGTAGCCCTAGTTAGCCCGAGGCTCAGCCGGTGGGCCGACTTCATAAGCCGGCAGGTTGATGAAGTCGACGGTCGGGTTGACGTTCTCCACATAGAAGTAAGATTGCTACCACATCTTGACCGGCTCTGGCAGCTTGATGGCAGGGAAGGCGTTCCTTGGAGAAGGATGACACACGACGACGAAGGCGCCGCACTGGGCAGCCACCTCCCGGACAGAGGTGCCCAACTTGGTGTAGAAGAATGCTCCCCACAACTCGATGGTGGGGAGGATGCCAAGGTAGCCTTCACACATCGTGACGAAGGCAGAAAGAAGCATCATGCTGTTGGTCGTGATGTGGTGAGGTTGGAGATGATAGAAGTCGATGAACAACCTGACGAAGCCGCTCGCCGGTAGGCCAAAGCCGCGGATGAAGTGCGAGCAGAAGATGACCCGCTCGCCTTCCCTCGGCGCCGGCGAGATCTCCCCCTCGGGAGGCACGCGTGCCTTCACGATGCCCACGCCGGGGAGGCTCCGCGTGTCGCGAAGGAAGGTGATGTGGTCGTCATTGACGTTCGACCCATCCCAGTCTCCTCCCCGCTCACACGCCATGGAAAGCTTGACAAGGCAAATGGCGCGGCCGGGGAGCTGGGGATCGAAGCAAGGCCAAGAAGGGTCCGGCGCGGAAGAGCTCAACGAAAACGGGCAGCGACGGCACTCCGGCGGAGCTCGAGGGTGCCGCGGCGAGAGGAGAAAGAAAGAGGCAAGAGTAGGGGCAGGAGGGCGCGCTTGCTCCGCCGCTTCCCCTCCTCCCCCTACATATAGCCATCGGGCTACGAAGCCGAGGGGGTGAGCGTGGGGATCGTGGGATTAACTGTGCCCACGTCCCCCCGTTTATCGCGCGAGTTACCACGTGTGGTAACTCCACGGGGAAGCTCAACCGGCCGCCTCGGCCACGGCGGATCTGCTCGCATGCCAAGACCCGGTAGTGGCGGGCCCAGCCTGCTATCACGTCCCATCGCGCGCGTGGGCTGGCAGGCTGGCCCGGTTGGTTGACGCCAAGTGGCGTGCCCACAGCAGGCGGCGGGCTTGGAGGCTTCGCTAATAAGCCACCTGGTTCCCACCGTCGCGTTCAAAGTTTTCGACGAGTCTGACTGGCGGTGGCCGACTCCCTCCACTCGACATGCTAGGAGTCGGATGAGGATTAAGACCAGGGCACTCGGAGGAGGAAACTGTTGAGGCTTCTCGGCTGATCAGCTGCGATGCCTCACCAGCTTCGGGGACTACTGTGGGAGTAATGGGCCACGGGTAGCCTAACCCGGGTCCTTGAGCCTTTCAAGACATCGGGGCTGGCTGCGCCCCACAAAGGCACCAAGAAGAAGTGCCACCTTCTGGTGGCCGGTTGTGCCAAGCGGCCGGCTACCAGATGGAGGCCGAGTTCAAGAAGGCGACTACAAGACGGGCCGACTTCCCACGGGCAGCCTCCAGAGAGGCCGGCTCCTAGCAGGCGGCCCACTGCGCCCTCGGAGTCTGCGCTCCCATTTAAGAAGACAAGACGGGGTGGGGCTACAGTGTAGCCCATCCCCCCATATCTAGGGCCGGGCGTGGCTATAGTGCTCCGTACGGGCGGAGATCTCCGCCCGGTGCGGCACTGTTGCCACTCCTCCCTTGATGTCACCAGTGGCAGGCAGAGTCCTCTTCCCACGACAACCTGTCGGTACGGCCTGCTGGCGGCGGGCCCTACCAGGCAGCGAGATCCCGGTGGAAGGCGAAGGCTTGACCTGTCAGACCCGGGGGAGGCCGACCTCCAGCAGGCGGCCCTCTCCTCCCTCGGGGTCCACGCGCCATTAATTAGATAAGACAGGGAGTGCTACAGTGATTTCCCACCAGTCGGTGGGACTGTAGCCATGCTCCCCTGACCAAGCATGCATCATTAGCCACACGGCTACAGTAATCAACAGCTAGCGAGACCTATGAGCGGCGGGAGAGGCCGGTCGGCTCCGTACCAGACCAGCTAGCGGGGCCCACCAGGCAGCGGACCCCAGCGGTCGGCGGAGAAGCCGGCGACCAGAGACACTGATAGCCGGGACCTACACCCGGCCGAATTACCATTGTAGCCCTGGGGTGGGCCTATATAAACCCCCCAGGGCACCCATGCAAAGGGTTCCCAACTTGTTAGAACTAGACTCATACCTAGAGGAAGGAGAGAGCATGCCTGCCTTCTTCTAACTCTAGCATACAGCTCAAGGAGCACCCTTGTACTCACTAGTGCCTTAGTGATCATGCGGAGACCCCGCAGAGCAGGACTAGGGGCGTTATCTCCTAGGAGAGCCCCGAACTTTGGTAAAGTACGCCGGCGTTCGTGTCTAAGCCTCATCCCGCTTCCAGGCACCGGCGACGTTCTACTCGCTCCCACCATGATAAGCCATCCATTGGCATATGTCGCACCCAACCCCCGAAACTCCGCCTCCGGGTCTTTGGAAGCTGCCCTCTTTTTCTTCTTATTCCCCTTTGGGGAAAGGGCGCTGTCAGCTTCCTCTTCCTCCTCCTCGTCTTCATCCTCCTCGGAGGAATGGTTTTCCTTCTCTCCAGACGCCCAGTCCGAAGTACCTTTGCAATGGAGGCCATCTTTGGCTTCCTTGTTCTTCTTTCGGACCTTTTTCTCCGGCGCTTGATAGGGTACCGGGATCAACATCTTCATTAAAAGAGGATTTGTTGGGTTTTCGGGATATGGAGCTGGACATCTGATCCGCTCCGCCTTCTTCGTCCAGCCATGTGTTATAGGATGGAATTCTCAGTTCGTCCCCTCTTTTGATTAATTGACTGTGTTATGTTAGTAAGAATAGCACTTACTGGGGAGGCTGGATGATTGCAGTCGAGGCCGATGTCTTTGTACATCTCTGGCCATGACTTTTGCATCTTGAAAAGTAGCTTCCAGATCGCTTCATGCATCGTGCCGAAGAATCATGTCAGGATTCGTGGCCCTTACGGATTGAACTCCCACATGTAGAGAGGCCAGCGTTGGCAGGGACGAGACCGATGGATGAGCATCACCTGAATCACATTTGTGAGGCTGGTGTTTTTCTCTATGATATTTTTGATGTGCTTCTTCAGCATCAGCACCTCATCGGATGATCCCCAATCCAGACCCTTGTTGGTCCAGGACGCAACCCGCAGCGGGGGTTCGGATCTGAATGCAGGGGAGGCTGCCCATTTGGTTCCATGGGGTTCAGTAATGTAAAACCACTCCTGCTGCCATATCTTGATGGTATCCACAAAGGCCCCTTTGGGCCAGATAACTTTGGGAAGTTTGCTTATCATGGCACCGCCGCAGTCCGCGCGTTACCCGTCGACCACCTTCGGCTTCACGTTGAACATTTTGAGCCATAAGCCGAAGTGTGGAGGGACGCGGAGGAATGCCTCACACATGACGATAAAATGCCAAGATGTGAAAAAGGAATTCGAGGCCAGATCGTGAAAATCCAGCCCGTAATAGAACATGAGACCTCGGACGAAGGGGTGTGGGGGAAATCCTAATCCACGGAGAAAGTGAGGGAGGAATACGACCCTCTCACCAGGTTCTAGGGTGGGGATAACTTGCTCTTTGGCAGGGAGTCTATGCCTAATATCCACTGTCAAATACCTCGCTTCCCGAAGTGCTTTGATGTCCTTCTCCGTCATGGAGGAGGCCATCCACTTGCCTTGCGAGCCGGATCCGGACATGATTGGAGTACTTGGCGGCAAGGGGAAAGCTTGGAGCTTGGGCGCTGGAGCTTCAGGATGAATGGGCTGAGGAGGAAGAAGGCGTGGGGTAGAAAGGTGGATCCTTATCTTCTTATAAAGGCAGTGAATGTCGAGCGTCCCCCCGCGAGCCTTAAAACTCGCCTATTCCCAAGGCGTCGTGTAAATGGCATGGTTGGATTACCCAAAACTGTATTGATGAGAATCCCATAATAAGTGGACACGATCTCTGCTTTGACAAGACGTGTCAATGAAAGCCATGCCTCAAAATGCGAAGCGGGAGGCTAAAAAACAGTTCGAAATAATAATAAGGCTGGAACACAACGCCTCGCCGAAAAAGCTATCAGAAGACATGACCTATTTTTGTTTAAGCATTTTGCCCTTGTGGTTCAGGGTTGTAACTATTGTATAGAGCCAGATATAGTTCGCTCAATCAACTACTTTGGAATGTTTGGAGGAGGAACCCGCCTTGCAGTGTCGAAGACAATCCACGCGCTGGACACATCATCATTCAAGCCTGGTTCAGGGGCTACTGAGGGAGTCCTGGATTAGGGGGTCCCCGGGCGTCCGAGCTATGCGATGTGGGCCGGACTGGTGGGCTGTGAATATACAAGATAGAAGGCTCCCCCCCCCCCCCCCGTGTCCGGATGGGACTCTCCTTTGCGTGGATGGCAAGCTTGGCATTCAGATATGAAGATTCCTTTCTCTGTAAACCAACTCTGTATAACCCTAGTCCCCTCCAGTGTCTATATAAACCAGAGGGTTTAGTCCGTAAAGGCAATCACAATCATACAGACTAGACATCTAGGGTTTAGCCATTACGATCTCGAGGTAGATCAACTCTTGTAACCCCTATATTCATCAAAGTCAATCAAGTAGGAAGTAGGGTACTACCTCCGTCAAGAGGGCCCGAACCTGGGTAACCATCGTCTCCCCTGCCGCATGTTACCTTCGATCCTCAGACGCACAGTTCAGGACCCCCTACCCGAGATCGGCCGGTTTTGACACCGACACCCCTCATGTATCTGGATGACCTGAGGGTGCTGCACCACCTCCCAACGGTATGGGTTGATGACGTTATTGAAGAACTTGTCCTTGGAGGAGCTCGAAGCAGCCATGGTAGATGGGATCTGACAGAAAATAGCAAGGAAAAGAAAATAGAGGATTTCTCCGCGATACGGTGATCAGCAGGTTCGGGAAGTATATATAGATTTTTTATCTTGGGGGACAAGCAAGCTGTAGAAAAAGGAGTCCAGAAGGTGTCCCAGGTGCCTGGGCGCGCTTCCTAGAAGTTTCTTTATTTCCTAATTTTCTAAATATTCCAAAACAGACAAATAAATATTTTTGCGGAATTTTTGGAGTCCGTTTACTTACCGTATCACATACCTCCTTATTCTCACAATTCTGGAGTGTTCTGGAAGGACTCTTTTACGTGTTCTTCCAGTGTCAAAGTTTGGATAATATTACTTTCAACATTAATGGGTGTACCTGAGATATAATGTTTTATTCGTTGCTCACTGACAACCTTCGGGTTAGTACCTTCAGAATCATTTATTTTGATGGTTCAAGACCGATAAACCTCCTCAATAACATAGGGGCCTTCCCATTTTGAGAGGAGTTTTCCTGCAAAGAATCTGAAACGAGAGTTGTACAAAAGAACATATTCTCCGACTTCAAACTCACGCTTTTGAATTATTTTGTCATGCCATCTTTTAACTTTTTCTGAATAATTTTTCATTTTCATAAGCTTGGGTTCTCCATTCATCTAGTGAGTTAATATCAAATAACCTCTTTTCACCAGCAAGCTTGAAATCATAATTGAGCTCTTCGATTGCCCAATATACTTTATGTTCTAACTCAAGAGGCAAATGACAAGCTTTTCCACAAATCATTTTATAAGGAGACATACCCATAGGATTCTTATATGCTATTCTATAAGCCCAAAGTGCATCATCTAATTTCTTAGACCAATTCTTCCTGGACCTATTGACAGTCTTTTGCAAAATTAATTTTATTTCTCTTACGCTAAGTTCAACTTGACCACTAGACTGAGGATGATAAGGTGATGCCATTCTATGGTTAACATCATACTTGGCAAGCATATCACGGAAAGCACCATGAGTAAAGTGTGAACCACCATCAGTCATTAAATATCTCGGGACTCCAAACCTTGGGAAAATAACTTCCTTAAGCATTTTAATAGAGGTGTTGTGATCAGCACTACTAGTTGGAATAACTTCTACCCATTTAGTAACATAGTCAACAGCTACCAAAATATGCGTATACCCATTAGAGGAAGGAGAAGGTCCCATGTAATCAAATCCCCAAACATCAAATGGTTCAATAGCAAGTGAATAATTCATAGGCATTTCTTGACGCTTACTGATATTACCTATTCTTTGACATTCATCACAAGATAAGACGAACTTACGAGCATCCTTGAAGAGAGTAGGCCAATAAAATCCAGATTGCAATACCTTGTGAGCAGTTTTATCTCTAGCATGATGCCCTCCATAAGCTTCAGAGTGTCATTTACGTGATTTGTCCCTGTTCATGCTCAGGTACACAATGTCTAATAATACCATCTACATCTTTGGAATCAACAATATAAGGTCTAAATTTATCACAAGCAAACACCACTGCTAAGAATTCTTTTTCAGTAGTAGCATAGTTTCATTGAGCACTGTCTAGAGTTTTAGTAGCATAATGAATAACACTCAGTTTCTTGCTAACTCTTTGTCCTAGAACATCACCAACAACATAATCACTAGCATCACACATAATTTCAAAAGGCAAGTTCCAATCAGGTGGTTGAACAATAGGTGCAGAAATTAAGGCTTTATTGAGTGTTTCAAAGGCTTCTAAACAATCATCATCAAAAACAAAAGGAATATCCTTTTGCAAAAGATTCGTAAGAGGCCTAGAAATTTTAGAGAAGTCTTTGATAAATCTCCTATAGAAACCAGCATGAGCTAAGAAACTACGAATACCTTTTATATCTTTAGGACATGGCATTTTCTCAATTGCATCAACCTTAGCTTTATCCACTTCAATACCTCTTTCAGAAATTTTATGACAGAAGACAATGCTTTCATTAACCATAAAGTGGCACTTCTCCCAATTCAAGACAAGATTTGTTTGTTCACATCTCTGCAAAACTCGATCAAGATTGCTTAAACAATCATCAAAAGACTTCCCATAAACAGAGAAGTCATCCATGGAAACCTCAACAATCTTTTCACAAAAGTCAGAGAATATAGCAGTCATACATATTTGAAAGGTAGCAGGTGCATTACATAAACCGAAAGGCATACATCTATAAGCATTCCAAAGGGACAAGTAAAAGTGGTCTTTTCTTGATCAGGTTGATAAACATGTATTTGTGAAAAGCCAGAATATCCATCAAGGAAGCAAAAATGTGTGTGCTTAGATAATCTTTCAAGCATTTGATCAATAAAAGGTAGAGGGTAATGATCTTTTCTAGTTGCTTTGTTTAATTTTCTAAAATCAATTACCATTCTATAACCTGTAACAATTCTATGTGGAATAAGTTCATTCTTATCATTAGGAACAACAGTTATACCTCCTTTCCTAGGGACACAATGAACATGACTCACCCATCTGCTATCAGCTATAGGATAGATTATACCTACTTACAGAAGTTTTAATATTTCCGTTCTTACCACTACTTTCATCTTCGGGTTTAACCAACGTTGGTGATCAACAACGGGTTTAACATTAGGTTCCATATTAATTTTGTGCTGACATAGAGTGGAACTAATGCCCTTTAAATCATCAAGAGTATATCCAATAGCAGCTCGGTGCTTCCTTAGAACTTTCAATTATCTTTCTTCTTCATGTTCTGAAAGGTTAGCACTGATAATAACAGGATATATCTTCTTTTCATGAAGATAAGCATATTTCAATGTGTCTGGCAATTGTTTTAATTCAAACACAGGATCACCTTTAGGTGGAGGAGGACCTCCTAGAGTTTCAATAGGCAAATTGTGTTTAAGCAAAGGACATTGTTCATTTTCATTTCTTTCATGCATATGTAAATCATTTTCATGGTCTAGCAAATATTGTTCTAAAGGATCAGTAGGTGGTACATCAATAGAAGCGAGACCAATTAGTTCATCCTTACTAGGAAATTCTTTTTCATGAAGCTTTCTACTAAACTTGGAAAAATTAAAATCATGAGACTCATCACCAAAACTAACACCGAGAGTTTGTTTCTCACAATCTATCTTAGCATTAACGGTGTTCAAGAAAGGTCTACCAAAGTTAAGGGGACAAAAGTCATCTTGTGGGGAACCAAGAACAAGAAAATCAGTGGGGTATTTTATTTTTCCACACAGACTTCAACATCTCTAACAATCCCAATAGGTGATATAGTGTCTCTATTAGCAAGTTTAATAGTAACATCTATGTCTTCTATCTCTGCGGGTGCTATGTCATTCATAATTTCTTGATATAAGGTGTAAGGAATAGCACTCACACTAGAACCTATGTCACATAAACCATGATAACAATGATCTCCTATTTTAACTGAGATAATGGGCATGCCAACAACAGGTCTATGTTTATCCTTTTTATCGGGTTTGACAATTCTAGCAACTTCTTCACAAAAGTAAATAACATGCCCATCCACATCTTTTTCCAAGAGATCTTTAACCATAGCAATACTAGGTTCTATGTTAATTTGTTCATCAGGTTTAGGTGTTCTAATGTAACTTTTGTTGACCACAGTCGAAACTTTAGCATGTTCCTTTATCCTAACAGAGAAAGGTGGTTTCTCAATATAAGTAGTAGGAACAACTGGATCAACATTGTAAAGTATAGTTTCTTCTTTAACTGGTACCGGTTCTTTGATTTCTTCTTTAATAGGTGGGTGATATTTAAACCACTTCTCTTTGGGGAGATCAACATGAGTAGCAAATGATTCACAAAAGGAGGCTACTATCTCAGGGTCAAGTCCATATTTAGTGCTAAACTTTTGAAAAGCATCAGTATCCATAAAAGATTTAACAAAATCATACTTAAGTTTAATACCTGACTCTTTACCTTTGTCGAGTTCCCAATCTTCCGAGTTGCGTTTAATTCTTTCCAAAAGATCCCACCGGGATTCAATAGTCTTCTTCATAAAAGAACCAGCACAAGAAGTATCAAGCATGGTTTGATCATCACGAGAAAGCCGAGCATAAAAGTTCTGGATAATAATTTATCTTGAGAGCTCATGATTGGGGCATGAATATAACATTGACTTAAGCCTCCCCCAAGCTAGAGCGATACTTTCTCCTTCACGAGGCCAAAAATTATATATATAATTCCGATCACGATGAACAAGATGCATAGGATAAATTTTTTGATGGAACTCCAATTTCAAATGATTCCAATTCCAAGATCCAATATCATCGCATAGACTATACCATGCCAATGCTTTTCCCTTCAAAGATAAAGGGAAAACCTTTTTCATAACTTCATCTCTGGGTAAACCTACAAGCTTGAACAATCGACAAATTTGTTCTACATATATCAAGTGCATATCAGGATGTTCGGTTCCATCTCCTGCATAAGGATTAGCTAGTAGTTGTTCTATCATACCCGAAGGAATTTCATATTCAATATTTTCAGTAGGTGTAATTGGTTGAGGGGTAGCTAATTGTGGTTCCGGTCGAGGTGAAGATGTTGGGGAATGTAGCATGCAATTTCAAAAAATTTCCTACGTTCACACAAGATCTATCTAGGAGATGCATAGCAACGAGAGGGGGAGAGTGTGTCCACGTACCCTCGTAGACCGAAAGCAGACACATTTGACAGCGCGGTTCATGTAGTCCAACTTCTTCTTGTTCCGACCGATCAAGTACCGAACGTACGTCACCTCTGAGTTCTGCACACGTTCAGCTCGATGACATCCCTCGACCTGTTGATCCAGCAAAGTGTCGAGGGAGAGTCCCGTCATCACGACGGCGTGGTGACGGTGATGGTGAAATGATCTGCGCAGGGCTTCGCCTAAGCACTACGAAGATATGACCGGAGGCGTAAACTGTGGAGGGGGGTGCCGCACGGCGAACAATTGTTGGTGTGTTCTGCTTTGGGGTGCCCCCCACCTCCGTATATAAAGGGGGGAGGAGGTGGTGGCCGACCTAGGGGGCGCGCCATAAGGGGGGAGTCCTACTTGGACTCCTAGTCCAACTAGGATTCGGCCCCCCTCCTTGCTTCCATCGGAGAGGGAAAAGGGGAAGGGAGAGAGAGGGAGAAGGAAAGAGGGGGGCTGGCCCCCTCCCCTAGTACAATTCGGTTTGGGCAGGGGGGCGCCACTCTCACGTGGCCTTTCTCCTCTCCTCCAATAAGGCCCAATACTTCTCCCGGGGGTTCCGGTAACCTCCCGGCACTCCGGAAAAATGCCCGAACCACTCGAAACCATTCCGATGTCCAAATGCAACCTTCCAATATATGAATATTTACCTCTCGACCATTTCGAGACTCCTAGTCATGTCCGTGATCTCATCCGGGACTCCGAACAAACTTTGGTCATCAAATCACAAAACTCATAATACAAATCGTCAACGAACGTTAAGTGTGCGGACCCTACGGGTTCGAGAACTATGTAGACATGACCGAGACACATCTCCAGTCAATAACCAATAGAGGAACCTGGATGCTCATGTCGGCTCCTACATATTCTATGAAGATCTTTATCGGTCAAACTGCATAACAACCTACGTTATTCCCTTTGTCATCGGTATTTTAGTTGCCCGAGATTCAATTGTCGGTATCCTCATACCTAGTTCAATCTCATTTTCGGCAAGTCTCTTTACTCATTACATAATGCATCATCGCATAATTAACTCATTAGTCACATTACTTGCAAGGCTTAAAGTGATGTGCATTACCAAGAGGGCCTAGAGATACCTCTCTGATACACGGAGTGACAAATCCTATTCTCGATCTATGCCAACTCAACAAACACCATTAGAGACACCTGTAGAGTATCTTGATAATCACCCAGTTTCGTTGTGATGCTTTATAGCACACTAAGTGTTCCTCCGGTATTTGGGAGTTTCATAATCTCATAGTCAGAGGAATATGTATAAGTCATGAAGAAAGCAATAGCAATAAAACTTAACGATGATTATGCTAAGCTAACGGATGGGTCTTGTCCATCACATCATTATCCTAATGATGTGATCTCGTTCATCAAATGACAACACATGTCTATGGTTAGGAAACTTAACCATCTTTGATTAGTGAGCTAGTCTAGTAGAGGCTTACTAGGGACACGATGTTTTGTCTATGTATCCACACATGTATCAAGTTTCCGGTTAATACAATTCTAGCATTAATAAACATTTATCATGATATTAAGGAAATATAAAATAACAACTTTATTATTGCCTCTAGGGCATATTTCCTTCAGTCTCCCACTTGCACTAGAGTCAATAATCTAGTTCACATCGCCATGTGATTTAACACCAATAGTTCACATCACCATGTGATTAACACCCATAGTAACGACGATGATTTCCGGATCAGTAACGGTGACGACGGCCGGGGCAGGAGGACCTGTGCGCCCACCGGCTCAGGTCTTGTCCAACTTACTGAACACTTTGACAACATTGTTAACAGCAGAGGTTAACCCGGCAAATCAAACTCAAGCCAAGGAAGACCTAGCGGCTGAGGACGCGAGGATGACTGCGGAGCGAGCTGCTCTGGATGCTCAGGCACAACGGATCCAGTCTGACTCCTTCCGGCTCACGTTGGATCAGAATGCTTCAAACGAAGTCATGAGGAGAAGGCATCGGAGTCGTCTTCCTCTGGTTTACGAGGCGTTGAACCTCTTCAACACACCTGGTGCGGGGACCAGTGACCCGCCAGAGGTAAACCGGGTGGTAGATGTCGGATTTCGGGTTTCGGCAAAACCCTTGAGGTTCGAACACTAGGGTGCACGTCGAACTCGTAGAACAAGGGGACACAAGATTTATACTGGTTCGGGCCACCATTGTGGTGTAATACCCTACTCCAGTGTGGTGTGGTGGATTGCCTCTAGTTTGAGGATGAACAGTTACAAGGAAAGAACAACCTCCCGAGGAGAGGTGTTCTTGTGCTTGGTAAGTTGATGCGGTAGAGGATCGTCCCTCTCTCTCTCGATGTGTCAATCCTTCCCGGGTCCCCTTCCTACGATGGTGGCTAGCCCTATATATAGAGGCCCGGGTCCTCCTCCCAAATATTAGGCGGGAAGGGATCCCACAACAGCCAGTTTTGAAGGGGGACAACTAGTACAAGCTATCCTGACAAAAGATGGTCTTCGCCTGCCAAAGGCTCTGGTGATGACGCCGTCCTGGGATCCACGATGACCTCCGTCCTACCGTCCTACTGGTCTTGGTATTGTTGCACCGATATGGAAACCTTTGCTTGATGCCTCGGGACTCCGCGCCTGCACTTGCCTCTTTAGCACCAAAGAGGAAATGAGGACACTACGCGCTGGCGCCTGCCTGGTGCCCGCCTGACCTTGGTCGTCATGGCTTGCATCACAGGAACCTCGCGAGGTTCCCCTTGCCTTGATCTCTCTGCCCCTCATGAGCCAGCCTGGTGAGGCCGACCCCGAGGATGTCTTGCATCGTCCACCTCATGAGGCTTGGCCCCTCAGGAGGGTGTTGAGTGTTTGCTAGTGAATATGGGCCATACGGGGCCGCTGGTGGAGCTACGCCGTGGGCCGCAGCTAGGAAGGTATGGGGACCCCCATTCCCAGGACGCCGATAGTAGCCCCCGAATCCAAGGCGCGCTCGGGCTTGGCTTCGAGGCGAAGCCAAGGAGCAAGTGAGGAGCGCCGCGGGCCCCAACTGCCCGCGGCCTTGTTTGACGCGTGGCGGTTGATTGGACGTGGGTGTCTCCGCTTCCCCACGCTGCCTCGGCAACTGCCGACCTAACAAAAGGCTGGCGCGGGCTGCATTTGCCTTCATTGCTTTCCTTTGTCTTGCTCTAGATCCCCTTTCTTGCCCTTCGCTTCCAGAGACTCCAGATCCACCCAGATCCTCCTTTGAGCTTGCCACCGATGGCGCCCAAGAAAGCCCGGGCTACCCCTTCGTCATCTTGGTATGAGCCCACGCTCGACGCGACGAGCGTGTCGGAGAAGAACCTGGCCGCCGTGCGCTTGATGACGGCGGAGGGTGACCTGAAGAGGAATACTGTGCTCCGGGTCGGCTCCACCGAGCCTGAGGCCACTGGTAGCACCTTCTACTCCCTCTTCACGAGTAGCATCGTCGCCAGGTTGGTTCCCCCTTCTCCGACTTCTTCTACTCCGTCCTCAGTCAATATAAGATCCACGCCCTCCATCTTCATCCCAACTCTGTCCTTCTCCTGTCGATTTTCGCCTTCTACTGCGAGGCGTACGTTGGAGTGATGCCGTCCGTGGCACTGCTGCGCCACTTCTTATTTCTTCGGCTTAAGGAGGGCCCCTACTCAGGGTGTGCTGGCTTCGTCACGGCCAACAAGACCAATGCCATCTCGAAGGCCGGGAAGAAGGCCGAGGGCCTCAGGAGCAAGTGGGTCCTGATGGACGCCAAGCGCGTCCACCCCTGGCTGGTGCTGCCGACGGAGATGCCTGTGTCCCACGAGGGCTGGCTTCGCGTGAAGCTCACCGACCCGCGGGTGACGCAGGTGCTGGAGAGGATGACCGCCGACCTGAAGCCCGGCGACTCGAGAACGGTGAAGCTGACGGGGGCCATGATTGCCCAAGAATTCATGGTGCAACATGTGGCTCCCCTCCAGTCGCGCCTGCGCCCACTGTGGAAGCTTGGAGAAGAAGGGGACGACCTCCACCTGCGCCTGGAGCCCCTTTCCGATAAGGAATTGTGCTCGACTCTTCGTTCCTTGGTCGGGGACAACCAAGGGTACCTGCCTGATGGCCTTGCTCCCTTGTATCGCTGCCCAGATGGGGCGAAGGTTGTCACCGCTCTGCGTGTCTTTGACGAGCATGGGCTCGTGCCACCTGCGCCCACAAACACTCCGGTGGTGACAACTCCGGTGGTCGTGTCTTCTGGTGAGTCTCGCGAGGAGGGAGAGGAGGAAGAAGGGGGAAGGAGGAGCATGACTCGGAGGCGACCCGAGAAGGGGCGGGGGAGACCTCCCCCTTGCGCAAGGCCGACATCCTTTGCACCCTGCCTGATGACGATGATGAGGCCGATGCCCCCCTAGGAAGGGAGGAGTTGCACACTGCAGGGGATCCTCGAGGTCCAAGGTCAGTCCCCGGAGGAAATCACCGGTCGGGATTCTGACGAAAGGAAGGTCGCTGCTGGTTTCCCAAGACAATGCCCCTGTTCTGTCGCTGCCTGAAGCTGTTTCCAACTTGCCTGCTGCCCCCTCTTCTGCGCCTAGAGCCCTTGCACCCACGCCTCTGGCTGGGAGGCTCTCAGGCTTCAAGCTCAGGAAGCAGAGGGACTACACTGCGGTGGACTAGTAAGTATCCTTGTCTTGCCTTGTTCCTGCTTCTGCTGCTGATTCTTGACGCCTTTCGTTGCTTGACTAGGCCAACGCCCGCAACGAGAGGAGGAAGGAGGACACAGTAGTACTGCTCAGGACCAAATTACCCATGGTGGCCGCTCCCTCCTCTACAGGGAAGGACGGTGGCGTTGCTCGCGCTTCCCCGGCCCGATCATCCTCACGACACTTGGGGGAGCGTCCTTAGGAGGAGGCAGCCCCCATGGCCCCGCTGGAACCAAAGGCGCCGGCTTCTGGCTCTGCTACTGAGGTCCCCAAAGCTAAGGATCCCTCAGCATCCCAAGACATCGGGACGATGTTGCCTCTTTCTTCCTCCGCCACTCCGCTGACCTCGGATCCTTCCGCCTCCCCTGATATCCAGGAGCGCGCTCTTTCCACACTGACCTTGCTGCGGGAGGATCTTCAAGGCACCGACCGTCGCCTGGTGGCCGGGCGTCTGGAGCTGATCTCTGGCTGGCTCCATTCCGACGTGGCCGTCTGGGTGGCGCTGAGCCAGGCTGCTGTGGACTCCGAGAAGGACAAGCAGGCCGTCACCCAAGCTACGACTGCTCGTGAGGCGGTGCTGAAGGATGCCGGAGCCGCCCAAGATCACTGCCAGTTGCTGGAGGCCGAACTGAAGACCATGCGCAGTGAGCGTGCAGACGAAGCTCGGGGCCGCAGGGTGGAGGAGGAGAAGATGAAGGCCCGGGAGGATGCCGTCAGAGGTCGCGACACCGAGCTAAGGAAGTTGGCAGAGGCGCAGGCTGCGGAGCGCAGCCGATTGGAGAAGCTGCAGCAGAAGGTGGAGGCAGAAAAGGCCGAGCTGGAGGCCAAGGCACAGGTCCTGGACGAAGACCGCATGGCCTTCAAGTTCCTCGAGGAGAGGTCTCATGCGGCGCTGCAGTCACTCTACAAGAAGGGCTTGGAGGGGCCGCTAGGCACCGACGACGAGGGCCCCACCCAGCTGCTTCCTTATCTGGCCGGGCGCTTGAGGAAGTCGCGAGCGGTATCGGCCCCTTGGCAGAGGCAGAAGCCCGCATCCTTTCCTCAGCCGCGCCGATGCTCGTCTTCAGCCACCTCCATCTTCGCGATCCTGCCGCCCACCTCGACGAGCTACTAGAGCCTGTGGACGCCGAGCACTGCGTAGCTACTGCCGAAGCCGTGAAGGGTCAGGTGGAGGCCCTGCTGAAGAGGTTCCGTGCCTTCGATCCCGCTCCCTCAACTGGCGGTGCTGCTGATCCTGCAACTCCAGCAAGTGGTGCAGGTGAGGGCAACGCTGCTATGGGAGAAGCATCCCTTGCGGGCGACGGCGACGTTCGGGGATGACGGGATGACCTGCTGGCGGCTCCTTTCCTGCTTAGCTCCTGCGATATGCACCATGCCTCGTGGAGGCATTTAAACTTGCGTTTGGTATCGGAAGAACAATATTTCTTGTAATATTTGCTTGATATTTTGTGATTTCCTTCCCATTTGCTTTACGTTCTACGTCCGCAGGGCCCGACCCCGCGCACACCTCAGCCGCCGTTGGGTCGTCCGGGTCACCAGGACGAGACCAAGGGGTGAGGGGCTACGCGGCCAGTTAGGCTCCTGAGTCACGATGCTCAGGAGTCCCCCTTGATGCGCAAACAGCTTATAGAAAGGAGATGCGGGAGTAGGCCCAGTGTTCTACGTCGGCAGGGCCCGACCCCGCGCATACCTCAGCCGCCATTGGACCATCCGGATCACCAGGACGGACCAAGGAGTGAGGGGCTACGTGGCCAGTTTAGCTCCTAAGTCGCGATGCTCAGGAGTCCCCCTTGACACGCAAACGACCTATCGAAAGGAGATGCGGAGTAGGCCTAGTGTTCTATGTCGGCAGGGCCCGACCCTGCGCATACCTCAGCCGCGATTGGACCGTCCGGATGACCAGGATGGACCAAGGAGTGAGGGGCTACATGGCCAGTTAGGCTCCTGAGTTGCGATGCTCAGGAGTCCCCCTTGATGTTCAAACGACCTTCATACCTTGGCTCCGTTTGGGAGGGCGCGCGATGACCAGGTCTGAGGGACCTGGCAGGGCGGCGTACGCTCGGGCATGACCCGAGCGCAGCCCTCGTGCCCAGCCCCCTCGCGTGACTCTCCTGAGGGGAGGTGTTGCGATGAGGCTAGACACTGAGCTCGGAGGCTCCCTAAGGTTGATACGGCCATCGGGCCTCCCTTAGTTGTTTATCACTAGCGCGGAGCATACCGCTTCCGCACTTGCACGGGCATAGCCGCTCCTCCGCAGTGTCGACTGCCAGCATGGAGCATGGTGCTTCCACTAGTGCGTGGGTGAGGGCTCCCTCTGGGTGGAGCCCCCGGGTCGTGTATAGCCCCGTCCTGACTCGTGGCTTGCATGGCAGGGATAGACGAGGTGTGTCTGGGCACTCGTGAGCCAGCGCGAGACTCACGAGGCCCTACCTCAAGGCTGGTTACGCCTGGTCTTGGTTTTGTTGACTGCGGTGGTCTGCGAGATGGTTAGATAACCTGTGCCGAACGAATCTCCCAAGGCTACCGCACGAGAAGGCCAAGCACCAACGACCCCAGGAGGTGACGTGAACGGGACCGGCCCACTAGAGAGAGCCCAGCCATTGGATTTATCGATGCTGCAGGGACGGACCCGAGCACAGACGTCGTGCCTAGCCTTCTTATGCAAAGGATCCTCAAGAAAGACGATCGCCACGCGGCTACGGTGGTGGGTGACAATCAAGCAGGTAGTGACCATAAATAACTCATGCATGAAGAGCAAACTAGCTTAGGTAAATGAAAGAACGATACATGCCACTGGGTCGGACCCGAGCGGCCTGCGGATGTTGCAGCCCGAGGGGCGTCCCCAGCAGGGTAAACTAAAGATGCAAGAGGATAGACGTCGCAGGGACAGGCCCATGCGGCCTGGGAATAATGCAGCCCGAGGGGCACTCCCAGCTGAATGAACTTGGAAAGTGTCACCTGGTTTCGCTGTTGAAGGATCGTTGGGGTAGCTGAAGGTGCGTGCTGAAGAAGCCACTCCTCACGAGCCATCAAGACCGTGAGCCTCAGGATGCTCTTGGGGCTCGGGTGCCCTCCTGAGGACCGTCTCCATCTCCGCCAGGACCGCTTGATGCCTTGCTTCCTGGATTGCCAGGATGCTCCGTAGATTGCGCTGGAAGGCAGCTACCACGCTTGGTAGGCCGAACGGCATGCGCACATAGCTGTGCGGTGGACCCTCACACCTGCCAGCACATGAAGGCCAAAAAACGCTCCTTAGATGCGGCCCTGTTGAGCCCTGGGATGTCGACGCAGATGCGCAGCTCGCCACGCTCACCCGAGTGGGGATCTACAACAGGTGGGCGGCGGTCGCCGCGTATTGCCCTTGCTTCCTGAAACTCCTGGGCGGCCTTGATGACAAACTCCTGACCGTCGATCGCTCCTCGCCCAGTGCCCTCTTGAGGGAAATGTGCCACGAAGCACGCCTCCACGTGGTGCCCGAGCGCCTCCCTCATGATGTTGGTTAGGTTGGAGGCCTTCCAGAACAGAGCTCCCGAGCCCTGCCCGAGGAGGGCGCTGGGCGCGCCTTCCTATGGGAGGGAGGGAGGCGCCCCAGGTGTGGGCACCGATCCTGAGGTGGCACTGCTAGAGGCACCGCTCCCCTGAGGCCTAGCTAGTGCGGAGTAGCTGCTTCTTCTTCTTCTTGGGGTTGGCCTCAGGAGGGTACTGCGCACCCGCACTGTCAGGGTCTTCGATTGCCGCAACTTGGAAGGCGCGCTCGAGGGAGTACACCGCATCTCTTTCTTCACAGGGGACTGTGATGATTCCATGGCTTCCCAGCATCTTGAGGACATTGTAGCCATGGTGGGTCATTGCCATGAATTTGGCTAACACTGGGTACCCGAGGATGGCATTGTACGGCAGACGGATGTGGGCGACGTCGAAGTCGATGAGCTCGGTGTGGTAGTTGTCGCGCTGACCAAAGGTGAAAGGGAGACGAACTTGCCCTATCGGGGTGGTGGAGCCGTCGGTCACTCCTGAGAAAGTCCTGGTGGGTTGAAGCTGATCATATGGCACTTGAAGGCTGTCGAACGTCTCGACGGATAGGACAATGAGCCCCGCGCCACCGTCGATGAGGGTCTTGGTGACTTGGACATTGCTGATGACAGGTGAGCAGAGCATCGGGAGGACGCCGGTGGTCGCCACACATTTGAGCTGGTCCACCGAGATGAAGGTTATGGTGTACTTGGACCATCTAAGCGGGAGCATGGCCTCGAGCTTGGGGAGGGCTGCATTCACCTTGTGAGAGAACTACTTGAAGATGCGCTGGGAAGCCGGGGCCTGAGCACCACCCAAGATGCAAGCAATGGCGCGCGGCTCCAGGAAGCCCCCAGCCCCCTCGTCCTGATGGTGGCCGGCGTTCCTCCTTGGTGGTGGCGGCAGCGGAAGGAGACCAGGATTGCCCTAAGGACAGTCCTCGTGAGGCTGGTCCCTCCAGGCGCCCTCATGAGACTGGTCCTGCTAGCGGTCCTCGCGAGGCTGGTCGCGCCACTCCTGGCGGGTGCCGTGGTCGTCCCAACGTCCTCCGCCTCGTCCTCCTCCTTGGCCATAGCCCCGGTCGTTGCACTTGAGGCATCGACCGAAGTGTCCATCTCGAATGGCTCTGAGCTCTTGACAATCATTGGTGTTGTGGATGCGCATGTTGTGGAAGGCGCAGAACGTACGACTGCCCTTGGACGACTCGGGGAGGTCCCGGCCGTGCTTTGTGTCTGGCTCTTCCGCGAGTACATCCACTCCCTTGCGCTTCACATCCTTGACCTTGGCCTTCTTCTCCTCTGGGTCCGCAGCAGGGAGCTCGAGGAGGGAGAGACTCCCTTCCTCAGCTCTTGCGCATTTGGTCGCTATGTTGAACAACTCCAGAGTCGGGCAAAGCTCCTCATGGATGGCGAGCTCCTCCTTCATCTTGATGTCGTGGACGCCATCGGAAAATCTTGAGATGATGGCCTCGTCCGTCACCTTGGGGATCTTGAGATGCATGCTGTTGAAGCGCTGGATGTACTTCTGCATGGTCTCTCCCGGTTGTTGCTTGATGCGGCGCATGTCACCCGCGGCCAGAGGGCGGTCGCGAGTGCCCTGGAAGTTGACGATGAAGCGGTTGTGCGTCTCACCCTAGGAGGAGATCAAGCCCGGGGGCAGGTTCAGGAGTCACGAGCGAGTGCCATCCTTGAGAGCCATGGGAAACCAGTTCGCCATGACCTTCTCGTCGCCGTTGTTCGCCTCGATGCTCAGCTCATAGAGCTGTAGGAACTCCGCGGGATTGGGGGTGCCGTCGTAGCGAGGAGGCAGGTTCGGCTTGAACTTGCCTGGCCAGACGATGCTACGCACCTCGGGAACGAAGGCGCGGCAGCCTGCGGTGGCCACCGAGGCCCTTTGTGGGGGCAGAGCCTACCCTTGATGTCCGCGCATAGCCACCACAGGCGGCACGCAGTCTTGTCATGGCGCCGGGAGCACTGGAGCATTTTCTTGCAGCCAGGGAACCTCTTCGCAGCTTCCTTCTTCTAGCGCGGGCACACGGCGTAGTGGATCAAGCCACGGACTGCGCGTCTTGGGGTGAGGACACCGTCTTGACGCGGAGGAGGCAGTGGTGCTCCGTGAGCTGCGCGTCTCGGCGTGGGGGCGCCGTCTTGATGCAGAGGCGGTGGAGGCGCTCCATGAGCTACATCGCCCGCGGCCGGAGGTGCGTGAGGCAGCGAGAGGGATAGTGCAGGAGAGCCTCCAGCGGCGCTGACGAGCTCGGCGATGCGGTCCAACCAGTCCTCATAGAGGTCATTGACTGGGCGGTAATGCAGGAGCTCGTGTGTCATGAGCAGCGCAGCCTGCACGTCTGTGGGTGCGCGGCGAGCGTGAGACGATGACCGGCCGGAGTCAGCGACGGGGTGGCGGTGAGGCTGTCCCGCCGCACAGAGGGGTGTAGTGAGGATGCTTGCTGCTTGTTTGCCACCAGGCCTGCAACGGCGTTGGCAACAAGATATGGAGAACGACGGGGAGGCCTACCGACAGGGGCTGTCTGAGCGACATGGGCGGCGAGGGTGGCCCAACGCTCGGCGCACGTCCGACATGGATGTGGTAGAGCGGTGCGATGCGGATCAACGGAAGGAAAGCTTCAGCGCACCCCTACCTGGTGCGCCAAATGTCGGATTTCGGGTTCCGGCAAAACCCTTGAGGTTCAAACACTGAGGTGCGCACGAAGATCTCTCCCCTCTAGCTCACGCCCTCACCGCAATCTCAAGGCTTAGCGCGTCGAACCTGCAGAACAAAGGGACACAAGATTTATACTGGTTCGGGCCACCGTTGTGGTGTAATACCCTACTACAGTGTGGTGTGGTGGATTGCCTCTGGGGCTCAGGATGAACAGTTACAAGGGAGAAACAGCCTCTTGAGGAGAGGTGTTCTTGTGCTTGGTAATTTGATGCGGTAGAGGATCGTCCCTCTCTCTCTCTCTCTCGATGTTCCGATCCTTCCCCGGTCCCCTTTCTACGATGGTGGCTAGCCCTATATATAGAGGCCCGGGTCCTCCTCCCAAATATTAGGTGGGAAGGGATCCCACAATGGCCAGTTTTGAAGGGGGACAGCTAGTACAAGCTATCCTGACAAAAGATGGTCTTCGCCTGCCAAAGGCTCTAGTGATGATGCCGTCCTTGGCTCCACGGTGACCTCCGTCCGGCCGTCCTGCTGGTCTTGGTATTGTTGCACCGATATGGAAACCTTTGCTTGATGCCTCGGGACTCCGCTCCTGCACTTGCCTCTTTAGCACCAAAGAGGAAACGAGGACACTGCGCGTGCTGGCGCCCGCCTGGCCTTGGTCATCATGGCTTGCGTCACAGGAACCTCGTGAGGTGCCCCTTTCCTTGATTTCTCCGCCCCTCGTGAGCCAGCCTGGTGAGGCCGCCCCCGAGGAGGTATTATGTTGTCTGCCTCATGAGGCTTGGCCCCTCGCGAGGGTCTTGAGTGTTTGCTGGTGAAGATGGGCCATACAGGGCCGCTGGTGGAGCCACGCCGTGGGACGCAGGCAGCTAGATCTTGGGACCCCCGTTCCCAGGACGCCGACACTAGCCACGCCTAGGACTGGAGTGCCAGTTCAGCCACGCACAACAGATCCGCCTCATCTAAATAATATCCCGCCACAATATGTGCCGACACCACCGGGTCATTATTCCAACCCTCTAGATAATATGATTGTTGCGGCGACACGATTGGCGGCTCTCCCAGTTGAAGGTGAGTCTCCAGCTATGATTGAAATACGGAGGGCTAGAGAGCTTCTTCAGACAGCGCTGGTACAACAGGAGGCTTATTCTTATAGTTGTGAGAGGATTCACTCAACCCCTCGTCCAAGCCGGAGTTATAGCAGACACGTTGACTCACCAGCCGTTTCAAGGAGTGACCGGCGCCGTAACCAGCCTCGTGGAGAGGACCCGGCACGTGATGGTGCTTAGGATTTGGTGGACCAAGACAGAGCCCGTAGAGAAGCTGAGCTGGTGGCTCGGCAAGTGGCTCATCAGCGTCCCCCGGATTATTCGACAACTTCAGTGGAGACAGGTGTAACCTCCAGAACTTTGGGAGTGCCATGTTTAGTGCCGGCTTTACATAACATATGTTTGCCCAAGGATTTCAAGGGTCGTTGTAAGATGCCCAACTACACAGCTGACTTACCCCCTGAAGCATGGGTTGAGAGTTATGAGATGGCGATGGAGCTGTTGGATTTTGACGATGCTACATGTGCTAAGTACTTCACCATGATGTTGGAAGGAACGGTCGGTACTTGGTTGAAAGGGATGCCAACCAACTCCATTGGGTCATGGGCCGAGTTAAAAGCCCAGTTTATCCAGACTTTTAAAGATATGTGCAAGCATCCTATGTCGGTTGTAGATTTGGCCTCCTGTGTCCAAGAAGAGTGTGAGTCGACAACACATTGGGTGCGCTGGGTCTCATCAATGCTGATTCGGTAGTCTTAATGTTGGAGAGCAATTGTCGTTTCACGCCCCTGAAGCAGAAATTAGGGCAGCTCAAATGCCACTACAATGACATGGGGACGCTCATGGCGGCTCTGGTTAAATATGCCGACTCTGATAGTACCAAGGACCCCGAGTCTGATGAAGAAAGATGGGCAAGGGAAAGAAGAGTAGCAACGCCAAGGGGCAACATCATAACCCGACGAGTCAAGGGGGCAATGGTAAGCGCAAGGCTGATAACAATTTGGATTTTGTGGCTAATACCAACGCGCAGAATAATGGTCAGCATCGTAAGGGAAAGCCACCTCCTCGGACGGGAGGGCCAGGTTTCAATCTTGAGCAGATGATGCATCAGCCCTGCCCAAAGCATGGTACATGGGAAAGGTCGTCCGGTCACCTCTGGAAGGATTGCCACATTATGAAGGAGTATAAAAATTCTGATCTTTTCCAGAACAGTCATGGGCCGGGCGGTGGCTCAGGTTCTGGCTTTCATGGTCCGGGTTACGGTGGTGGCGCGTCTAATTCCGGTTTCCAGGGCCAAGGCAATCAAGGTAATCAAGGCAATCAGGGTGGCTACGATCAACAGAACAATTAGGGGAATCAGCACCAACAATCTGGTTATCAGAGTAACCCGAAGCAGTTGAATAGTGGGTAGTACCACGTCTTCACCACAAGTTTATGCAAGTGGGATCAAAAGCTCCATAAAAGGGTTGTGAACACTGTTGAGTCGGTGGTTCCCCGTTACTTGTGATGGTCTGAGCAGCCCATTGTGTGGAGTCGTGAGGATCACCTGCCCCGGGTTGATAATCCAGGTCGCTTGGCTTTGGTGGTGGCGCCTCAGGTTGCAGGATATAAATTCACTAAGGTACTCATAGATGGGGGTAGCAGCATCAATATCCTTTATTATGAAACTTTCCGTCGCATGTTATTGACTGGTAAAAATCTTAAAATGTCGAACACTATTGTCGGCGTTCTAGAACGGGGGTCCCCAGACTTGCCTGCCTGCGGCCCACGGCGTGGCTCTGCAAGCGGGCCCGTAAGAACCATCTTCACCAACGAGCATTCAAGACCCTCGCGAGGAGCCAAGCCTCGCGAGGCGGCTGACACAAGACCTCCTCAGGAGCGGCCTCACCAGGTTGGCTCGCGAGGGACGGAGAGATCAAGGCAAGACAAACCTCGCGAGGTTCCAATGACGTGAGCCATGACGATCGAGACCAGGCGGATGCAGGCGGGCGCCAACGAGCACAGTGTCCTTGTTTCCTCTTTGGTGCTAAGGAGGCAAGCGCAGACGAAGAGTACCGAGGCGTGAAGCAAAGGTTTCCATATTGGTGCAACGAGACCAAGACCAGCAGGACGGTAGGACGGAGGTCACCATGGAGACCAAGACGGCGTCACCACCAGAGCCTTTGGCAGGCGAAGACCACCTTTTGTCAGGATAATATGTACAAGATGTCCCCTTTGAAATTGGCCGTTGTTGGCGCCCTTCCCGCTCAATATTTGGGGAGTGGACCAGGGCCTCTATAAATAGGATTAGCCACCACAGTAGTGGAGGGGGCGGATCGACCTCATCTTAGATCTGAGCCATTCCATCCTTTGCCACACACTCACCAAACACAAGAACGCCTCTCCTCAATAGGCTGTTCTTCTCCTTGTACTGGTCATCATCAGCCCAAGAGGCAATCCACCAAACCACACTATAGTAGGGTATTACACCACAACGGTGGCCCGAACCAGTACAAATCTTGTGTCTCTTGTGTTGCGAGTTCGTCGAGCTAGCCTTTGAGATCGCGAAGTGCTTGAGGGCATGATCGGTGAGGAAGAGATCTTCGCGCGCACCGCAGTGTTCGAACCTTATGGGTTTTGCTGGAACCCGAAATCTGACATTTGGCGTGCCAGGTAGCGGTGCACCGGAGCTCTTCTTCCGCCAGTTGATCCGCTCGTTGGTCCCTTGACACTCCGTGACTCCGACGCCAGGTAGGGGACCAATGCCGACCGCTGGGCAGCCTGGCTAGCCCGGGCAGCGTCGCCCGCTCAAGAAGACCTCAACCCAGCGCCCCAGGTAGCACACGCACCACCAAACACTGCAGGGCATGGGCGACGCGGTCACCCGCCGTCTGCCCTTACTCCGCGACCAGTGCGGGCAGCCGCAAGAGCCTCATGCCACGCCGTGGCCACGGTGCCACACACCTGACGGGAGCAAGCAAACATGAGGGCTGGGGTCATAGTGGCTCAGGAGCTGCTGTGATGCCGGTTAATGGAGAGCGGTCGGGATGCATTGCTGGAGCGCTTTGTCGAGCTCTTGGATGCCACGGCCTCGGGAGCACCACCTTTCTGCTCTCTGCTCACACCTCAAGCCGCGGCCGGGCCACCAGGCTTCATCGACACCAGCGCGACCAATGGAGTGATACGTCTCCAATGTATCTATAATTTTTGATTGCTCCATGCTATATTATCTACTGTTTTGGACTATATTGGGCTTTATTTTCCACTTTTATATTATTTTTGGGACTAACCTATTAACCGGAGGCCCAGCCCAGAATTGCTGTTTTTTTTGCCTATTTCAGTGTTTCGAAGAAACGGAATATCAAATGGAGTCCAAACGGAATGAAACCTTTGGGAACGTGATTTTCTCACCGAACGTGATCCAGGAGACTTGGACCCTACGCCAAGGCATCAGAGAGGCGTTCACGAGGGTGGGGGGCGCGCCCCCCTGCCTCGTGGGCCCCTCGGAGCTCCACCGACGTACTCCTTCCTCCTATATATACCTACGTACCCCCAAAGGATCACAACAGGTGCCAAAAACCTAATTCAACCGCTGCAACTTTCTGTATCCACGAGATCCCATATTGGGGCCTGTTCCGGAGCTCCGTCGGAGAGGGCCGTCATCACGGAGGGCTTCTACATCATCATAGCCTCTCCGATGAAGTGTAAGTAGTTTACCTTAGACCTTCGGGTCCATAGTTAGTAGCTAGATGGCCTCTTCTCTCTTTTTGGATCTCAATACAAAGTTCTCACCCTCTCTTGTGGAGATCTATTCGATGTAATCTTCTTATTTTTGCGGTGTGTTTGTTGAGACCGATGAATTGTGGGTTTATGATCAAGTCTATCTATGAATAATATTTGAATCTTCTCTGAATTCTTTTATGTATGATTGGTTATCTTTGCAAGTCTCTTCGAATTATCCGTTTGGTTTGGCCAACTAGATTGGTAGTTCTTGCCATGGGAGAAGTGCTTAGCTTTGGGTTCGATCTTGCGGTGTCCTTTCCCTGTGACAGAAGGGGCAGCAAGGCACGTATTGCATCGTTGCCATCAAGGATAACAAGATGGGGTTTATTTCATATTGCATGAATTTATCTCTCTACATCATGTCATCTTGCTTAAGGCGTTACTCTGTTTTTAACTTAATACTCTAGGTGCATGCTGGATAGCGGTTGATGAGTGGAGTAATAGTAGTAGATGCAGAATCGTTTTGGTCTACTTGTCACGGACGTGATGCCTATATACATGATCATGCCTAGATATTCTCATAACTATGCTCAATTCTGTCAATTGCTCAACAGTAATTTGTTCACCACCGTAGAATACTTATGCTCTTGAGAGAAGCCACTAGTGAAACCTATGGCCCCCGGGTCTATTCTCATCATATCAATCTCCATCACTTTAATCTTGTTTTGCTTTTTTTACTTTGCCTTTACTTTTCACTTTGCATCTTTATACCAAAAATACCAAAAATATTATATCTATCAGATCTCACTCTCGTAAGTGACCGTGAAGGGATTGACAACCCCTAATCGCGTTGGTTGCGAGTAGCTATCGTTTTGTGCAGGTACGAGGGACTTGATCATGGCCTTCTACTAGATTGATACCTTGGTTCTCGAAAACTGAGGGAAATACTTACGCTACTCTGCTACATCATCCCTTCCTCTTCGGGGAAAACCAACGCAAGCTCAAGAGGTAGCAAGAAGGATTTTTGGCGCCGTTGCCGGGGAGTCTACGCAAGAAGTCAACATACCAAGTACCCATCACAATCCCTATCTCTCGCATTACATTATTTGCCATTTGCCTCTCGTTTTCCTCTCCCCCACATCACCCTTGCCATTTTATTCGCCCTCTCTTTCTCTATCCTCCCTCTCTATTTGCCTCTTTTCGCCCGCTTGCCTTTTGTTTGCTCGTGTGTTGGATTGCTTGTTTGTCGCGATGGCTCAAGATACTACCAAATTGTGTGACTTGACGAATACTAATAATAATGATTTCCTTAGTACTCCGATTGCTCCTCTTGCCAATACTGAATCATGTGAAATCAATACCGCTTTGTTGAATCTTGTTATGAAAGATCAATTCCCCGGCCTTCCTAGTGAAGATGCCGCTACTCATCTGAATAGCTTTGTTGATTTATGTGATATGCAAAAGAAAAAGGATGTCGATAATGATGTCGTTAAATTGAAGCTATTTCCTTTTTCGCTTAGAGATCGTGCTAAAGCTTGGTTTTCGTCTTTGCCTAAAAATAGTATTGATTCTTGGAACAAGTGCAAAGATGCTTTTATCTCGAAGTATTTTCCTCCCGCTAAGATCATCTCTCTTAGAAACGATACTATGAATTTTAAGCAACTTGATCATGAACATGTTGCACAAGCTTGGGAGAGAATGAAATTAATGATACGTAATTGCCCTAAACATGGTTTGAATTTGTGGATGATTATACAAAATTTTTATGCCGGATTGAATTTTGCTTCTAGAAATCTTTTAGATTTGGCCGCGGGAGGCACTTTTATGGAAATCACTTTAGGAGATGCTACTAAACTCCTAGATAATATTATGGTTAATTATTCTCAATGGCATACTAAAAGATCTTCTAATAAAAAAGTGCATGCGATAGAAGAAATCAATGTTTTGAGTGGAAAGATGGATGAACTTATGAAATTATTTGCTACTAAGAGTGTTTTTTCTGATCCTAATGATATGCCTTTGTCTACTTTGATTGAGAATAACAATTAATCTATGGATGTGAATTTCGTTGGTAGGAATAATTTTGGTAACAACGCCTATAGAGGGAATTTTAATCCTAGGCCATATCCTAGTAATCCTTCTAATAATTATGGGAATTCCTACAACAACTCTTATGGAAATTATAATAAGATGCCCTTTGAATTTGAAAATAGTGTTAAAGAGTTTATGAATTCACAAAAGAATTTTAATGCTTTGCTTGAAGAGAAATTGATAAAAGTTGATGATTTGGCTAGGAACGTTGATAGAATTTCTCTTGAGGTTGATTCTTTAAAGCTTAGATCTATTCCTCCTAAGCATGATATCAATGAGTCTCTCAAATCCATGAGAATTTCCATTGATGAGTGCAAGGAAAGAACCGCTAGGATGCGTGCTTCCAAAGATGCCTTTATTAAAGCATGTTCTTCCAATTCCTTTGAAAATCAAGATGAAGATCTAAAAGTTATTGATGTGTCCCCTATTAAATCATTGCTTTGCAATATGAATCTTGATGAAACTGAATATGATCTTCCTTTACCTAGAAGGCGTTCTAAAAATTCGGAGTATTTAGATCTTTATGATGAAATTGATGAAAGTGGGATTGAAACAAATAAAAATCTAGATGTTGATAAACCCACTATATTGGATTTCAAGGAATTTAATTATGAAAGTTGCTCTTTAATTGATTGTATTTCCTTGTTGCAATTCGTGCTAAATTCTCCACATGCTTATAGTCAACATAAAGCCTTCACCGAACATATTGTTGATGCCTTGATGCAATCTTATGAAGAAAAACTTGAGTTGAAAGTTTCTATCGCTAGAAAACTCTATGATGAGGGGGAACTAACCATTAAAATTAAAATTAAAGATCATGAGTTTTATGCTTTGTGTGATTTGGGTGCTAGTGTCTCTACTATTCCCAAGACTTTGTGTGATTTGCTAGACTTCCGTAATTTTGATGATTGCTCTCTAAACTTGCATCTTGCGGATTCTACTATTAAGAAACCTATGGGAAGGATTAATGATATTCTTATTGTTGCAAATAGGAATTATGTTCCCGTAGATTTCATTGTTCTTGATATAGATTGCAATCCTTCTTGCCCTATTATTCTTGGTAGACCTTTCCTTAGAACGGTTGGTGCGATTATTGATATTAAGGAAGGGAATATTAGATTTCAATTTCCGTTAAAAAAGGGCATGGAACACTTTCCTAGAAAGAAAATAAAATTTCCATATGAAACTATCATGAGATCCACTTATGGATTGCCTACCAAAGATGGTAATACCTAGATCTATCCTCGCTTTTATGCCTAGCTAGGGGAGTTAAACGATAGCGCTTGTTGGGAGGCAACCCAATTTTATTTTTATTCCTCGCTTTTTGATCCTGTTTAGTAATAAATAAATTATATAGCCTATGTTTTGGTTGTGTTTTTTTGTGTTTAATTAGTGTTTGTGCCAAGTAGAACCGTTGGGAAGACTTGGGGAAAGTCTTGTTGAACTTGCTGTAAAAAACAGAAACTTTAGCGCTCACGAGAACTGCTGTCATTTTTATTTTAAGAGTGATATTTAGTTAATTCTTTTTGAAGATGATTAATAGATAAATTCCTGACGTCCAGCAATTTATTTTAGAATTTTTGGGGTTCCAGATCTTGCGCTAGCTACATATTACTACAGACTGTTCTGTTTTTGACACATTCTGTTTTTCGTGTGTTGTTTGCTTCTTTTGATGAATCTATGGCTAGTAAACTAGTTTATAATCCATAGAGAAGTTGGAATACAGTAGGTTTAACACCAATATAAATAAATAATGATTTCATTACAGTACCTTGAAGTGGTCTTTTGTTTTCTTTCGCTAACGGAGCTCACGAGTTTTCTACTTTAAGTTTTGTGTTGTGAAGTTTTCAAGCTTTGGGTGAATTATTGTGATGGATTATGGAACAAGGAGTGGCAAGAGCCTAAGATTGGGGATTCCCATGGAACCCCCAAGATAATCCAAGGACACCAAAAAGTCAAAGCTTGGGGATGCCCCGGAAGGCATCCCCTCTTTCGTCCACTTCCATCGGTAATTTACTTGGAGCTATATTTTTATTCACCAACATGATATGTGTTTTGCTTGGAGCGTCTTGTATTATTTGTGTCTTTGTGTTTTACTATGCCACAATAATCCTTGCTGTACACACCTTTTGAGAGAGCCATACATGAATTAAAATTTGATAGAATACTCTATGTGCTTCACTTATATCTTTTGAGCATTATAGTTTTGCTCTATGTGCTTCACTTATATCTTTTGAGCATTATAATTTTGCTCTATGTGCTTCACTTAGATCTTTTAGAGCACGGTGGTGGATTCATTTTAAAGAAACTATTGATCTCTCATGCTTCACTTAAATTATTTTTAGAGTCTCTTAATAGCATGGTAATTTCCTTAATAATAATATGCTTGGTATTCAAGATTTGTGAAACTTTCTTTTGAGTGTGTTGAATACTAACAAAAGATTGAAGCATGATAATTGTTTTGAGATATGGAGGTGATAATATTAGAGTCATGCTAGTTGAGTAGTTGTGAATTTAAAAAATACTTGCGTTAAAGTTTGTGATTCCCGTAGCATGCATGTATGGTGAACCGTTATGTGACGAAGTCGGAGCATGATTTATTTATTGATTGTCTTCCTTATGAGTGGCGGTCGGGGACGAGCGATGGTCTTTTCCTACCAATCTATCCCCCTAGGAGCATGCGCGTAATACTTTGCTTTGATAACTTCTAGATTTTTGCAATAAGTATATGAGTTGTTTAGGACTAAGGTTGAGTCCATGGATTATACGCACTCTCACCCTTCCAGCTTTGCTAGCCTCTCTAATACCGCGCACCTTTCGCCGGTATCATACACCCACCATATACCTTCCTCAAAACAGCCACCATACCTACCCATCATGGCATTTCCATAGC
This sequence comes from Triticum urartu, assembly GCF_056163025.1. NCBI lineage: Eukaryota > Viridiplantae > Streptophyta > Magnoliopsida > Poales > Poaceae > Triticum > Triticum urartu. The sequence continues at coordinate 208,834,631 of NC_141874.1, forward strand.
CATTCCGAGATATATTGCCATGCAACTTTCCACCGTTCTGTTTATCATGACACATTCATCATTGTCATATTGCATATCCCGGTACACCGCCGGAGGCATTCATATAGAGTCATATTTTGTTCTAAGTATCGACTTGTAATTGTTGAGTTGTAAGAAAAATAAAAGTGTGATGATCATCATTTTTAGAGCATTGTCCCAAGTGAGGAAAGATTGATGGAGACTATGATTCCCCCATAAGTCGGGATGCGACTCCAGACGAAAAATAAATAAAAGAGGCCAAAGAAGCCCAAATAAAAAGAGGCCAAAGAAGCCCAAATAAAAAAGAGGCCATAAAAAAGAGAAAAGACCCAAATAAAAAACTGAGAGAAAAAGAGAGAAGGGACAATGTTACTATCCTTTTACCACACTTGTGCTTCAAAGTAGCACCATGATCTTCATGATAGAGAGTCTCCTATGTTGTCACTTTCATATACTAGTGGGAATCTTTCATTATAGAACTTGGCTTGTATATTCCAATGATTGGCTTCATCAAAATGCCCTAGGTCTTCATGAGCAAGCAAGTTGGATGCACACCCATTTAGTTTCTTTTTGAGCTTTCATATACTTATAGCTCTAGTACATCCGTTGCATGGCAATCCCTACTCATTCACATTGATATCTATTGATGGGCATCTCCATAGCCCCTTGATACGCCTAGTTGATGTGAGACTATCTTCTCCTTTTTGTCTTCTCCACAACCACCATTCTCTTCCACCTATAGTGTTATATCCATGGCTCACGCTCATGTATTACGTGAAGATTGAAAAAGTTTTGAAAAAGTTAGTGTATGAAACAATTGCTTGGCTTGTCATCGGGGTTGTGCTTGATTTAAATACTTTGTGTGGTGAAGATAGAGCATAGCCAAACTATATGATTTTGTAGGGATAACTTTCTTTGGCCATGTTATTTTGAGAAGACATAATTGCTTTGTTAGTATGCTTGAAGTATTATTATTTTTTATGTCAATATAAACTTTTGTCTTGAATCTTTCGAATCTGAATATTCATACCACAATTAAGAAGATTTGCATTTAAATTATGCCAAGTAGCACTCCGCATCAAAAATTCTCTTTTTTATCATTTACCTACTCGAGGACGAGCAGGAATTAAGCTTGGGGATGCCTGATACGTTTCCAACGTATCTATAATTTTTGATTGCTCCATGCTATATTATCTACTGTTTTGGACTATATTGGGCTTTATTTTCCACTTTTATATTATTTTTGGGACTAGCCTATTAACCGGAGGCCCAGCCCAGAATTGTTGTTTTTACCTATTTCAGTGTTTCGAAGAAACGGAATATCAAACGGAGTCCAAACGGAATGAAACCTTCGGGAACGTGATTTTCTCACCGAACGTGATCCAGGAGACTTGGACCCTATGCCAAGGCATCAGAGAGGTGGTCACGAGGGTGGGGGGCGTGCCCCCTGCCTCGTGGGCCCCTCGGAGCTCCACTGACGTACTCCTTCCTCCTATATATACCTATGTATCCCCAAATGATCAGAACAGGAGCCAAAAACCTAATTCCACCGCCGCAACTTTCTGTATCCATGAGATCCCATCTTGGGGCCAGTTCCGGAGCTCCGCCGGAGAGGGCCCTCATCACGGAGGGATTCTACATCATCATAGCCTCTCCGATGAAGTGTGAGTAGTTTACCTCAGACCTTCGGGTCCATAGTTATGTAACGCCCTAAGACCGATGTGCCAGGTGTTTTCCGGTGTTTCGCTGTTGTTGTGTTGTCATTGCTTGCGTGTCATGCATTGCATATCATGTCATCACGTGCATTTCATTTGCATACATGTTCTTCTTATGCATCCGAGCATTTTCCCCGTTGTCCGTTTTGCATTCCGGCGCTCCTATGTCCTCCGATGGTCGTTTCTACCTCTTTACATGTGCGGGTGTTAAACGTTTTCGGATTGGACCGAGACTTGTCATGCAGCCTTGGTTTACTACCGGTAGACCGCCTGTCAAGTTTCGTGCCATTTGGACTTCGTTTGATACTCCAACGGTTAACCAAGGGACCGAAAAGGCCTCGTGTGCGTTGCAGCCCAACACCCCTCCAAAGTGGCCCAAAACCCACCTAAACACCCTCCATCATCTCATTCATTCGATCACGATCGCGTGGCCGAAAACCGCACCTCATTTGGACTCTCCTAGCTCCCTCTACCTATAAATATGTGCTCCCCTCCCGAAATTCGCGGATGAAACCCTAACTTCGTCCTCTCCGCGCCGCCGGACACTTCTCCACCACTCCGGACATGTCCGCGCCCTCGCCCTCAGCCAATCCGTGCCGGCCACATCACCGTTAGCCGTGGTCTCCGCCGCTGCGGCCCGCTGTAGCATAGTTATCTTGTTGCATTTAGATGGCTACTTGCTGTTTATCGCAGACCGGTGCCATATTTGTTTTGCTTGCCATTTCCAAACCGTGCATCCGATTCCGGTGATCTTTATATCGTTTTCAACCGAAATCACCTCATCTTTCCAATGGTACTCTTGGATTTCCAAGTTGAGGCCAGGTTCAATCATTCCTTTGCAAATCATGCATATGCATCACATACCGCATCCCGCATATCATACCATGTTCGTGTGTTGGTTGTTTACTATGTTGTGTGCTTCTTTCCGGTGCTTATTCTTCGGGTTGGTTCCAGTAACGTCGCGTTTGTGAGGACCCGTTTGACTATGTCCGTTTGTCTTCTTCATGGACTCGTTCTTCTTCCTTGCGGGATCTCAGGCAAGATGACCATACCCTCGAAATCACTTCTATCTTTGCTTGCTAGTTGCTCGCTCTTTTGCTATGCCTATGCTGCGATACCTACCACTTGCTTATCATGCCTGCCATATTGTTGAGCCAGGCCTCTAACCCACCTTGTCCTAGCAAACCGTTGTTTGGCTATGTTACCGCTTTGCTCAGCCCCTCTTATAGCGTTGTTAGTTGCAGGTGAAGATTGGAGCATGTTCCATGTTTGGAACATGGATATTTTGTTGGGATATCACAATATGTCTTATTTAATTAATGCATCTATTTACTTGGTAAAGGGTGGAAGGCTCTGCCTTATGCCTGGTGTTTTGGTCCACTCTTGCCGCCCTAGTTTCCGTCATATCGGTGTTATGTTCCCGGATTTTGCGTTCCTTACGCGGTTGGGTTATAATGGGAACCCCTTGACAGTTCGCCTTGAATAAAACTCCTCCAGCAAGGCCCAACCTTGTTTTTACCATTCGCCACCTAGCCTTTTTCCCTTGGGAGTCACGCATCCCGAGGGTCATCTTTATTTTAACCCCTCGGGCCAGTGCTTGTCTAAGTGTTGGTCCAAACTAGAGTCCTTTGCAGCGCCACCTCGGGGAAACTTGAGGGATGGTTTTAGTTGTATGGAGCGCTCAACCGGGGTTGCCCTGAGAACGAGATATGTGCAGCTCCTATCAGGATGTCGGCGTATCGGGCAGTCTTGCTGGTCTTGTTTTACCTGTCGAAATGTCTTGTAACCGGGATTCCGAGCCTGATCGGGTCTTCCCGCTAGAAGGAATATCCTTCGTTGACCGTGAGAGCTTGTGATGGGCTAAGTTGGGACACCCCTGTAGGGATTTGAACTTTCGAAAGCCGTGCCCGCGGTTATGGGAAGATGGGACTTTGTTAATGTCCGGTTGTAGAAAACCTGAAGTTGACCTTAATTAAAATGCATCAACCGTGTGTGTTACCGTGATGGTCTCTTTCTGGCGTTATCTGGGAAGTGAACACGGTGTTGGAGTTATGCTTGACGTAGGTTGTTCTAGGATCACTTCTTGATCATAGTTGCTCGACCGTGCTTTTGCCTTCTCTTCTCGCTCTCTTTTGCGAATAGTTTAGCCACCATATATGCTAGTCGCTTGCTGCAGCTCCACATCATACCTTTACCTTACCCATGAGCTTAAATAGTCTTGATCGCGAGGGTGTGAGATTGCTGAGTCCCCGTGACTCACGGATACTTCCAAAACCAGCTTGCAGGTGCCGTTGAATCGTGCAGATGACGCAACCAAGCTCAAGGAGGAGTTCGATGAAGATCTTGTCCTTTGTGTTATTTCGTTCTAGTTGATCAGTAGTGGAGCCCAGTCGGGATGATCGGGGATCTGTGTAGCATTTGGGGTAGTCTTCTTTTATTTTGGTTCCGTAGTCGGACCTTGATTGTATCTGGTTGATGCAATGCTTTATTCATGTAATTGTGTGAAGTGGAGATTGTAAGCCAACTATGTAACTCTTTCCCTTATGTATTACATGGGTTGTGTGAAGATTACCTCACTTGCGACATTGCTTTCAATGGGGTTATGCCTCTAAGTCGTGCTTCGACACGTGGGAGATATAGCCGCATCGAGGGCGTTACAAGTTGGTAATCAGATCCTTCCTCGACCTTAGGAGCCCCCTGCTTGATCGAATAGCTGGCATTGTTGAGTCTAGAAAAATGTTTTGAGTCATTTAAGAATTATATATATCCGAGAGTTAGGACTTCTTTTTACTCCTCAGTCCCTTCGTCGCTCTGGTGAGGCATCCTGACGTAGAGTTTTGACTCTTCTCTTCTCAAATTTCACTAAAAAAAAATTTAGGATCACGTAGGTATCTTGGAATCATTCTGATGGTTTTGTGACGAGAACATTGTTCTTGGTGCCTCCTGTCATTTAGGGGTTGTGGCAGTGTCCCGGGGAGTTGAGCTCCGAGGTGTTGTCGTCACAATTTTATCGTTGCAGTTCTGGAATACCTGAGATTAGTTTCGCCGACATCAAAAATCTCTTTTATGCAGTTGTTGGTGAGATAACCTTGACGCCACCCAGTACTGTGGCAGGAGTTCGGGAGTATTGCCATAACTCGTATAACAGATGCTTTTCGAAGGTTGAGGTAAATGATTTCCGAAGGTTTCTTAGTTATGTGTTGAAGGATGGATACAGCTGGATGTAGGATTTGCTAGTTTTGGGTGAGATATTATGCTTCCCCCGTATCCCCAACACCTGATTGCATAACTGGAAAGTTTCAGGAGTTTATAAGTGGGAATTCAAGTAGCTCTTAGGATATCTTTCCGACAGATGTATGATATGAAATTGGGGTTCGACGTCTAGTGGTCCGCCTATTCACGGTTGGTTTTACAATGGTCTCATTGTGTCTTAAAGAGTCCTTGGCTTTGCCGACTCGGGGACATTTCATATGTCATGTGCACTGCCTTGTACATGATGGTGTTGTACGATCGAGCCCGTGTAGGCCCAACCACAAAAACTTCGGACGAAATCTCTATCATATGTTTGTTCCGGCTTATTCTGTAAGCCAATCCTTTGTTTTGTTTTGAGTGGTGGTATTCGAGTTGCTTCAATGTCAAGTGTTGATTCCATACCTTCCCCAAATGGTGTTCTCATACTCTGATCTGAATACCAATCCTTCATGATAATCAAGATTGTCATGTCAATCTTGTTCAACCGGTGTGTCTCTCTTCAAGTGAATCTGATCACGTCAACATCCGCAAGATCAATTATCAGTTCTTCTCAACGATGTTTGTTTCATCTTTCCCAAGGTGCCTTTGTTTTCCCAACCTCCCACCCTTGGTTCTTCAATTACTCGGATTTCTTTATCGAGTATCCATCTTATTGATGTGAAGTCTCTCCATTCTTTTCCGTCAATGTCCTTATCGGGTGATTCTCATGAAGATCCTAACGGAACCTCAAGTTCATCATTATTCATTCTTTTTCTTCTCCGGTGGATTCAATTAAAGATTTGGTATTGAGCGTAGTCCTTTCATTTTGGCCAATGTTTTCCATGCCGGTGCACCTTATTGTCATTCCACTTCTCGCTATTCAATTGTTCCGGAGTGCGGAAGATATCTCAGAAGACTCACGGTTACATTCTCGATCCATTCAAGCTCTTTCGAGATTGTAATCTCTTTCAAGCCATTTAATTCAATCGGCGCAATCTCTCTTTTAAATTATTCTACGGTGTATCTTTTGAGTGGGTCCTAACCCACAGGTCTTTTCCTGGGAGCTTACATGACTCTTCTTTTCCCGGAGCTATCCTCAAATTTCTTTTCGAAGTTTGACGTAAGAATGATTTATCATCAGTCAAATGTTTTTCTCCAAGATCTGGCAAATTTTTTTCATCTTTGGCTCAACCTTTCCAATTTTTCATTCCGGAGTGCCTCAACAATTCTTGGTGGTGTTTCTCGTTGTCATTCTCAGATTTTGAAGACCGAAGAAGAGGTTTTCCTCCATATCTTATCCGTTCGCTCAAAGATTCGTCATTCTAGCTTGTTGCCATCCTCTCATAGTTGTTTTTGGATTGTGAGAATTCTTTTCACCTATCCGGAGCAAATTCAAGAGTCTTCTCAGTTTGATTATCCGTAGTCCATCAATTCAGGTTTATTCATTCTCAGCTTTCAGTTATCATTCTCCAAACTTACCGGTGCATCGTTCAAGAGATCTCCAATCAGTCCTGATTCCTTCGTTCTCATGGATCTAAATTCTCGCAAGCATCTTCGTTTATTTGCTAATTCTTACCGGTGATTCATCCCTTTTACTTCGTTCATTTCCAATTCTTACGGTGGTTCGTTCAAGATTTGTCTTCTTTATCAATTTATTCGATGTTCCAATCCTACCGGTGTTTCGTTGAAGACCTTCTCTAGTTGGCGCGATATCTATCTTAATCCTTTCTACGAGAATAAGTAGTGTGCCAAATCCGTTGATTGTCATCAATTTAATTGGTGAAGGATAAGCATAATGTAATTCTTATTCTTGTTTCATCCATATGTTAATCTTTTCTTCCGGAGTTTGTTCACGATGATTAAATTCTTGGTTTCAAGTGCTCGTCTTTCTTTCCCGGAGTTCCAAGCTCTAATTATCACGGGGATCCATCTAAATCATTACAAGGTTTCACCTTGTGTTTCCAACTTCTCTTTATTTTTGTTATTCTTTTTGTTTACCGGAGTTCTTCATGAAGGTTCTACATGATGGTTCATCAAGGATTTATATTTCCTTCTCGAAGTGTTCATCGAGATTCTTTTCAGAGGAGCTCAAGCATTCTTCATCTTTCAATCCGAAGTGCAATACTTTCACGCATATCTTTTGAGGTGGTGTTATGTCATTCTTGATAATTTGAGTTCATGTCTCATGATTCACATGTTGTTAAGAATGAGGTATTTTAAGTCCATCAACCTCTTCATTGGAGTTATCTGGGGTTATATTACACCTAAAGCCTTCCCTAAGGATTGTTGCTAATTATGGTGCTTATAAGTGATCCAAGTTCTTCATCTATCCTCCCGGTGAAATATTTTTCTCGTCTCCTTGTTCATACCAAATCCAATCTTTTTCGGCGAGTGGCAGGTTGTCACCTCATAATTTGAGATGTATTCCATAAGACCATATTAAGCTTACTCTTTTTCGTTGTTGGTTTTCTAAGAACTCCGTTCGACCCTTCTCCAAAAGAAGCCTTTTTAAGGTATGTTGTGACAGAAGTCGGCATTTTCTTCTCCATTCTTCTCCTTCAATTATCTATATTCTATTCTTTCGTTCTGGAGGCATTGTGATGTTGATCTTCTCAACCCATCATCTCGTTTGTCAAAGATCATGTTCTTTACATGATTGTCCATTTAACCGGAGTGTCGTGCCCTCTTTTCAAGTTCTATCACCTTATCAGGTTCTTATTCAATTCCTTTCTTTTCAATCGGAGTGCTGTCCGAAGTTGTTCTTCCTTGTTCCTCTTTCCTAACGGAGTGTTTTTCAACTTTGTCATATCCGTTGTATTCTTTTCTCGAAATGGCTTAACCTTTTCAAGGTTCTTTGGTCTCACTCGTTTGTCAAAGAAGCAACTTAGTTTTACCTCTTCTCTTTCCCTTCCGTTTGCCCTCCGGTGCCATTCTAGATCTCAGGACGAGATCCTCTCATAGTGGTGGAGTGTTGTAACGCCCCGAGACCGATGTGCCAGGTGTCCTCCGGTGTTCCGCTGTTGTTGCGTTGTCATTGATTGCGTGTCATGCATTGCATATCATGTCATCACGTGCATTTCATTTGCATACATGTTTGTCTCATGCATCCGAGCATTTTCCCCGTTGTCCGTTTTGCATTCTGGCGCTTCTATGTCCTCCGGTGGTCCTTTCTACCTCTTTACGTGTGCGGGTGTTAAACGTTTTCAGATTGGACCGAGACTTGTCATGCGGCCTTGTTTTACTACCCGTAGACCGCCTGTCAAGTTTCGTGCCATTTGGACTTTGTTTGATACTCCAACGGTTAACCGAGGGACCGAAAAGGCCTCGTGTGTGTTGCAACCCAACACCCCACCAAAGTGTCCCAAAACCCACCTAAACCCCCTCCATCATCTCGTTCGTTCAATCACGATCGCGTGGCCGAAAACCGCACCTCATTTGGACTCTCCTAGCTCCCTCTACCTATAAATATGTGCTCCCCTCCTGAAATTCGCGGATGAAACCCTAACTTCGTCCTCTCCGCGCTGCCGGACACTTCTCCACCGCTCCGGACATGTCCGCGCCCTCGCCCTTAGCCAATCTGCGCCGGCCACGTCACCGTTCGCCGCCATCTCCGCCGCCGCGGCCCGCGGAGCCCGCGTGGGCCCAGATCCCACCACCTCCTGGCCCGTTCGCCGCCTCCCTAGCGCCGCCCGCTCTGCCCTAGCTCCGCCGCCTAGCTGTTCGCCGCCGCCCGCCACCGCCCTAGCGCCTGCCGCTTCGCATCACCGGCCCGCCACTCGTTGGAGCCCGCCTGCCCCGCCGCCGCGCGCGAGCTCGTCCGCCCGCCACTCGCCGGAGCCCGCCTGCCCCGCCGCCGTTCAACATGCGCCGAAGCGCCCGCACCTCCACCTGCCTCCCGCTCCAGGGGCTCGCCGGCCGCCCTCGCCCATCGTCGCCCCGAGCTTCCCCGGCCTCCCGCGCAGCCTTCCTGGCATCCCCTTCGTCGCCGGACGTCGCAAGATCGCCGGAGCTCCGTCCAGATCCGGATCCGGGGAGAGTGGGATCAGATCCACCCACTCCCCCATCCAAACGCGTCGTCCCGATCCGGATCCGTGCCGTGCCGCTTCATCCGGTCCCGCGTTGACTTTCGCGGAGGTAAAATTCCAGCAAGTCCCCGAAGTTTCCAGATTCATATGCCCATATTCAACGCATCGTAACTCTGCATCCGTAGCTCCGATTCATGCTTGTAGCATATCAAAATGTTCGCCTCAACGAGTACATCATTTCCTCTCATTGCATCATTTTCATTTGAGCTCATCTTGATGCCCGAAATGTTGTTGGAATAGGGCTATGTGAGTATTTTGTCAGATCTGTTTCAGCAAATGGCATTTTGTCATTTTTGCCATGATTATTGTGTGCATGCTATGATCCTAAGCTCTACATGTATTTTGTAGAATGCCATGCCATCTTTACAGAGGTGCTTGCCATGTATTTTTGTGATATTTGTGGTGACTAGCACAAGCTTGCAAAGTAGCATAATCGGTAACGCTGTTTTCAGGGACTTGGAATTTCACTAAGTCCTTGTCCTGATTTTGTCGTTATGCCATATGTTCATGGTGTTTCCTAGTGATCCGTGCCTCTTTTGAGGATGATCAGTAAGGATGATTTATTAAAATTGTGGTGCTCTATCCATCCATGTCTTTGTTTGCATTTATGGAGCACCCTAGCTTGAGTCAATCGAGCTCTACTTTTGCTATATCGTGAATCCTGGTAGATTGTTGACATGTTTACCGATTTGGCCGAGGTTGTTGCTATTGATCCGTGCATGCTATGTGGTTGTTCTTGCCATGTCTAGCTTCTATGCCATGTTTCTTGATGGGTGTATGCTTAGTTTGTCATGCCATGCTCTTTAGTGAGTGCATCGAGCTCGTAATCATGCCTACTCGTTAACTGATTTGCATGCTCCAGTTTTTCACTAAGTCTGAGATCTGTTTATGTTTTTGCCATGTTCACATGCTTGCAATTGTATTCTCTGATCCCTTTTGGCTCAAGGTCACTAAGGGACTGTTGTTAAGTGCTTTGAGTAGCTTCATGCCATGCCTTGCTTTGCCATGTTAAGTTCCTGTAGTATGTAGTTTTCGTGCTCTAAACTTTGCTTCCTCATGATAAATTCCAGACTTGTGTTAATTTCACTAAGTCTGAAATCTGTTATCATTTGCATTTTTGCCATGCTTGTTTGAACCTGTTAATGAGTGAATTAGCCGTAGCTCAGTGTTTATATTTTGTTAAGCTTCTTGAGTGGATCTCTGCCATGTATTTTGTTGTCATGTGTGAGTGCTGTAGCATAGTTATCTTGTTGCATTTAGATGGCTACTTGCTGTTTATCGCAGACCGGTGCCATATTTGTTTTGCTTGCCATTTCCAAACCGTGCATCCGATTCCGGTGATCTTTATATCGTTTTCAACCGAAATCACCTCATCTTTCCAGTGGAACTCTTGGATTTCCAAGTTGAGGCCAGGTTCAATCATTCCTTTGCAAATCATGCATATGCATCACATACCGCATCCCGCATATCATACCATGTTCGTGTGTTGGTTGTTTACTATGTTGTGTGCTTCTTTCCGGTGTTGCTTCTTCGGGTTGGTTCCGGTAACGTCGCGTTTGTGAGGACCCGTTTGACTACGTCCGTTTGTCTTCTTCATGGACTCGTTCTTCTTCCTTGCGGGATCTCAGGCAAGATGACCATACCCTCGAAATCACTTCTATCTTTGCTTGCTAGTTGCTCGCTCTTTTGCTATGCCTATGATGCGATACCTACCACTTGCTTATCATGCCTCCCATATTGTTGAGCCAAGCCTCTAACCCACCTTGTCCTAGCAAACTGTTGTTTGGCTATGTTACCGCTTTGCTCAGCCCCTCTTATAGTGTTGTTAGTTGCAGGTGAAGATTGGAGCTTGTTCCATGTTTGGAACATGGATATTTTGTTGGGATATCACAATATCTCTTATTTAATTAATGCATCTATTTACTTGGTAAAGGGTGGAAGGCTCAGCCTTACGCCTGGTGTTTTGTTCCACTCTTGCCGCCCTAGTTTCCGTCATATCGGTGTTATGTTCCCGGATTTTGCGTTCCTTACGCGATTGGGTTATAATGGGAACCCCTTGACAGTTCGCCTTGAATAAAACTCCTCCAGCAAGGCCCAACCTTGTTTTTACCATTCGCCACCTAGCCTTTTTCCCTTGGGAGTCACGCATCCCGAGGGTCATCTTTATTTTAACCCCTTGGGCCAGTGCTTGTCTAAGTGTTGGTCCGAACTAGAGTCCATTGCAGCGCCACCTCGGGGAAACTTGAGGGCTGGTTTTAGTTGTACGGAGCGCTCATCCGGTGTTGCCCTGAGAACGATATATGTGCAGCTCCTATCAGGATGTCGGCGTATCGGGGGGTCTTGCTGGTCTTGTTTTACCTGTCGAAATGTCTTGTAACCGGGATTCCGAGCCTGATCGGGTCTTCCCGCTAGAAGGAATATCCTTCGTTGACCATGAGAGCTTGTGATGGGCTAAGTTGGGACACCCCTGCAGGGACTTGAACTTTGGAAAGCCGTGCCCGCGGTTATGGGCAGATGGGAATTTGTTAATGTCCGGTTGTAGAAAACCTGAAGTTGACCTTAATTAAAATGCATCAACCGTGTGTGTTACCGTGATGGTCTCTTTCCGGCGGTGTCCGGGAAGAGAACACGGTGTTGGAGTTATGCTTGACGTAGGTTGTTCTAGGATCACTTCTTGATCATAGTTGCTCGACTGTGCTTTTGCCTTCTCCTCTCACTCTCTTTTGCGAATAGTTTAGCCACCATATATGCTAGTCGCTTGCTGCAGCTCCACATCATACCTTTACCTTACCCATGAGCTTAAATAGTCTTGATCGCGAGGGTGTGAGATTGCTGAGTCCCCGTGACTCACGGATACTTCCAAAACCAGCTTGCAGGTGCCGTTGAATCGTGCAGATGATGCAACCAAGCTTAAGGAGGAGTTCGATGAAGATCTTATCCTTTGTGTTATTTCGTTCTAGTTGATCAGTAGTGGAGCCCAATTGGGACGATCGGGGATCTGTGTAGCATTTGGGGTAGTCTTCTTTTATTTTGGTTCCGTAGTCGGACCTTGATTGTATCTGGTTGATGTAATGCTTTATTCATGTAATTGTGTGAAGTGGCGATTGTAAGCCAACTATGTAACTCTTTCCCTTATGTATTACATGGGTTGTGTGAAAATTACGTCACGTGCGACATTGCTTTCAATGCGGTTATGCCTCTAAGTCGTGCTTCGACAAGTGGGAGATATAGCCGCATCGAGGGCGTTACAAGTTAGTAGCTAGATGGCTTCTTCTCTCTTTTTGGATCTCAATACAAAGTTCTCCCCCTCTCTTGTGGTGATCTATTCGATGTAATCTTCTTCTTTTTGCGGTGTGTTTGTTGAGACCGATGAATTGTGGGTTTATGATCAAGTCTATCCATGAATAATATTTGAATCTTCTCTGAATAATTTTATGTATGATTGGTTATCTTTGCAAGTCTCTTCGAATTGTCCGTTTGATTTGGCCAACTAGATTGGTAGTTCTTCCCATGGGAGAAGTGCTTAGCTTTGGGTTCGATCTTGCGGTGTCCATTCCCAGTGACAGAAGGGGCAGCAAGGCACGTATTGCATCATTGCCATTGAGGATAACAAGATGGGGTTTATTTCATATTGCATGAATTTATCTCTCTACATCATGTCATCTTGCTTAAGGCATTACTCTATTTTTAACTTAATACTCTAGATGCATGCCGGATAGCGGTCGATGAGTGGAGTAATAGTAGTAGATGCAGAATCGTTTCGGTCTACTTGTCACGGACGTGATGCCTATATACATGATCATGCCTAGATATTCTCATAACTATGCTCAATTCTGTCAATTACTCAACAGTAATTTGTTCACCCACCGTAGAATACTTATGCTCTTGAGAGAAGCCACTAGTGAAACCTATGGCCCCCGAGTCTATTCTCATCATATCAATCTCCATCACTTTAATCTTGTTTTGCTTTTTACTTTGCATTTACTTTTCACTTTGCATATTTATACCAAAAATACCAAAAATATTATATCTATCAGATCTCACTCTCGTAAGTGACCGTGAAGGGATTGACAACCCCTAATCGCGTTGGTTGCGAGTAGCTATCGTTTTGTGCAGGTACGGGGACTTGAGCGTGGCCTCCTACTGGATTGATACCTTGGTTCTCAAAAATTGAGGGAAATACTTACGCTACTCTGCTGCATCATCCCTTCCTCTACGGGGAAAACCAACGCAAGCTCAAGAGGTAGCATGGAGCTGGATGCCCCATCGCACCCGCACCACCCCAGATGGGTGCGGGCACGAGTGTCGCCGCACAGGGCCCCGGCGGGGCGCTACCCCACCATTCTCAGGACGGCATCATGGGCCGGGCGACATGAGCATGGGGCACTTTGGCGAGGTCTTCGGGGCGACGGCCTCGGAGGCCTACATGCCCCCCATGATGAACCAGGAGTACACGCCGGAAGATGACCCTGGCTCGTTCCTCGAGCCAGGCTGGGAAGAGGAGGCATTAGGAGCTGAGGCCTTCCAGGAGCCGCCCAAGAGCCCCACCGACCACGCCATCGACAACAGCTACAGGGTACCACTATCTCCCAGGGGCAGGATTACGCTAACCATGAATCGCAAGTGAACCAGGTCACAGCGCCAGGCGACGGTTCCGGTGCGGCGGTATCTGTCTCACCAGGAGAGGCTCACTAGGGCCTGCATGGGAGGTGCCAGGAGCAAGGACCCTCCCCGCGTTGCACGGAGCAAGGCATCGCCTGGAGGTAGGCCCTCTGTCGGGGAGGTGCCAGTGAGCCTACCCCCGGCAGAGGACCCATGGTTGCCGAGGGTGTCGCTGGCATCCCCTTTGCCCCTTGGTGTCGTCCTGGTCTTCGGTCGTCACCAACGATGGTCGAGGGAGGCGCAAGGCGAGGCCCTCGTCTGGCGATATGAAGTAAGGCTCACGCCTGTGAAGGTCTCTGCTCATGCCACTCTCATGTAATAATGAGTGGGGTTGTACATGCCCTGGAGTCTCAGGAGTGCCGCCCTTGGGCCTCGGGGGTTCCCTCCCACGTCCTAGTGGCAGCACTTAGCTCCACTCTAGTGAGAAGACAAGAAGACTAGACTAGGCGCCGGACGCGGCCATTTGCTTTGGATCTCCTTTCTGTAACCCTGCCTTCTGGATTTGGATTTAAGTTGAAGTTGAATTTTCATTAATGCACGCGGGGGGTTCCTTTTCTCATTCAAGCGATTTCTTGCTATCTGGTCCTTGCCTTATTCCGGAATCCGCGCCTGTTGCTTCCCCCTCGCGAGCGGGGCTAGGCATGACGCACACGCGCCACGCGCATGTCGCGCCACGACTAGCGCTTGCTTATCACGCTGCCCCCTCGGGCGACTCGACGAGTTCCTCAGGAGCTTCCTAGAAACTCGCAAACTCACGAGCCGGTTTGGGGCTCGTCCAGGCTAAGGTAAACCGCAACAGCAACTTTGCCCCAGGATACGTGAGTTCAGGAAGACACATATTCAACTCGACCTAACAAGATAGAGGCTGCGCCCGAGCTTCTGTGTGCAGGACAAACAGCTGGGAAACACGGGATCAGTCAGACATGTTGCTTGCCGCGTCCCCTGGTTCACCCTCAAACACGTCGCTGGCATCGCTGCCACCATCGATGGCATCACCATCACGTCCACCAGCGCCGCCATCACCATCGTCGACCATGTCGCCCATGTCCGCCGCGACCACCACCCCATCGTCATCGGAAGTGAAGGCCCTGACCAGCGCGTCCACATTGTTTTCCACCAATTGCGATAGGTCACCCTGGATGCCCTCGGATATGGGAGCGATGGCGGCGTCGAAATTGAAGTTGGTGTCTGTGTTCTGGAGATGGCTGAAGATGCGGGAGAACGAACTCCCGAGCAGGTCGCGACTCCTCTCTTCAACAAGTTAGCGAGCTCTCTCGGAATGACTCTCCAGGCGCGTCACCACGTCGGTGAAGAAGCAGAGGTGGCTGGCGTATTCGTTCGCGTGGGGATGACGAGCATTCTCATCGCAGATGTGGCCCAGGGCGATATTGGCCCTGTTCTTGAGGTCCTGGACCATGGGGGCGTGCACGCGCTCCAGCGTCCGAAGCTGAAGCACTTCCTCCCTGTTCTGCAGCGCGACGGACTTCGCGTCAGCAACCCGTTGCTGAAGAGGGAGCAGCTCGGCACGGGCGGAGGCCAGTTCGGCATGCGCCGAGACTAGGGCGGCTACGGCGGCCTCCTCCCATCACTCCACCTCGGTCAACCTGGACTTGAGGGCAGCAGTCCTACCAGCAACCTCAGCTTCCATGAGCTTCAGCTTCAGGTCGTGCCTGTCCTCGAGATCCGTGCAAGCCTCAGCCACCCGGCGATCGACCTGCTCCTAGGACTTGGCCTCGCGCATGCCAACGGCCTCCTCCACTTGGACGACTTGACGCTCCCTCGTCTCTAGTCGCTCAAACTCAAGGCTCCACTCCATGGCTTCCAGCGCGAACGCTTCCTCGCGCTTCCGGATCTCTTCCTCTTCGACAGGCATCCCCCTCATAGACGCCAGGGCGGCTCTGCGCGCCTCCACTTGCTGCTCAAAGGAGGCGCTCCAGGCTTGGAGCTCCCGTGTGCGTTTCTCTGCGATCTCGCGGCGGCGATCAACTTCCCGAGCTTCTTCCAAGGCTCGGTAGCAGGCCTCGCGTGAGGTCGCGAGGGACGCCTCGGACTTTGTGTTATCAAGCTCGCGCTGGCGGCGCCCGAGGTTGATGGCCAGCTTCAACTTGTGCCACTCCTCCACCAGCCAAAGACCCTCGCCACTAGATGCGCATCCACATGCACGAGCTCTTCACCAAGCCGGTTCATCGCGCCCATCGCCTCCTGAAAGAGCTCGTGGCGCACGACGCTCCTTTCTTGCACAGACTCGAGCATGCTGCTGACTCCGTCCTCCACTGCGGGGACCGTGGATGGGGCCCGAAGCGGCTCACCCCCTTTCAGCAGTTGGCTGGGGACCGGCACCCACCCAGTTGCAGGCCAGGCCTCGCAAGGAACCCGAACGAGTGAAGGCCCACTGCTTGAAGAGGGGCCTAAGACTGAAGCCATCCAGCCGCCATCCATGACCAGGGGAGGAACCCTTGGTATGCTTGATGTATTCCAAGCAAGGCCGTGAAGGAGAGACGACGAAGGCATGAGCTCAAGACGCCTTGTCGATGGGCTGGCTTCCCCGGTTGACTCCACACCGTGAGCAGCGTGCGAGCTTGCAGCGCTCGAGTCTAGCAGGAGAAATGAGGCAAGAGGAGGCTGCTTCTCAGGAGGTCTTGCGGCCTTGGTGGAAGGGATCCTGAAGAGATATCGTCAGGAAGGGAAGCAGCACGCGGAGAATCACCAAGATAAGGTACTTACTCGTCAACGGCGATGTAATTTCTCCGTTTTAACGGCCTAAAGGTGCCGCTGCTTGGGGACCCCTTCCTCTTGCGGAGCTCTTCGAAGTCCACGCAAAGCCAACCAAAGTGCTGGACATGGCGGCCAACCCGAGGCGCAGCTGGGGAAGCTCTCAAAGGGGCAGCCTCAGGAGCGCCAAGCTGAGGGGAGCTGTCGAGCTCTGCCTCACAGCGATCCGCCGAGGTCTCAGGAGCCCTGGCCTCGGGAGATGCGAGCTGCATCGCCCCCTCAACCGCTGCCCAGGGCGAGAATCACGAGTTCCCGAGGACGATGCCTCTGGAGCCCTAGGCGGCATCAGCACCTCGGTACCTACGCCATCGGCCTCCAGCTGTGCTCGCCCCCTGCATCCACACTCGGGGCGAGCCCGATGCCAGCAGCAAGGAGGGGAACCATGTCAACGGGGTTCTCATGGGGCCCCACTGGACCGACAGGGCGCAGCCCCCACTCATCGAAGGAGGGCATTTGCTCCGCAAATGTTGCCTTGTTCAAGCAGAGGTACAGAAGGCAACTCTTCCTCGGCATGTCATCTGGTAACGGGACACCCGTCAGGACCTCGAGCACTGTTCGCCGTGCCTCAAGGGGGAGCCCGGACTCCTGAAGTCTCATGTGGTCCTTGCTGTTGAGCAAGGCCCACATCGGTCGAGAGTGGCGCTGGAGCGGAGTGATTCGGCGCCGGACCAACTCCTTCACCACCATAGGCGCAGTCACGTCAAGGTCCTTGAGACTCTTCAGCCTGAGCCAGACGGGGGCTAGACGCGAATCGGTGAGCCTTTGGTGGCACCAACCAGAGCTAGGAATTGCATGCGCTGACGAAGAAGAGAGCAGGGGGCTGAGCACTCTGACATCAACATATACCCACCATGTCTGAAACTCGCTCGTGGATGGTGGGAGCTCGAAGTCAATCCCCGTGTCGGTCGTCGCTGCCACGGCCTGAAAGCTCAGGCATTCTGAGCTTTGGCGGGGATCAATCTGGTGCAGTGAGAAGAAGTAGTAGAGAAGGGCCACGGAAGGAGCAATGCGTGCCATGGCCTCGCAAACAAAGGCGAAGACGGCAAGAAGGGTCACGGATTGGGGATCAAGGTGCAGCA
The DNA here is from genome assembly GCF_056163025.1 of Triticum urartu. NCBI lineage: Eukaryota > Viridiplantae > Streptophyta > Magnoliopsida > Poales > Poaceae > Triticum > Triticum urartu. The sequence goes on from NC_141874.1 coordinate 208,852,193, forward strand.
TATGGATCTGATAAAGGGAAAGCACTACGTTGAAGAAGGCAGAGAAAGGAGGAACCAGGCCAGCCCAAAGGGCGTCGACGAAGAATGGGTCCTCGGTGGCTGTCCGGTCGATACGGGCATGAGACACAGGCTAGGCCACCGTCCTTCCCCACTCATTGAAGCTGGAGGCGAGCATGGGACGCACCTTGTCCATGGCTTCTTGGTTGAGCACCAGCGACCTGCCAACAGCAGGCTCAGCAACCGGGCGTAGCCCGGCGGAGGACAGGGGACTCTTCGCTTTCTTCGACTAGTTCGATGCCATGGCAATGGGAGGATTGAGCTCAGATCGGATCGGGGGAGAGGCTGAGCTCCGAGGAAGCGGAATAATTGGGGAGTGTGCAGCAACAACGGGAGGGAAACCGTGTAGAACATGGTGGCCGCCTAGCTAGGCGGGTATCAAGGCAGCATGGGGAAGCGGAGACGCCCACGACCAATCAACCGCCATGCGTCGACCAAATTCGCAAGCTATTGGGGCCCGCGGCGCTCCGTGCTTGCCCTTTGGCTTCGCCTCGAAGCCAAGCCCGAGAGCGCCTTGGGCCCGAGGGCTACTATCGGTGTTCTGGGAACGAGGGTCCCCAGACTTGCCTGCCTACGACCCACGACATGGCTCTGCAAGCGGGCCCGTACGACCCATCTTCACCAACAAGAATTCAAGACCCTCGCGAGGTGCCAAGCCTCGCGAGGCGGATGACACAAGACCACCCAAGATGCAAGCAATGGCGCGCGGCTCCAGGAAGCCCCCCAGCCCCCTCGTCCTGATGGTGGCCGGCGTTCCTCCTTGGTGGTGGCGGCAGCGGAAGGAGACCAAGATTGCCCTAAGGACAGTCCTTGTGAGGCTGGTCCCTCCAGGCGCCCTCATGAGACTGGTCCTGCTAGCGGTCCTTGCGAGGCTGGTCGCGCCACTCCTGGCGGGTGCCGCGGTCGTCCCAACGTCCTCCGCCTCGTCCTCCGCCTTGGCCATAGCCCCAGTCGTTGCGTTCGAGGCATCGACCGAAGTGTCCATCTCGAATGGCTCTGAGCTCTTGACAATCGTTGGTGTTGTGGATGCGCATGTTGTGGAAGGCGCAGAACGTACGACTGCCCTTGGACGACTCGGGGAGGTCCCGGCCGTGCTTTGTGTCTGGCTCTTCCGCGAGTACATCCACTCCCTTGCGCTTCACATCCTTGACCTTGGCCTTCTTCTCCTCTGGTTCCGCAGCAGGGAGCTCGAGGAGGGAGAGACTCCCTTCCTCAGCTCTTGCGCATTTGGTCGCTATGTTGAACAGCTCCAGAGTCGTGCAAAGCTCCTCATGGATGGCGAGCTCCTCCTTCATCTTGATGTCGTGGACGCCATCGGAAAATCTTGAGATGATGGCCTCGTCCGTCACCTTGGGGATCTTGAGATGCATGCTGTTGAAGCGCTGGATGTACTTCTGCATGGTCTCTCCCGGCTGTTGCTTGATGCGGCGCATGTCACCCACGGCCGGAGGGCGGTCGCGAGTGCCCTGGAAGTTGACGATGAAGCGGTCACGCATCTCACCCTAGGAGGAGCTCAAGCCCGGGGGCAGGTTCAGGAGTCACGAGCGAGCGCCATCCTTGAGAGCCATGGGAAACCAGTTCACCATGACCTTCTCGTCGCCGTTGTCCGCCTCGATGCTCAGCTCATAGAGCTGCAGGAACTCCACGGGATCGGGGGTGCCGTCGTAGCGAGGAGGCAGGTTCGGCTTGAACTTGCCTGGCCAGATGACGCTACACACCTCGGGAACAAAGGCGCGGCAGCCTGCGGTGGCCATCGAGGCCCTTTGTGGGGCGGAGCCTACCCTTGATGTCCGCGCACAGCCACCACAGGCGGCACGCAGTCTTGTCATGGCGCCGGGAGCACTGGAGCATTTTCTTGCGGCCGGGGAACCTCTTCGCAGCTTCCTTCTTCTAGCGCGGGCACACGGCATAGTGGATCACGCCACGGGACTGCGCGTCTTGGGGTGAGGACACCGTCTTGACGCGGAGGAGGCAGTGGTGCTCCGTGAGCTGCGCGTCTCGGCACGAGGGCGCCGTCTTGATGGAGAGGCGGTGGAGGCGCTCCATGAGCTACATCGCCCGCGGCCGGAGGTGCATGAGGCAGCGAGAGGGATAGTGCAGGAGAGCCTCCAGCGGCGCTGACGAGCTCGGCGATGTGGTCCAACCAGTCCTCATAGAGGTCATCGACTGGGCGGTAATGCAGGAGCTCGTGTGTCATGAGCAGCACAGCCTGCACGTCTGTGGGTGCGCGGCGAGCGTGAGACGATGACCGGCCGGAGTCAGCGACGGGGTGGCGGTGAGGCTGTCCCGCCACACAGAGGGGTGTAGTGAGGATGCTTGCTGCTTGTTTTCCACCGGGCCTGCAACGGCATTGGCAACAGGATATGGAGAACGACGGGGTGGCCTACCGACAGGGGCTGTCTGAGCGACATGGGCGGCGAGGGTGGCCCAGCGCTCGACGCGCGTCCGACATGGATGTGGTGGAGCGGTGCGATGCGGATCAACGGAAGGAAAGCTTCAGCGCACCCCTACCTGGCACGCCAAATGTTGGATTTCGGGTTCCGGCAAAACCCTTGAGGTTCAAACACTGAGGTGCGCACGAAGATCTCTGCCCTCTAGCTCACGCCCTCACCGCAATCTCAAGGCTTAGCGCGTCGAACCTGCAGAACAAAGGGACACAAGATTTATACTGGTTCGGGCCACCGTTGTGGTGTAATACCCTACTCCAGTGTGGTGTGGTGGATTGCCTCTGGGGCTCAGGATGAACAGTTACAAGGGAGGAACAGCCTCCTGAGGAGAGGTGTTCTTGTGCTTGGTAATTTGATGCGGTAGAGGATCATCCCTCTCTCTCTCTCTCGATGTTCCAATCCTTCCCCGGTCCCCTTTCTACGATGGTGGCTAGCCCTATATATAGAGGCCCGGGTCCTCCTCCCAAATATTAGGCGGGAAGGGATCCCACAATGGCCAGTTTTGAAGGGGGACAGCTAGTACAAGCTATCCTGACAAAAGATGGTCTTCGCCTGCCAAAGGCTCTAGTGATGATGTCGTCCTTGGCTCCACGGTGACCTCCGTCCGGCCGTCCTGCTGGTCTTGGTATTGTTGCACCGATATGGAAACCTTTGCTTGATGCCTCGGGACTCCGCTCCTGCACTTGCCTCTTTAGCACCAAAGAGGAAACGAGGACACTGCGCGCGCTGGCGCCCGCCTGGCCTTGGTCATCATGGCTTGCGTCACAGGAACCTCGTGAGGTGCCCCTTGCCTTGATTTCTCCGCCCCACGCGAGCCAGCCTGGTGGGGCCGCCCCCGAGGAGGTATTATGTCGTCTGCCTCACGAGGCTTGGCCCCTCGTGAGGGTCTTGAGTGTTTGCTGGTGAAGATGGGCCATACAGGGCCGCTGGTGGAGCCACGCCGTGGGCCGCAGGCAGCTAGATCTTGGGACCCCCGTTCCCAGGACGCCGACACTAGCCACGCCTAGGACTGGAGTGCCAGTTCAGCCACGCACAACAGATCTGCCTCATCTAAATAATATCCCGCCACAATATGTGCCGACACCACCGGGTCATTATTCCAACCCTTTGGATAATATGATTGTTGCGGCGACACGATTGGCGGCTCTCCCAGTTGAAGGTGAGTCTCCAGCTGTGATTGAAATACGGAGGGCTAGAGAGCTTCTTCAGACAGCGCTGGTACAACAGGAGGCTTATTCTTATAGTCGTCAGAGGATTCACTCAACCCCTCACCCAAGCCGGGTTATAGCAGACACATTGACTCACCAGCCGTTTCTAGGAGTGACCGGCGCCATAACCAGCCTCGTGGAGAGGACCCGGCACGTGATGGTGCTCAGGATTTGGTGGACCAAGACAGAGCCCGTCGAGAAGCTGAGCTGGTGGCTCAGCAAGTGGCTCATCAGCGTCCCCCGGATTATTCGACAACTTCAGTGGAGACAGGTGTAACCTCCAGAACTTTGGGAGTGCCATGTTTAGTGCCGGCTTTACATAACATATGTTTGCCCAAGGATTTCAAGGGTCGTTGTAAGATGCCCAACTACACAGCTGACTTACCCCCGGAAGCATGGGTTGAGAGTTATGAGATGGCGATGGAGCTGTTGGATTTTGACGATGCTACATGTGCTAAGTACTTCACCATGATGTTGGAAGGAACAGTCGGTACTTGGTTGAAAGGGATGCCAGCCAACTCCATTGGGTCATGGGCCGAGTTAAAAGCCCGGTTTATCCAGACTTTTAAAGATATGTGCAAGCATCCTATGTCGGTTGTAGATTTGGCCTCCTGTGTCCAAGAAGAGTGTGAGTCGACAACACATTGGGTGCTGTGGGTCTCATCGATCCTGCACTCGTCGGATCGCATCAATGCCGATTCAGTAGTCTTAATGTTGGAGAGCAATTGTCGTTTCACGCCCCTGAAGCAGAAATTAGGGCGGCTCAAATGCCACTACAATGACATGGGGACGCTCATGGCGGCTCTGGTTAAATATGCTGACTCTGATAGTACCAAGGACCCCGAGTCTGATGAAGAAAGACGGGCAAGGGAAAGAAGAGTAGCAACGCCAAGGGGCAACATCATAACCCGACGAGTCAAGGGGGAAATGGTAAGCGCAAGGCTGATAACAATTTGGATTTTGTGGCTAATACCAACGCGCAGAATAATGGTCAGCATCGTAAGGGAAAGCCACCTCCTCGGACGGGAGGGCCAGGTTTCAATCTTGAGCAGATGATGCATCAGCCCTGCCCAAAGCATGGTACATGGGAAAGGTCGTCCGGTCACCTCTGGAAGGATTGCCACATTATGAAGGAGTATAAAAATTCTGATCTTTTCCAGAACAGTCATGGGCCGGGCGGTGGCTCAGGTTCTGGCTTTCATGGTCCGGGTTACGGTGGTGGCGCGTCTAATTCCGGTATCCAGGGCCAAGGCAATCAAGGTAATCAAGGCAATCAGGGTGGTTACGATCAACAGAACAATTAGGGGAATCAGCACCAACAATCTGGTTATCAAAGTAACCCGAAGCAGTTGAATAGTGGGTAGTACCACGTCTTCACCACAAGTTTATGCAAGTGGGATCAAAAGCTCCATAAAGGGGTTGTGAACGCTGTTGAGCCGGTGGTTCCCCGTTACTTGTGATGGTCTGAGCAGCCCATTGTGTGGAGTCATGAGGATCACCCGCCCCGGGTTGATAATCCAGGTCGCTTGGCTTTGGTGGTGGCGCCTCAGGTTGCAGGATATAAATTCACTAAGGTACTCATAGATGGGGGTTGTATCATCAATATCCTTTATTATGAAACTTTCTGTCGCATGTTATTGACTGGTTAAAATCTTAAAACGTCGAACACTATTGTCGGCGTTCTAGAACGGGGGTCCCTAGACTTGCCTGCCTGCGGCCCACGGCGTGGCTCTGCAAGCGGGCCCGTACGACCCATCTTCACCAACGAGCATTCAAGACCCTCGCGAGGAGCCAAGCCTCGCGAGGCGGCTGACACAAGACCTCCTCAGAAGCGGCCTCACTAGGTTGGCTCGCGAGGGACGGAGAGATCAAGGCAAGACAAACCTCGCGAGGTTCCAATGACGTGAGCCATGACGATCGAGACCAGGCGGGTGCAGGCGGGCGCCAACGAGCACAGTGTCCTTGTTTCCTCTTTGGTGCTAAGGAGGCAAGCGCAGACGAAGAGTACCGAGGCGTGAAGCAAAGGTTTCCATATTGGTGCAACGAGACCAAGACCAGCAGGACGGTAGGACGGAGGTGACCATGGAGCCCAAGACGGCGTCACCACCAGAGCCTTTGGCAGGCGAAGACCACCTTTTGTCAAGATAAGTTGTACTAGCTGTCCGCTTTCAAATTGGCCGTTGTTGGCGCCCTTCTCGCTCAATATTTGGGGAGAGGACCAGGGCCTCTATAAATAGGATTAGCCACCACAGTAGTGGAGGGGGCGGATCGACCTCATCTTAGATCTGAGCCATTCCATCCTTAGCCACACACCCACCAAACACAAGAACGCCTCTCCTCAGGAGGCTGTTCTTCCCCTTGTACTGTTGATCATCAGCCCAAGAGGCAATCCACCACACCACATTAGAGTAGGGTATTACACCACAACGGTGGCCCGAACCAGTATAAATCTTGTGTCTCTTGTGTTGCGAGTTCGTCGAGCTAGCCTTTGAGATCGCGAAGTGCTTGAGGGCGTGATCGGTGAGGGAGAGATCTTCGCGCGCACCCCTGTGTTCGAACCTTAATGGTTTTGCCGGAACCCGAAATCCGACAACTGTTTTTCATGGTGTGGTGCCTGATAAGTTGGCATACCCGATTGGTAAAATAGCTCTAGAGGTTGCTTTTGGAGATGAGTATGATTCTAGATCTAAGGCGTTGACCTTTGAAGTGGTTAAGATCAAGAGCCCTTATCATGCTCTGTTTGGGTGGCCGGCTTATGTAAGTTTATGGCAAGGCCTTGGGTCACAAGGGCACTATAACAGTGCACAGGAGTCGCAAGATAGCCTTGGAATGTGAAGGTCACGCTGCTTATGCTGAGTTTGTCTGTGCAACAGAGGAATTGAAGTTTTATAAAGACAATGTTGACCCGGCAGATATGACATCTTTGAAAAAGCCAACTACGGAGCACGATCCGGTCTTGAAGTTTAAGTCGGCAGATGACACTAAGCTAGTTGATTTCGCTCCTGGCGATTCATCCAAGCAGTTCGACATCAGTGCTAATCTGGATCCGAAATAGGAAAGCGCGCTCATCGAGTTCATCCGTGAGAACCAGGACATCTTTGCATGGAAACCTTCTGTCATGCCAGGTGTGCCGAGGGAACTCGCTGAGCATGCTCTTAATATTGATCCAAAGTTTAACCCAGTCAAGCAATTTTTTCGTCGTTCTAATGAAGAGAGGCGTAAGGCCATTGGTGAAGAAGTGGCCCGGCTCATGGTGGCGGGGTTCATTGTTGAAGTTTTTCATCCTGAGTGGTTGGCTAACCCGGTGTTAATTAGTACTTAAGAAGAATGGCACTTGGTGTATGTGTGTGGATTACACAGATTTAAACAAGGCTTGTCCGGCTGATCCTTTTGCTCTCCCCTGTATTGCTCAGATTATTGATACTACAGCGGGTTGTGAGTGTTTGAGTTTTTTGGACGCTTATTCTGGTTATCATCAGATCAAGATGGCAGTTAAGGACCAGGAGAAGACAACTTTCATTTCTCCTTTTGGAGCTTTCTGTTATGTGTCTATGCCTTTTGGGCTCAAGAGCGCCCAGGTGACTTAACAGTGGTGTGTGCAAAATTGCCTTCATAATCAGATCGGGCGTAATGTTCATGCTTATGTGGATGACATTGTGGTGAAGTCCGGGAAAAAGGAGACCCCGATTGATGATTTGAAGGAGACGTTTGACAATCTCCTGGTTTATAAGATGATGCTTAACCCGACCAAGTGTGTTTTTGGTGTGCTAGCAGGCAAGCTTTTGGGTTTTCTGGTTTCGAAACGAGGTATAGAAGCTAACCCGGAGAAGATAAAGGCTATCACCTCTCTAGCTAAACCGGTGTGTATCAATGATGTCTAGCGTTTGGCGGGTCATATTGCGGCCTTAAGCTAGTTCATAAGCCGGTTGAGTGAGAAGGATATCCCTCTTTACGAGTTGATGAAGAATACAGATCACTTTGTTTGGAGTGATGCTGCTAATCAAGCGTTTGAGGACTTGAAGAAACACTTGGCTGAGCCGCCCGTTCTTGCTGCTCCCATTGATAAAGAGCCTTTGTTGTTATATGTGGCTGCCAATAGCCGAGCTGTTAGTGTAGCCATTGTGGTGGAAAGGAAGGAGCCAGGAAAGGAGTACCCATTTCAATGGACGGTTTACTACATCAGTGAGGTACTTATTGAGTCCAAGGTGAGGTATCCACATTGGCAAAAGCTCGTATATGGCGTATTCATGGCTAGTCGAAAGCTCAAGCAATATTTTCTGGGTCATCCCATCACTGTGGTGAGTTCTGCCCCTTTAGGGGATATCATTCAAAACAGAGAGGCCATAGGTCGGGTAGCCAAGTGGGCCATTGAGCTTGGACCCCATGGTTTGAAGTATGTGCCTCGCACGGCTATCAAGTCGCAAGCACTAGTGGATTTTATCAATGATTGGACAGAGTTGCAGATGCCCGAGGAAAATCCGGATAACACATATTGGACTATTCACTTTGATGGATCCAGACAGTTAGAAGGCTCGGGGGCTGGAGTTGTCTTGACTTCCCCACGCGGTGATAAATTTTCTTATGTCCTCAGGTTGATGTTCCCTTGTACTAACAATGCGGCTGAGTATGATGCCTTCCTCCACGGTCTTCGGATGGCTAAGGAGATGAACTTAAGCCGAGTGAGGTGCTTCGGCGACTCAGATCTGGTAGCTCAGCAAGTTTCTGCACTTGGGATTCTAAGGATCCACTCATGGCGACTTATCGTCAAGAGGTTGATGCTATTGCTGGGCATTTCAAGGGTTATCAGGTTGAACATGTTGATCGCAGGAAAAATGAGACGACTGATGCTTTAAGTCGGCTAGGATATCAGCGTAAGCTGGTGCTACCTAATACTTTCCTGGACATTCTGCATAACCCTTCCGTCAAATTGCCTACAGAAGAGGATCTCACTATTCCTGGCCCGGAAGCACAATTGGTAGCGGCTCTTCATGCTATCCCTGACTGGATGGTTCCATATTTGGTTTATATGACCCGGGGCGAGTTACCTGAGGATGAATCTTTGGCCAGGCAGATAACCCGACAGTCTAAGTCAATGACTCCTCAAGAAGGCTGTGAGATTCTGCGAGAGATTCATGAAGGAGATTGTGGTCATCACGCCGGCTCTAAGTCTCTCATAGCCAAAGTTTTCCATCATGGATTTTATTGGCTGACGGCTCACGTTGATGCTGAGGATCTAGTCAGTAAATGTGATAGTTGTCAGAAGTTTTCACGTCGAGCTCCTGTGCCGGCTCAAGAATTGAGGATGATTCCAATTGCTTGGCCTCTTGCAGTCTAGGGGCTTGATATGGTTGGGCCTTTCAAAGGTCCAAATATAAAAGACCCACCTTTTGGTGGTAGTTGACAAGTTTACAAAGTGGGTTGAAGCAGAGCCAATCAGTAAGTGTGATGCGGCGACGGCGGTTCAGTTCATCAAAAAGGTGATTTTTTTTGTTTTGGCTTTCCTCATAGCATTATCACTGATAATGGCACTAATTTATCCAAAGGTGCTATGAAAGAATTTTTTTCAATGTGAGCATATCCGGCTTGACGTATCATCAGTGGCTCACCCCTGGGCTTATCTAGGATCAAACAATCTGAATAACAGATCATACTACCTTATTGATGTTTGAGACCACAAGGACTCACGCACGTCGGAGGAGGAGACCTACCGGCCATACTCATCTTTGGCCTTAATACACCTGAAGCCATTGGCTCTTGTGATGTACATATTTTGACAATGTATATATTATAAAGAGTATAATAAAGCCGACATCCCTGATAAATCAGAGCTTGTGTCGTTTCATTTCTAAGAATAATGAGTCTTTATCACTGCAGATGGTCACTTGGGGGCTTCCTGCTCATGGAACATAGATGTGAATATCCCTCTTGAGCCGGCTTATACGCCACTCTTACAGATGGTCACTTCGGGGCTTCCCGCTCATTGAGCATAGCTGTGAATATCCCTCTTGATCCGACCAATACGCCACACTAACAAACCACTTGGGGGCTTCCTGCTCATTGAGCATAGCTGTGAGAATCCCTCTTGGTCCGGCTTATACGCCATGCTTGCAAACCACTTGGGGGCTTCCTGCTCATTGAGCATAGCTATGAATGTCCCTCTTGGTCCGGCTTATACGCCGTGCTTGCAAAGCACTAGGGGGCTTCCTGTTCAAACATAGGTGTATTCACCAAGGAGAACATATCGTTACTACCCTCGTGAGCTGGCTTGGAACACCAGGTGTATTCACCAAAACCTTTCGGGTTATCCTTTTTTGTAGAATCTACCACTCCACCCGGGTAATCCCGGAATGACAATATGAACTCTTGACAGTCAATATTACATATACCCTGAACTTGTCAACGTTAAACCGGCGGTCATGTGAGGCCAGATTCACAAAGTGTAAAAGGTTAACTCAGTGGCTTGGCGTCCCATGAAAGCCTTGGATCTTTAGGCTTGGAGGCCTATGGAAGCCTCGTTTTCTCGATTTGGATTCGTTATCTTGTCAGAGCATTTTTAGGATTCATATATTTACGCAATATTAACATATGGCTTTAGACAATTCAGGCTATGTAGCCTTCATCTCTATGGCTCATATTTGAGCATATTCGGAGTTTATTAACCTGCCATGATGGCAGACTATAAGTTGCCAGTATATGACAATTAAACAGGGCATTATATGTTCAATTTTTTGGGTTGTCACCCTTACTACACTGGCATGATAAGCAGGCAGTGTGATCAAGTACCACCGGTATGATTTTATTAACAATTGTATAAAGATTGTGTTTCTACCGGCCCTGGTTATGGACTATTCGTCCCTAGCGGTCTAATACGGGATATTGTGACCCGCCCCACGGTAAACCGCCAGGGCAATTGTAATATGTTTGTGTGCAGGGTATTGCTAAATCTGATCTGCATAAATTGACACTATCATAAGCATAAAGTGGTAGTTTTTCAACTGGCGGATCAGCAGTTTGCGCAAAACAAACACGTGCACGATGGCACGGCAGATCAAAGTTTCACTAGCCTATTACATGACTCAGTGAGCCAAAAATATCAAGTATTTTTTAGAAGATCAAATATTTGAACTGCCCAACGGATCAATCTTCTTATCCTTGACGACTTGAAGCTTCTGGATCATCCCTCTCTGGTTCTTCGTCCTCCTCCGCCGTCTGGAAGTTCGGTGATGACCAATCAATGCCACACAAGGCTTGGAATTCAGCTTCATCATCTATAAGGTCGGACGGATCAACTTCAGGGGCGAAAGTATGCTTACGGATTGGGGGAGTCAGATCCATCACTTTATAAGCCGGCGTGGGCATCTTTTGATTCTGTATCATAAGCCGGCTGATATTTAGATAGATTTGTTTCATCAGCAATCAGAGTCGCCAAAGGACGTATTTCCTTCACACGGGCAGCGAAGTCCTTTTGGTCAAATGAAGTGCCATATTGTTTCAATCCTGGATATCCAATAGCCACGTCGGCCGAGTCTAGCTCTGGTAACCATGCCTTATCCCGGCTCAAGGCCGTCACGGCACCGGATCTTGCGGATGATCGCTTTATCTCTTTAATCCTAGTAGGCATAACAGGAAGTTTCTTCAAGACGTCATTCAACAGAGTGGGGGCCTGATTAGTTGGAGAAATCATGGCCAACATGCACTGAGTCCCGGTATATAGCTGTTCAACAAGCGTATATACGGATTTAAGCTTCACCAGCATGTCTTGACCATGATTGCTGCCCCTGGGACCTGTATAACAATTATGGATTGATCAGAGACAGTTTGTAACATTAAATATAAGAATCAATTTTACGCTGGCAAAGCTACTCACCAAAGATAGCAGAAACCATCTGGGATATACAGTGTTTTAAACCGGTCAGCTTAGTGGTCACCTCTTGAAGAGCAGATTCCGCCTTTTTAGCCCGCTGTATCAGAGCAGTTCTCTCTTCAGCCCGGGCGGTTCTTTCAGTATCAAAGTTGGTCTTCAGTTTTTCTATTTCAATCAAACTAAATTGGAATTTTGAGTCGGCCTTCCGGGTCTCAGATTCTTGATGCTCCAACCGGGTTTTTGTTCAGCCAATTGCGGTTGAAGTTGAGCAGTGGCATCTTGTACATGCAAAGATTTGCAACCATATTCATATTCGGGTTACAGTAATAAAGTCCCAAGCCTTTTGCAAGCAACAACACTTGGCACTTGGGGGCTAATGCGTACCAAAAAATTCTTCATACAACGGCTTATAATGAATAAGTCCCAAGCACTTTGCAAGCAAGAGTACTTGGCACTTGGGGGCTAATGCATATTGCTCGTGTTTCATTACTACTTTATGATGACCCGGTTGTACCACAAACAACCACAACCGGCTCATGGGGGCTACACAAGTGAAAGACGGCCTTTTGAAGGATTTTTTTATCAAAGATGCTTTTATACTCATCGCTATTCTAAGTCTACAGCATATTCTATTGTATTATACACAATAGACTTGGGGGCTGACAGAATGTGCATAATTTATTAAGCCGGAATTCATACCTCATATTTCTGGTGCATTTGTTTCACCATGTCAATCTCAAGATCGCGGCTGGTATGAACTTGGTTGAGATAACCAGAGAGTACTTCACTGACGCTTAGTTGAGACTTGAGAGTAATCAACAATGTCAAATCTCACTTTTCACCTTTCAATGAACTCCTCTTTGGCGGAGGGCTTGGCCAAGACAGTAGGTTGTCCCGATTCTTTGAAGCTGGTGCCAGTGATCACAACATCATCGGCATGTGTTCCTGACGATTTAATTGGGCTTGATGATTCAGTGTTCAAAGGATTGAGGTTTGTATGGTCACTATAGAGGTCAGGAATTTCTGGTGGATCATCATGGACAGGCTCTTGGGGTTGCGGCACGAAGGTGTCAGATGCTGGAATTTGCTATTCCGGTTCATTGACCTCGGGGTCTTCAGCCGGCTTCATCACCTTTCCTTCTTGCTAGGCTTTGCTTATCCACTGCACGGGTTATGAAAGGCCAGTACAAGTATAAGAGCATAAGGAGGTATAGAATAAAAAGTAATTGTTGTTACCCAGGGGCAGTTTTGAAAGCCAACAGCGGGGTCTGTGATGAGTCACCGGAGGAAGAGCGAGAAGCCTCCTGATAGTTCGAATTGGAAGAATTAAGTGTCTGGTGAATGAGACCCGCCAGTGGATAAAAAGAGTTTAAATTTGGAAGGACCTCGTTTCGACGTTTCCGCGAAGCTGGAGTATATGGTAAGCCAGAGGATAACTCTTCACCTCCGCTGGTCCGAGTTTGTCACCGGTTCTCATGCTGCTATTGCTTCAAAATAAAGTGAGGATCCAAATGAGCTAAGGGGTGTGAAAAGCTTACTTTCCGGGTTACCCGTCGAATTTTCTATCTTCGCAAAGGCTCTGAGTCGGAGGAAATAATAGTTACCTCTTCTTCGACCGCTTGACTGGCCCCCGTGTCATCCTGATGATAATCAGTGTCAATAAGATGGTTGAAAAAAGGAGCCAAGGGAATCAAGGGCTACCTCCGACTCATAACTATCGTCCAGTCCAAGCATCTCGGAAGCAGTTAATTTCTTCTTATTCTTCTTGGTGGCTTTCTTGACGGCTTTCATTTTGGCCCTGGCTTTCTTGGCAGCTTCGTGGTCATACTCCTTGTTCCAAAAATCGGATTCAGCCTGTGAAAATTGTCAAAGTTGAGTCACTAGAACATTTGAATGATAAGATGAAGTAAGTGAATTAGAGACTCGCATCTGGTGGCAGGTTAAGTTTGCAAAAAGGATTCAGCCCCACTTTGCTACAGCTTCCTAGGCTTTCGCTCAGAAGGGTCTTTGTCATTTCATTGACTGCATCATCAATGAGGCACACGGAGCTGCGGCGTAGTGGATCTTTTGCACCACCCGTATAAGTGCACATTAAGCCGGACCGGCGGCTCAAGGGTATGATTCGCCAAGAAACCCAACACCGAACCAAATCAATGCCGGTTAACCCATTTCCCAGCAGGGCCTTGACCTTTGCAATAGTGGGTGCAAGCTTTGCACGTTCAGCAGTGGTGAGCTTTTCGAGAAGATGATGCTTTAGCTCGAGCCGCTAGACACGATAACCCGGCAGTGGATTTTCGTCAGCCAGAGAAGTATCTTTACAATAGAACCATGTTTGGTTCCAATCTTTGGGGTGACTCGGCAGACGAGCATAGGGGAAGACGACATCTCTTCTTCGTTGCATTGAGACCCCGCCAAGTTCTAAGCTGGGTCCGTTAGTAAACTCGTTTTGCCGGTTCAGATAAAAATATTCCCTAAAGAGTTCAACACTGGGTTCTTCTTGAAGGTACACTTCACAAAAAACTTGAAAATTGCAGATGTTTGACACGGAATTGGGTCCGATGTCTTGAGGATGGAGTTGAAATAAATGCAGAACGTCTCAGAAAAATTTGGAACCGGGCGGTGAGAAGCCCCGATTCATGTGATCAGTAAAAACAATGACCTGACCATCCTTTGGCGGAGGTCTTTCATCGCCTGGTTTGGGGGCGCGCCAAGGCATGATGATTTTTGCTGGTAAATAGCCGATTTTGACAAAATCTTTGAGTGTGTCTTTAGTAACAATAGAGGGAGCCCAATTACATGAAGTGTCTGTCTTCGACATTGTGAAGGAAGAAGCCTAAAAGAAAGAAAATTTGCCGGTTTAAATTGATTTGTTAAAGCCAGAGGTAAACACTGCAGTATATATTCAGATTGGCAGCTTAAAAGAGGCCTAATGACATATGACTAGGTATAACTAGTGATGTAAGCCGCCATGACCATAATGGTATTTAAGATCTATCAAGAGTAAAATCTGCTAAGTGTTGGATAACAGGTTTTATAGACTGGAGCAGCTAATTTTGATCTAACATTGTGTGAAAAAAGAAAGTAAATCAAAGCCTAAATGTCGCAGCAGTGGAGGAACTAGCATATTGGCAAGATTTCTGCATCTAAGAAGTTCCGCATATTTCAAAGGTTGTTTTGGATTGAAGAAAGGATCAAACTGAGGTATGATAAAGAACAAAGATGAACTCCGAAGAACTTTAGAAAACCCTAATGGAGATCTACAACGGAGAAAGGAGAAGTACTTACTGGATCCATTGAGCAATGGAGAGGTGCCGTAGTTTCTCTGGTCTCATTCAGGTTGATGCAGTGGCCTGGGTCGAGGAAGCAGACGAGCTGGGCGGCGCCAGTGCTCAGGCGTGCAGATGCATTACAAAGAGAGGGAGGTTGAAGACAAGAAGGAAAAGGGGAAAATGAAAAGGCTGACTGACCCTATTTATAAGGAAAGTGGTAACAGGCGGATGCAGAAATCGAGGAGGCCAAAGAATGATTATCCAGCCGCTCGGACGCCTCAAACTTCGGGATGGTTATTAAAGATAAAGGATTTATTAAGATATGCTGGATATTGTGCAAAAATAATGACAGATGACAACATGGCGGGTTTCCGTAATTCCAGGAGATGACGTCATGGTGGGTTACAATATCTTGCAAGAACAAATGAAGAATAATTTTTTCTAAGTGTGGAAGATTGACATGAACAAGTTCAAATCAACCTAGGGCCTAATGTTGGGGATATGACTATTGGGTATGACCCGCCCAGGAGGGGCTGGGTTATCCCAATGGCGATTCATCAAGACCAAGCCCATGAAGATGTTGAAGATGGCGGTTCATGAAGCAGACTTGTTAAAGGGCCCGAAGCCCAAAGGCGGCTTAAACCCCATAAGTGCAAACCACCATATATGTATAACTTGTATTGTAAGGCAAGGGTAATTAGTCACCAGGCCAGACATGTTGTTTATGAGCCGGCCAGGACTCTATAAGCCACTGGGTGTTAACCTGTTTATATAAAGGGACGACCCGGTGGCGGCTTTGGGCAAGAGACAACAGATCGAAAGCTAGGTCAAGCGTATTCGCTCCCTGGTAATCGAGACATAAGCAATACCACCTCAAACTGGATTAGGCCTTTACCTTTACCGCAAGGGGCCGAACTAGTATAAACTCCTCGTGTCCTTTGTCCCATTTAACCCCTTTAAGCTAACCCTATTGCGATGGCTCCATGACTAAGTCCTTCTGCTAGGACATCTGCCGTGACAATTCCACGACAAACACCCAAAGGGTTTACTAGAGTCAGTAATCTAGTTCACATTGCCATGTGATTAACACCCAAAGATTACTAAGGTGTGATCATGTTTTGCTTGTGAGAGAGGTTTAGTCAACGGGTCTTCCACATTCAGATCCATATGTATTTTGCAAATTTCTATGTCTACAATGCTCTGCACAGAGCTACTCTAGCTAAATGCTTCGACTTTCAATATGTATCCAGATCGAGACTCAGAGTCATCCCAATTGGTGTCAAAGCTTGCATCGAAATAACTCTTTACGACAAACTCTTTATCACCTCCATAACCGAGAAATATTTCCTTAGTCCTCTAAGGATAATTTTGACCACTGTCCAGTGATCTACTCCTAGATCACTATTGTACTCCCTTGCCAAACTCATGGCAAGGTATACAATAGGTCTGGTACACAACATGGCATACTTTATAGAACCTATGGCTGAGGCATAGGGAATGACTTTCATCCTCTCTCTATCTTCTGCCGTGGTCTGGCTTTGAGTCTTACTCAACATCACACCTTGCAACACAGGCAAGAACCCTTTCTTTAACTAATCCATTTTGAACTTCTTCAAAATCATGTCAAGGTATGTGCTTTGTGAAAGTCTTATTAAGCGTCTCGATCTATCCCTATAGATCTTGATGCCCAATATATAAGTAGCTTCACCGAGGTCTTTCATTGATTTTTTATTCAAGTATCGTTTTATGCTATCCAGAAATTCTATATCATTTCCAATCAACAATATGTCATCCACATATAATATCAGAAATGCTACAGAGCTCCCACTCACTTTCTTGTAAAACCATATGCTTTGATCACCTTATCAAAGCATATATTCCAACTCTGAGATGCTTGCACCAGTCCATAGATGGATCGCTGGAGTTTGCATACTTTGTTAGCACCTTTAGGATCGATAAAACCTTCTGGTTGCATCATATACAACTCTCCTTTAAGAAATCCATTAAGGAATGCAATTTTGACATCCATTTGGCAGATCTCATAAAATGTGGCAATTGCTAAGATGATTCGGACAGACTTAAGCATCGCTACGAGTGACAAAATCTCACCATAGTCACCACCTTGAACTTGTCAAAAACCTTTCGCGACAACTCGAGCTTTGTAGATATTAACACTACCATCAACATTTGTCTTTCTCTTGATGATCCATTTATTCTCAATGGCTTGCCGATCATCAGGCAAGTCCACCAAAGTCCACACTTTGTTCTCATACATGGATCCTATCTCAGATTCATGGCCTCAAGCCATTTATCGGAATCTGGGCTCATCATCGATTCCTCATAGTTCGTTGGTTCGTCATGGTCTAGTAACATGCCTTCCAGAATAGGGTTACCGTACCACTCTGGTGCGGAACGTGCTATGTTCGACCTACAAGTTCCAGTAAACTTGATCTGAAGTTTTATGATCATTATCATTAGCTTTCTCTATTTGGCGTAGGCATCACTGGAACGAATTTCTCTAAAGAGCTACTTTCCAATTCAAGAGAAGGTACAATTACCTCATTAAGTTCTACTTTCCTCCTGCTCACTTCTTTGGAGAAAAACTCCTTATCTAGAAAGGATACATTCTTAACAATAAATATCTTGCCTTCGGATCTGTCATAGAAGGTATACCCATCAGTTTCTTTTGGGTATCCTATGAATACGCACTTCTCTGATTTGGGTTCGAGGTTATCAGGCTGAAGCCTTTTCACATAAGCATCGCAAGCCCAAACTTTAAGAAACGAAAGCTTAGGTTTCTTGCCAAACCACAGTTCTCACGGTGTCATCTCAACGGATTTAGATGGTGCCCTATTTAAAATGAATGCATCTGTCTCTAATGCATAACCCCAAAATGATAGTGGTATATCAGTAAGAGACATCATAGATCGCACCATATCTAATAAAGTACGGTTACGACATTTGGACACACCATTATGCTGTGGTGTTCCAGGTGGCCTGAGTTGTGAAACTATTCCACATTGTTTTAAGTGAAGGCCAAACTCGTAACTCAAATATTCCCCTCTATGATCAGATCGTAGACACTTTATTTTCTTGTTACGGTGATTCTCCACTTCACTCTGAAATTCTTTGAACTTTTTAAATGTTTCAGACTTGTGTTTCATTAAGTAGATATACCCATATCTACTCAAATCATCTGTGAAGGTCAGAAAATAACGATACCCGCCATGAGCCTCAACACTCATCAGACCGCATACATCGGTATGTATTATTTCCAATAAGTTAGTGGCTCGCTCCATTGTTCCGGAGAACAGAGTTTTTGTCATCTTTCCCATGAGGCATGGTTTGCAAGCATCAAATGATTCATAATCAAGTGATTCCAAAAGTCCATCTGCATGGAGTTTCTTCATGCGCTTTACACCAATATGATCTAAACGACAGTGCCACAAGTATGTTGCACTATCATTATCAACTTTGCATCTTTTGGCATCAATATTATGAATATGTGTATCACTACGATCGAGATTCAATAAACCATTTATATTGATTGTATGACCGTAGAAGGTTTTATTCGTGTAAACTGAACAACAATTATTCTCTGACTTACATGAATAATCATATCACAATAAACATGATCCAATCATATTCATGCTCAATGCAAACACCAAATAACATTTATTTAGGTCGAACACTAACCCCGAAGGTAGAGGGAGTGTGTGATGGTGATCTTATCAACCTTGGAATCGCTTCCAACACACATCGTCACCTTGCCCTTAACTAGTCTCTGTTCATTTTGCAACTCCTGTTTTGAGTTACTAATCTTAGCAACTGAACCAATATCAAATACCCTGGGCTTACTATGAACACTAGTTAAGTACACATCAATAACATGTATATCAAATACACTTTTGTTCATTTTGCCACCGTTCTTATCCGCCATGTATTTGGGGTAGTTCCGCTTCGAGTGACCATTTCCTTTCCAACAGAAGCACTCAGTTTTAGGTTTGGGTCTTGCTTTGGGCTTCTTCACGGGCGTGGCAACTCGCTTGCCATTCTTCTTGAAGTTCCATTTCTTTCCCTTGCCCTTTTCTTGAAACTAGTGGTCTTGTTAACCATCAACACTTGATGCTATTTCTTGATTTCTACCTTCGCCCATTTCAGCATCGTGAAGAGCTTTGGGAATCATTTTCGTCATCCCTTGCATATTATAGTTCATCACAAAGTTCTAGTAGCTTGGTGATAGTGACTAGAGAACTCTGTCAATCACTATCTTATCTGGAAGATTAACTTCCAGTTGATTCAAGTGATTGTAGTACCCAGACATTCTGAGCACATGCTCACTAGTTGAGCTATTCTCATCCATCTTGTAGGAAAAGTACTTGTCAGAGGTCTCATACCTATTAACACGGGCATGAGTCTGAAATACCAATTTCAGCTTTTGGAGCATCTTATATGCTCCTTGGCATTCAAAACATTTTTGAAGTCCCGGTTCTAAGCTGTAAAGCATGGTGCAGTAAACTATCAAGTAGTCATCATACCAAGCTTGTCAAACGTTCATAACGTCTGCATCTACTCTTGTAAAAGGTCTGTCACCTAGCAGTGCATCAAGGACATAATTCTTCTGTGCAGCAATGAGGATAATCCTCAGACCACGGACCCAGTCTGCATCATTGCTACTATCATCTTTCAACTTAGTTTTCTCTAGGAACATATCAAGAATAAAACAGGGGAGCTATACTCGAGCTATTGTTCTACAACATAGATATGCAAATACTATCAGGACTAAGTTCATGATAAATTAAGTTCAATTAATCATATTACTTAAGAACTCCCACTTAGATAGACATCCCTCTAGTCATCTAAATGATCATGTGATCTATATAACCTAAACCATGTCCGATCATCATGTGAGATGCAGTAGTTTTCAATGGTGAACATCACTATGTTGATCATATATACTATATGATTCACGTTCGACCTTTTGGTTTTAGTGTTCCGAGGCCATATCTGCATATGCTAGGCTCGCCAAGTTTAACCCGAGTATTATGCACGTGGAAAACTAGGCTTGCACCCGTTGTATGTGAATTTAGAGCTTATCACACCCGATCATCACGTGGTGTCTCGGCACGATGAACTATAGCAACGGTGCATACTCAGGGAGAAAACTTATACCTTGAAATTTAGTGAGGGATCATCTTATAATGCTACCGCCGTACTAAGCAAGATAAGATGCATAAAGGATAAACATCACATGCAATCAAAATATGTGACATCATATGGCCATCATCATCTTATGCCTTTGATCTCCATCTCCAAAGCACCGTCATGATCTCCATCATGACTGACTTGACACCTTGATCTCCATCGTAGCACCGTTGTCGTCTCGCCAACTATTGCTTCTACGACTATCGCGCCCAGATAAAGTAAAGCAATTACATGGCGATTGCATTTCATAAAATAACGCGACAACCATAAGGCTCTTGCTAGTTGCCGGTAACTTATACAAAACATGATCATCTCATACAACAATTTATATCTCATCACGTCTTGACCATATCATATCACAACATGCCCTGCAAAGACAAGTTAGACATCCTCTACTTTGTTGTTGCAAGTTTTACATGGCTGCTACGGGCTTCTAGCCAGAACCATTCTTACCTACGCATCAAAACCACAATGATTTCTCTTCAAGTGTGTTGTTTTAACCTTCAACAAGGACTGGCCATAGTCAAACTCGATTTAACTAAAGTTGGAGAAACAGACACCCGCCAGCCACCTCTGTGCGAAGCATGTCGGTAGAACCAGTCTCATGAACGCGGTCATGTAAGGTCAGTCCGGGCTGCTTCATCCAACAATACCGCCGAATCAAAGTAATACATTGGTGGTAAGCAGTATGACAATCACCGCCCACAACTCTTTATGTTCTACTCGTGCATATCATCTACGCATAGACCTGGCTCGGATGCCACTGTTGGGGAACGTAGCATGCAATTCCAAAAAGTTTCCTACCATCACGCAAGATCTATCTTGGAGATGCATAGCAACGAGAGGGGGAGAGTGTGTCCACATACCCTCGTAGACTGAAAGCAGAAGCGTTTGACAACGCGGTTGAGGTAGTCGAACTTCTTCTCGTTCCGACTGATCAACTACCGAACATAAAACACCTCCGAGTTCTACACACGTTTAGCTCGATGACGTCCCTCGAACTATTGATCCAGCAAAGTGTTGAGGGAGAGTTCCGTCAGCATGACAGCGTGGTGACGGTGATGGTGAAGTGATCCACGCAGGGCTTCGCTTAAGCACTACGGAGATATGACCGGAGGCGTAAACTGTGGAGGGGGGCGCCGCACACGACTAACAATTGTTGGTGTGTTCTGCTTTGGGATGCCACCCTGCCTCCGTATATAAAGGGGGAGGAGGAGTTGGCCGGCCTAGGGGGCGTGACATAAGAGGGTAGTCCTACTTGGACTCCTAGTCCAAGTAGGATTCGGCCCCCTCCTTCCTTCCACCGGAGAGGGTAAAGGGGAAGGGAGAGAGAGGGAGAAGGAAAGAGGGGGGCCGACCCCCTCCCCTATTCCAATTCGGTTTGAGCAGGGGGGCGCCCCTCTCACGTGTCCTTTCTCCTCTCCTCCAATAAGGCCCAATAGGCCCACTACTTCTCCGGGGGGGGGGGGGGGGCTATGGTAACCTCCCGGTACTCCGGAAAAATGCCCGAACCACTCGGAACCATTCTGATGTCCAAATGCAACCTTCCAATATATGAATCTTTACCTCTCGACCATTTAGAGACTCCTGATCATGTCCGTGTTCTCATCCGGGACTCCGAACAAACTTCGGTCATCAAATCACATAACTCATAATACAAATCGTCATCGAACGTTAAGAGTGCGGACCCTACGGGTTTGAGAACTATGTAGACATGATCGAGACACATCTCTGGAACCTGGATGCTCATATTGGCTCCTACATATTCTACGAAGATCTTTATCGGTCAAACCGCATAACAACATACGTTATTCCCTTTGTCATCGTTATGTTACTTGCCCGAGATTCGATCATCAGTATCCTCATACCTAGTTCAATCTCGTTTCCGACAAGTCTCTTTACTCGTTCCATAATGCATCATCCCGTAATTAACTCATTAGTCACATTGCTTGCAAGGCTTAAAGTGATGTGCATTACCGAGAGGGCCCAGAGATACCTCTCTGATACACGGAGTGAAAAATCCTATTCTCAACCTATGCCAACTAAACAAACACCATCGAAGACACCTATAGAGCATCTTTATAATCACCCAGTTACGTTGTGACGTTTGATAGCACACTAAGTGTTCCTTCGATATTCGGGAGTTGCATAATCTCATAGTCGGAGGAATATGTATAAGTCATGAAGAAAGCAATAGCAATAAAACTTAACGATCATTATGCTAAGTTAACGGACAAGTCTTGTTCATCACATCGTTATCCTAATGATGTGACCCCGCTCATCAAATGACAAAAATGTCTATGGTTAGGAAACTTAACCATCTTTGATTAATGAGCTAGTCTAGTAGAGGCTTACTAGGGACACTGTGTTTTGTCTATGTATCCACACATGTATCAAGTTTCCGGTTAATACAATTCTAGCATGGATAATAAACATTTATCATGATATTAAGGAAATATAAAATAACAACTTTATTATTGCCTCTAGGGCATATTTCCTTCAGAAGATACCCCGAACAAACCCCTCAAAGGATTGTTTTCCATAGTAACAAGTGACAATAAATTTCAGCACACTATATAAATGTTTCCTTACCAAATTCCACTTACCAAAGGCGCTTCACTCCCCGGCAACGGCGCCAGAAAATAGCCTTGATGACCCACAAGTATAGGGGATCAATTGTAGCTCTTTTCGATAAGTAAGAGTGTCGAACCCAACGAGGAGCAGAAGGAAATGACAAGTGGTTTTCAGCAAGGTAATATCTGCAAGCACTGCTACGTGTCAGTGCTATACAAACGGTTTTTAACCCTTTTCCATGACGGCATTTGGAACCGTCGCCTAGTGAGTGACGGCGATAGGGGGGTCCTTCCCACACGACCCAGAAACCGTCGGGGATATGCCCTCCTGGCACACACGCTCAGCAAAATGAGTTCGTGTGCGATCGGCGAGAGCTCAAATACGGAAATATGTACAGTAGAGCTTAAAATACAATTATATAGGAGAAATTGTTTCCAGTCGCAAGTACATCCCACACAGTCAATCCCCGCTAAACGTTTCCATTTTTATGTACATCCCACACAGTCGCTCCAAGGAAAACGTTTCCGTTCATAGGTACATCACACACAATTTTCCCCAGTAAATCGTTTGTGATAGCGTTGCCATTCCACACGATATTAACAGTTTTATCGTTTGCATTATTGAATGCATCACACACGGTACGTAGAAGAAACTGTGTGGCAAAGCCTGTCCATCACACACAGTTTTTATGTGGTAAACATTTGCGCAAGGCGGCCTAACGCAAACAGTTTTCAAGAGAAGGTCATGTGTGATTGTTCATTAATCTAACATGGTTTTTTACTAGAAACTGTGTGCGTTGCCTGAGGTCATCGCC
Organism: Triticum urartu; assembly: GCF_056163025.1. Lineage (NCBI taxonomy): Eukaryota > Viridiplantae > Streptophyta > Magnoliopsida > Poales > Poaceae > Triticum > Triticum urartu. The sequence continues at coordinate 208,875,631 of NC_141874.1, forward strand.
CATGGTATTTTCTGAATAACCGTTTGCAACAGCAAAACCCAATTAACAGGCTAATTCGCCATTGGTCAGCAAATTGCCCTATTATTATTAATCCATTTATTAATCTAATTAACATTCATATTAAGCACATAATATATTTCATTTCCATATTAAGGAAGCAGTATTTCATAATTGGAATACATCTGAGTACAACATGATATAGCTTCAACACTCAGCTACCCCATTACACAACTGCACCAGCACCAAGTTTCACATGCAACATGTAGAACCTTTCAAAATTAGCATCATAGATGGTATATAGACAGATGCATCTCATCTGGAAAACTGCTGAAGCGGAAGGCGAATATTGAGCCTACATTCATGTTGAAGGTCTTTGCAACTTTAGGCCAGTGCATATGGATGATTGTCCGTCCGTCCTTCATCCTCTTCAGGAACACTTCAATATTGAACCGTGGGTGTTGTATGAAAACCTTCCTCGCCTCCTGACCATAGAGGTGGTTTGAGAGGTAATCGTCAGTGAAATGCTTTGGAAAGAATTGAAAACAAGGATGTGCATAAATATCTTCTCTCTATTGGAAATGGGGCACAGTAATAAAAAAAAGGCAAGGTATAATAGTTAGTACCATCTTGTAGTGAACTGATGTCTTCTTTATTGTGTAGACAAAAGATCTTGTTGTTTTTTGTCGCTAATTTCTTTATCCTAACAATCTTTTTGCGTTTCTTGACTTGATTGATATTCATGGACAACTCATTTTCCCATATGCAAAAAGGGTCGAACAGTGGGTCAAAACCTCTGACAGCAGGACCTACATGTGCAAGACCAAATTGTTAAAAACCTAAATATTAGAATGGTTCTGCAATTGCACAATAATGTGCTATTAGACAACGGACCATGCACGTGCTAACCTAGATTTGTAAACCTCAGTGCTTCCCATTGTTTCCCTGCAACACATATAAGGTAGTTAGTCATCAGGTTAAGTAATGGTTCGCATGCTATCAGTAAAATATGTTGATGAAAAATAAGCACATTGCAGATTCATCGGATTAATTCAAGCCACATGTAAAACCCATTTATCCAAACTAAGCATGACTAGGAAATAGGAAATATAACACTTGTATATGTTTCTCATGTATTAAGTGCAGCCAAACTCGATTTATTCCTCACATGCACAACAATACAAAATTCTACCCACGACAATTGGACATCGCATTGCAGAATTAAACCAAGCAGTTAACTAAACACCACAATAAATGAACCAAACATTAACCGAGCACCACATTGCACAATATAACATACTCTTAATAGAAGATCAGGCACTTAATTAACCAAACCAAGCATGCTTAACAACTTGGAAATATAGCAATTGTTTTTGTTTCTCATGTATTTACTACAGCCAAATTCAATTTATTCCTCACATGGTATGCAATAACAGAATGCACCCACAACTATTGAACATCGCATTGCAGCATTGAACCAAACAGTTAACTAAACACCACAACACAAATGAACCAAACGTTAACTGAGCACCACATTGCACAATGTATAACCAAACCAAGCATGCTTGACAACTTGGAAATATAGCAATTGTATTCGTTTATCATGTATTTTGTAACGATAAATTCAATTTATTTCTCACATGGAAGACAATACAAAATTGTAGCCTGAAGAATTAAATATCACATTTGCAGAATTTAACCAAACAGTTAACTGAAGACGAGAACTAATTAACAAAAAAGTTAATAAGTGAGCACCACACTGCACGACATATAGAACATATACACTAGAGCAACATATTGCATGGTAAAATTAGATAGCACAATTCACTAGAATTTGTGAAGGAAAGGCAGCAGCAGCACACACAACAGGTAAACCGAGCATGCTTAACCGGCATAGCTAGCAAATGGCAAGGTGCTCCTCCAAGATCTGGGGGTCGACATGAATGGCAGCCATCGCGACTTCATCCGCGCGTGCGGCCGCGGTTTGCTTCTCCGCTGCCAAATGCTCCTTGAGATCCTGGCTATACTGCACGCACCATGGCTTAGGGCGGCACTTATTTGGTGCAGGGGTCGGTGATTTCGGTGGAAGGTGTTGCGCCGGCGGTCGGGGCATGTGGGATGTGGAAGGAGGAGGAGGATGGGGGTCGGGTGTGGATTACCTGCCTGGACAGACGAGGCCGAGCAGCGTGAAGGAGGGTTGCCGGCGAGGAGGCGGCGCTGTAAACAAGGAGTGAAGGTTTCAACTTGGAAAGGAAGGCGGAAATAGGGGAAATTTGGCGTTTGGTAAGGGGAGGGGGCGGGGAGGTAAATATTTTCCCGGAAACCGGAAATTTGGAATCGCTTCAGCGAAAAAACTGGTGCGCAAAGTGTCATCAGACACGGTCCCTAATTTAGAACTATGTATGATATGTGAACATCACAAATGATTCAGATAGCTTAACCTGTGTGTGATGAGTTTGAAGGTCAAAAATTTTGGTTCGAATTTCCCTGGTTACAGTGGTCATCCACGTCATTGCATAATTTGGGTACACAAAGGAGACTACAACACACCCACACTTCTTAATCGAGCAAGTTCGGCAATTAAACAGATCTAGCTGACCTAAACATTACTCTAACAAATTAAAGACCGGTGCTCTTAATTAAACAAAACAAAGAGTACTACTACGGCTGGTGCTTGTTGATCTCCTTTGCCGCCTCCATGTCCAGCTCACGTCCGACGGTCTCCTGGGGAAGGGGCTCCATGGCATCCATCACACCATACTCGGCAAGCATCTCGCCACCCACATCCGCCATGTCTTTGGAAAATGCCACCAAGAGCTGGGCGTGGGCGGACGCGATTTGGGCTTGGATGGGCTCCATCGTTGCAAGGTATGCGGTGGTGGAACGGACGGCTGCTCGAACGCTCTCGGCGATTGCCAACTCTTTGGCCATGGGTTGCCGACCGTTGTCAGAGAAGCTTCGTTCGATTTGTGTGGTGACCACCACGAGCTGGGCATGGGCAGCCTCGACATGGTCGTGGGCGGCCTCCATTAGGGCTAAGGCCGCCGCTGCGGAACGGACAACTGTTGTGCCGCCAGTTGCTATCCCCGAGGCAGATGTTGCTGCCGCCACTGATACGCCTCCGTCGTATCTATTATTTTTGATTTTTCCATACCAATATTCTACAACTTTCATATACTTTTGGCAACTTTTTATACTATTTTTGGGACTAACATATTGATCCAGTGCCCAGTGCTAGTTCCTTTCTGTTGCATGTTTTTGGTTTTGCAGAATATCCATATCAAACGGAGTCCAAACGGGATAAAAACGGACGGAGATACTTTTTGGAATATTTGTAAAATTCCGGAAGAAAAATCCACGCGAGACGCGGTGTCAAAACCGGCGGATCTCGGGTAGGGGGTCCCGAACTGTGCGTCAAGGCCGGATGGTAACAGGAGACAGGGACACGATGTTTTTTACCCAGGTTCGGGCCCTCTCGATGGAGGTCATACCCTACTCCTGCTTGATTAATATTGATGATATGGGTAGTACAAGAGTAGATGTACCACGAGATCAAGGAGGCTAAACCCTAGAAGCTAGCCTAAGGTATGATTGTTGTGTATGGAGTTGATTGCCTACGGACTACAACCCTCCGGTTTATATAGACACCGGATAGGGTTAGGGTTACATAAAGTCGGTTACAATGGTAGGAGATCTTGAATATCCGCATCGCCAAGCTTGCCTTCCACGCAAGGGAAAGTCCCATCCGGACACGGGACGAAGTCTTCAATCTTGTATCTTCATAGTTCTGGAGTCCGGCTGAAGGTATAGTCTGGCTACCCGAACACCCCCTAATCCAGGACTCCCTCAGTAGCCCCCGAACCAGGCTTCAATGACGACGAGTCCGACGCGCAGATTGTTCGGCATTGCAAGGCGGGTTCTTCTCCAAATCTTGTGTACCTGTAGGAATAATGTCCGATTAATGTAATGTAGTGCTCCTCGGCTCCCACGCCCAATAATGGCTGTCTTCCACGTGTCAAAAGAAATGCGAAAAGCCGGGGCGTTTTTACATCCACACCCCAAGCCGTATAAATGAGCCGCCTATTTAACGGGATGGGGATTTAGGTCGAAACCACATCTTCTCCTTTCCGCGAGTTGTCATCAGAGCGCTTCCAGCAAAGGTCCATTCCAACATGACCAGCCGTCGCAGCTCCTCCCCTCGCCCCTCCGGTCCCAAACCTGGGGACTGGGAGAGTTGCACCATCCCACATAGCAAGTTAGTGTCGCTTCAGGACAAGGGATTTCTCCCTCAGGCATACATGGTCCTGGTCCGAGCCGGTCTCGCCACCTACAATGGCGGAAAACAAGCGGAGAGCACCCCCAATCCTTCTAAAGGAGAGCGGGTGTGCCTCGTCCCCTATCTAATAAGGGGACTGGGATTTCCAATTCACCCATTTCTCCGCGGGCTTCTGGAGTTCTACGGCCTCCAGCTGCACAATCTCACGCCCGCCTTCGTATTGCATATTGCGGGTTTCGTCGCCCTTTGCGAGCTATTTTTAGGCGTTGAGGCTCATTTCGCGCTGTGGAAGAGGTTATTCTGCCTGGTGCCCCGTTCTAAAGAGGGGTCTATATACCAAGTGGGCGGAGCCGAAGTATGGCGCATCGCCGGGACCGGATACCTATCCAGAACCCCAAAGAAGTCGTCCGAGGACTGGCCTTCGGAATGGTTTTATATAGATGACGTCCCGCTACCAGACCCTATCCGGGCCGGTCTCCCTGAGTTCAACAGTGCTCCATTGAAGAAACGCTTGAGCTGGCGTCCGCGGAGCTCTCAGAGAGAAAGCGACAAAGACGTCCTTTACCCGATGGGCCGGATAAGACTGTTGGCTCATTCCGGACTAACCATGATTGGATTCATGGCCGCATGCATTATGCGGAGGGTGCAGCCACTTCAATATAGAGGCCACCCCATGTGGGACTTCAACGGGGAGGATGATGCCACCCGTTACGGTCGTAAGGGGCCGGCCTCAGCTGCCGCTCTAGTAAAGATCTTATCCTCTTTGTACAAGGGAGAAAAGGAGGAATTCCTCCGCGTCAACCCGCAGGCCGGATTCAGTATGTACGATCCTCCAAGTTGGGTAAGTGAACAACTGCGCTTGCCCGTTTGTTTTATACTCCCACGGTTAGATATGTAGTCTAACAACTTCAATGCAGGAACTGCGACAGGTGGTAAAGGATATAAACAGCCGCCCTCCATAGCCCGAGGACCCAGAACGGTCCCTCGATCCGGACTCCAAAGAGGATCCAGACATATCGGTGGAGCTTATCGACGGGGTGTTCCATCAGCTAAGCAAGGACAATACCTTGGTAGCCATCACGGCTGATTACCCAGGGTTAATCCCGGCCTCCCAGGTGACAAAAACCAAAGTCTCATTCCCTTGAGAGAGATTCCACTCTCACGTATTCCGGTGTTTCTGACAACAACCGTGTTTTGCAGGGGAGATTTCCAAGGCAGGAGGCCGAACCTTCGGCGGCTAGCCAACGAGGGGCCGCAGGGCCCCGTGGGGCAAAAAGGAATGTAGTCCGGATTGAGATGCCGGCGCAAAGGTATAGCGCACCCTCTGTTTCCCTGGTGTTATTCTGTCAGGGCATATTAACATTCGTGCTATCTTTAGAACGAAGAGACCTCGCCGGACTACATCCGGAGAGGTTGCCAATCGCGCCTCCACCAGCCAGGCTCCAAAGTCTGGCCAGGAAGCGGAGGCGAGCACAAGGCGCGCACCGGACGCTCCTCCAACAGAGGATGCGGACAGGCTGTCTGCCACAAATTCTGAAGTGGAGAGTGCCATGAACCACAGGCGTCGCCAGACAGTTCTACGCGACGCTTGTTTCTCCCAAGAGGCTTTAGATGCCTTTAATTCGGGAGATGCGTACCTCCGCCGCTCAAAATGGTTTAGCCAGAGCCACGGAGCAGTATGTAAAAGACATACGGGTAAGAAAATTTTGGTCAAATATATATATACCAGTAGTCCCCGAGACTTGAAACAGTTAGAGCAACTGATTTAAGGATCATTTAATATGCAGGTTCTTACAGAGAAGAATACTGTACTGTCCCAGGAGCTGGAAAAGTGCAAGGCCCAACTAGAGGCCGCACTAGCTGTAGCAGGGGAGCCCAAAAAGATCCCCTCAGGTAAGATACACTTCGAAAGATTAGTATTGTGCGGTGTGGGTGCAAATCTGACAAATCATGTTGCAGATGGCGCCGGACTCGATCCGGAAAAGCAACAACTCTTACCCCGGCTAAAGGCCGGTGAGAGTACATTGACAAAGGTGAGGCGAGAGAAGAACGATCTTCAGGATTCCAACACCAGGCTGGACGTCGAACTTAAAGATGTTCGTGGCCAGCTGTCGGACTCCACGAAGGAGAATCAGCGGCTTCGACGCGGCATATTTAGTAAGTGCTTGAACGAACTTTGAAAAAAGAGTTCGGCGACGAAGTCGACTAACAGAGTAATGTCTGTAGGTATGCTCACAGGTCGTCCTGCAGAGGAGATGCCCGGTTCTACGGGTGACCTTCTTCCCGAACTCATGCAACTGCACGAGCGAATTCGGCAGGCGATGCGAGGTGTTGCCCAAGCCTTATGGCCTGCCCACTCCATGCCCGAGGGCCTTGGAGAGCTTGCGGAGAAGCTGAAGGGAGCTCGGCGGTGCTTCCGGTTGTGGAAGATATCGGCCTGCCGACAAGGTGCTAGGGAAGCCTGGGCCATGGTGAAGACCCGTTTTACGAAGTCTGACCCAAACCACATGGCCGAGGTCGGACCAGTGGGGCTGACGGGAAGGAGATCCTTGTGAGCTTAGTATACGGCCAAGTAGAGTTGGCCGCGAAGTATTCTCAGCAAGACTGTAAATTAGACAGCCTGTTAGATGGTATAGAAGAGGAATACAATCAGTCAGAATGACTATGTAATTTTGAATGGACATGTGTAATGCCTTCTAGCCGGATTGTAGATCGTTTGTCGTTGCCGACCTTTTCGCTTCAACCTCGGGACCTGACGGTCCGGAGTGTGTCCGAATACCATAGCGGTTATATAAGAACCGTGGTATGCGTGGAGACCAGGCGTAGGGGTCATTAGTGCTTTATCAGACAAGTGCCCAACTAGTTATGTTATATTACATGGTTAGTAAGAAACATCTTCCAGAGAGAATAGTTCCGTTAGGGGTTCCTTTCGCTGGGAGGCATGCCCTAAAGTGCATGTCCGGACTGCGTAAAAAGATGCAGAAAAAAGCATCTGGGGGCACATAAAATAAGTAAAAAGATCATCTTTTATCTCACCGACCGAATATTCCCTTAAGAACGCTAGCTTTCGGCTTCACCCAGTCTGAGGTACACATCCGGCTGACCCGGGAGTAACAATCGCAGAGGTGCTCCCTTTACCGCCTAGCCGAACAATCGGGAACGTAGGGGTAAGCACAGGAGCCAGGCAACCTAGCTTGGCCAAAACTTAAGTCATATCGATGCATATAATGGTGAAGAAAAAGGTACATGCGGAAGTTTGACGCATGTGTTGGCAGTGAAGCCCATATAAATAAGCTTCTGTTAAAGAAGCCCCTAGGTTTAATGAGCGTGAGTGGCGCGCCACTAGATGAGCCTTTAAGGGCTATAAAAGAAAAGAAGGGAAAGAGAGAAATGTAAGACAGAAAAATGCAAAAAATGGACAGAGGAAGGAGACGAACACAGAGTCCGGCGCTAGGCATAGAATCTTTGGAGACGGGTGGCGTTCCACGGGTTCGGCTCGAGTCGGCTATCCGACGCATCTCGCAGGCGGCACGCCCCACCAGTCAGGACTTGGTCGATTATGAATGGACCTTCCCACTTGGGCTTGAGTTTGTCCTTTTTCTTATCCGGCAGGCGTAGAACTAGTTCGCCAACATTGTAATTTTTCGCCTGTACTTCTCTGCTTTGATATCTTTGGGCCTGCTGTTGATAAAATGCGGAACGGGCTTTTGCCATGTCACGCTCCTCCTCCAGGGCGTCCAAGTTGTCCTGCCGATCGAGCTCGGCTTCTCTTTCTTCGTACATGCGCACTCTAGGTGAGTCATGAATTATGTCGCATGGCAGAACTGCCTCTGCGCCATACACCATAAAAAATGGTGTGTATCCGGTGGTGCGATTTGGCGTGGTCCGCAGCCCCCATAGCACGGAGTCGAGCTCCTCTACCCAGTGCGTGTTAGATTCCTTGAGGGACCGCACCAGTCTGGGTTTAATGCCGCTCATGATAAGACCATTTGCACGTTCGACCTGGCCGTTAGTTTGTGGGTGATAGACGGAAGCATAATCGAGCTTGATGCCCATGTTTTTGCACCAGAGTTTTACCTCGTCGGCGGTAAAGTTTGTACCGTTATCGGTTATGATGCTGTGGGGGACACCATAACGGTGTACAACCCCGGATATGAAGTCTATCACAGGTCCCAATTCGGCCGTTTTAACAGGCTTGGCTTCTATCCATTTGGTGAATTAGCCACCATGACCAGTAAGTATTTTTTCCTATCGGTCCCACCTTTAAGGGGGCCAACCATGTCAAGCCCCCAGACCGCAAAAGGCCAGGTGATGGGTATAGTTTGGAGTGCGGTGGGTGGCATATGGCTTTGGTTGGCAAAAAGTTGGCAACCAGCGCATCGTTGGACTAGGTCCTGAGCGTCTGCCCCGGGCCGTCGGCCAATAAAAGCCTGTACGGAAAGCCTTGCTAACAAGGGACCGAGCAGCAGTGTGGTGACCACCGAGTCCGGCATGAATTTCAGCTAGAAGGTTCTGCCCTTCCTCTTCGGAGATGCACCTTTGAAGGACTCCGGTAGTGCTTTTCTTATAAAGCTCTCCCTCATGGATTCTATAGGCTTTAGATCGCCGCACTATGCAGCGGGCCTCGTTTTGGTCCTCCGGGAGTTCCTGCCTAGTAAGGTAGGCTAGGAATGGTTCTGTCCACGGGGCGATGACCGCCATTATTATGTGGGCTGAAGGTGTAATTTCATTGGCAGAGCCTCCAATTGTGTCAGATTGTTCGGCGTCCAGTGGTGCGGCTGGGTCCGGGCTGTTATTTGCGGGTTCCCCCTCCCATGCTATGGATGGATTGAACAATCTTTCCAAAGAGATGTTGGGGGGGGGGGGCTGCATCGTGTTTTGCTCCGATGCGTGCCAGGACGTCCGCTGCTTGATTGTTTTCTCGGGCTATATGGTGAAACTCCAGCCCTTCGAAGCGAGCTGACATTTTTAGGATGGCGTTGCGGTAAGCTGCCATTTTTGGGTCCTTGGCGTCGAAGTCTCCATTTATTTGGGATATCGCGAGGTTTGAATCCCCGCGTACCTCTAGGCGCTGGATACCCATGGATACTGCTATCCGGAGACCATGTAGGAGGGCCTCATATTCGGCTGCATTGTTGGAATCCATGTACATGATCTGGAGCACATACTGGGCTGTGTCTCCTGTGGGGGACGTCAGGACGACGCCAACCCCAGTCCGGCCAACATTTTGGAGCCGTCGAAATGCATAATCCAGTTTGAATATGTGCCGTACTCTTTAGGGAGCTCGGCCTCCGTCCATTCTGCGACAAAGTCGGCCAAAACTTGCGATTTAATAGCTCGCCGTGGCTTATAGGTTATATCGAACGGGAGAAGCTCGATGGCCCATTTTGCAATCCGGCCCGTTGCATCGCGGTTGTTGATAATATCGTTGAGTGGTACTTCCGAGGCTACTGTTATGGAACACTCTTGAAAGTAGTGTCGTAGCTTCCGTGATGCCATGAATACCGCGTATGCAATATTTTGATAATGCGGGTACCGTGATTTGCATGGAGTGAGGACAGTGGATACGTAGTAGACCGGCCTTTGAAGGGGGAATTTGTGTCCATCCGTTTCCCGCTCGAGAACAAGCACTGCGCTGACAACTTGATGTGTTGCTGCAATGTACAATAACATTGGTTCGCCGGTGTTCGGCGCGGCCAGGACTGGGTTTGTTGCCAATATGGCTTTTATTTCATCAAGTCCGGCCGTGGCGGCCTCTGTCCACTCGAAGTGTTCGGTGCGCCGAAGGAGGCGATAGAGGGGTAGTGCCTTTTCTCCCAAGCGGGAGATGAAGCGGCTTAAAGCCGCCACGCATCCGGTTAAGTTTTGTATTTGTTTGAGGTCCTTTGGGATATCCAATTGTGACAAAGCTCGGATCTTGGCTGGATTTGCTTCAATTCCTCTACCGGATACAATGAAGCCCAAGAGCTTTCCGGCTGGAACGCCAAAGACGCATTTTTCCGGGTTGAGCTTGATGTCATATTTTCGGAGGTTATCAAATGTAAGCGTCAAGTCATCTACTAGAGATTCGACATGTCTTGATTTGACGACCACATCATCCACGTACGCCTCCACTGTTTTGCCGATCTGATTTGCCAAACATGTCTGGATCATGCGCTGGTATGTTGCGCCGGCGCTCTTCAGCCCGAAGGGCTTTGTGTTGAAGCAGAATGGGCCGTATGGTGTGATGAATGCTGTTGCGGCTTGGTCTGATTCTGCCATCTTGATTTGATGCTATCCGGAGTATGCGTCGAGGAAACACAACGAGTCGTGCCCTGCAGTGGCATCGATAATTTGATCGATATGGGGGAGGGGGAAGGGATCCTTTGGGCAAGACTTGTTAAGGTCTTTAAAATCGACACACAGGCGCCAGGATTTGTCCTTCTTTGGTACCATCACCAAGTTTGCTAGCCAGTCCGGATGTTTTATGTCTCTGATGAATCCGGCCTCCAATAGCTTGGCTAGCTCCTCTCCCATAGCCTGTCTCTTGGGTTCGGAAAAAACGCCGAAGGGCTTGTTTGACAGGTTTGAATCCTTTTAGGATATTTAAGCTGTGTTCGGCCAGCCTGCGTGGGATCCCTGGCATGTCTGAAGGGTGCCAGGCGAAAATGTCCCAGTTCTCTCGTAGGAACTCTCGCAGTGCGGCGTCTACATCAGGGTTCAGTCATGCCCCGATGGAAGCTGTTTTATTGGGGTCCGTTGGATGGACCTGGAATTTGACTATTTCATCAGCTGGCTTGAAGGATGTGGATTTGGATCTCTTATCGAGTATCACATCATCCCTGTTAACCATGGAGCGCAGCGCAGTCAGTTCCTCGGCCACTAAGGCTTCGGATAGCGCCTCAAGGGCTAATGCGGCCGTCTTGTTTTCGGCGCGGAGTGCTATGTCCGGATCACTAGCTAGAGTGATAATTCCATTCGGCCCGGGCATCTTAAGCTTCATGTACACGTAATGGGGTATTGCTTGGAAGATTGTGAATGCTTCCCACCCTAGTAAAGCGTGATATCCGCTCTTAAACGGGGCCACCTGAAACGTGACTTCTTCGGACCTGTAATTATACGGCGTGCCGAACACCACATCTAGTGTGATTTTTCCTGTGCAGCGCGCTTCCCGACTGGGGATTATTCCTCTAAAGGTTGTGCTGCTTCGCTCGATGCGGTTCCAGTCTATTTCCATTTTTGGAAGGGTTTCCTCATAAATGAGGTTCAGATCGCTGCCTCCATCCATGATCACCTTGGTGAGGCGAAAGCCGTCCACTATGGGACTGAGGACCAATGCGGCTGGTGCTCAGGCTGTTTGGAATCTAGGTTCATCACTTGCATTGAAGGTAATGGCAGTGTCACTCCATGGATTTATTGTTGCAACTTGATAGACTTCGGCGAGGCTGCGGAGTGTTCTTTTTCGCATATTGTTTGATGCGAAAGTCTCGAAGACTGTGAGAACGGTACTGGTGTCCTCGTGCTGGCTTTCTGTGGCCTCCAGGATTAAGAGGTCCTCGCCAATTTTGGCCACCTGGCGGAGTATCCAACATGCTCTAAGGCTGTGAGTTGGTGTGGCGTCCTCTGTACTGTGAATTCTATAGGGTCCATCAAGCCACCTTTCCAGTATGGTTCCATGCCCTGTAGAGGGTTTTGGCTTTTTGGTGTTTATCCCGGGTGTCCTATGATGATGCGCCCTCTTAGTTCGGACGGGATTACTATTCAAGGCCGGATTATCCCAAAATTGTATTTCGGTTTTCCAGGTACTTTCCATCGCACAGTATTTTTGTACTATGGACGCCAAGTCAGTGAAGCGTGTAATATCACGACGACTTATGGCGTTAAGGATTCCCTCGTCCGTGCAATTACTGCAGAAGATAGAGATTGCGTCTCCCTCGCGGCAATCCTTTATCTTGTTCATAACCAGGAGGAATCTGGCCCAGTAATGATGTACTGTTTCCTCGGGCCTCTGCCTGATTTGGGAGAGATCGCTTATGTTCGGGTGGGCGGGTGTCGTTGAATCTGAAACCTCACCCAACCCAAGATTCGGAGGCCGAAGAGTTTCCGAACTCTGAAGTTCGGATTCTTGGATGTTGTCCAACGAATCTAGCCCGTTGCCTGATCCTAAGCTCAAGTCTTGAGTTACATCCTCCTCTCCACGGGTATCCGGCTTGGAGGAGTCGGGAATTCGGACGTAGCTAGTCCTTAAAATAGATGAAGGGTCGCCGCATTGCGCCTCTACCACAGCAATGTGGTGGGTGACTTGGGGAGAGTTAATTTCTCTTAGATTGGGTTTAAGCCCAACCTGGTCGTAATCTGTAGCGACCCCCAGGGCGGCGATGTGATCCAAGAGCTCGTTTACGGAAGAGAGCTCCATTGGATCTAGCTGCTCGACGAGCTCCGAGCTGACGTGTAGGTTGCTTTTGATGACCCGAGAGGTCACCGTCGGTGCAATAGCCGAACAGGCGGCCATGAGAAAACCACCTAGCTGGAGGGTTTGGCTGATAGCCAAGGCTCCCTTAGAATGGCGCCGTCTTTAAAGACGGGAGGAGGCATACTTCCTGATTGTGACGGCGCAGAGGAACTCTCAATGAAAGCACCAATGTCGGTGTCAAAATCGGCGGATCTCGGGTAGGGGGTCCCGAACTGTGCGTCAAGGCCGGATGGTAACAGGAGACAGGGACACGATGTTTTTTACCCAGGTTCGGGCCCTCTCGATGGAGGTAATACCCTACTCCTTCTTGATTAATATTGATGATATGGGTAGTACAAGAGTAGATGTACCACGAGATCAAGGAGGCTAAACCCTAGAAGCTAGCCTATGGTATGATTGTTGTGTATGGAGTTGATTGCCTACGGACTACAACCCTCCGGTTTATATAGACACCGGATAGGGTTAGGGTTACATAAAGTCGGTTACAATGGTAGGAGATCTTGAATATCCGCATCGCCAAGCTTGCCTTCCACGCCAAGGAAAGTCCCATCCGGACACGGGACGAAGTCTTCAATCTTGTATCTTCATAGTCCTGGAGTCCGGCTGAAGGTATAGTCCTGCTACCCGAACACCCCCAAGAGGTTGACGCTCTTCTTTTGCCGCAAGAAAGCTAATTTTCGGAAAAACTCACAACGAAGGTTTCAGGCCAATCGGAGTTACGGATCTCCATATATACACGAAACGGTGAAACAGAGCCAGGAGAGAACGCAGAAACAGAGAGAGACAGAGAGACATATCCAATCTCGGAGGGGCTCTCGCTCCTCCCGTGCCATGGAGGCCATGGACCAGAGGGGAAACCCTTCTCCTATCTAAGGAGGAGGTCAAGGAAGAAGAAGAAGGAGGGGGGATCTCTCCCCCTTGCTTCCGATGGCACCGGAGTGCCACCGGGGGCCATCATCATCACTGTGATCTACACCAACACCTCCGCCATCTTCACCAACATCTCCATCACCTTTCCCCCTCTATCTACGGTGGTCCACTCTCCCGCAACCCGCTGTACCCTCTACTTGAACATGGTGCTTTATGCTTCATATTATTATCCAATGATGTTGAGGGAGTCCTGGATTAGGGGGTGTCCGGATAGCCGGACTATAACTTCAGCCGGACTCCTGGACTATGAAGATACAAGATTGAAGACTTCGTCCCGTGTCCGGAAGGGACTTTCCTTGGCGTGGAAGGCAAGCTTGGCGATACGGATATGCAGATCTCCTACCATTGTAACCGACTTTGTGTAACCCTAACCCTCTCCGGTGTCTATATAAACCGGAGGGTTTTAGTCCGTAGGAAAACATAGACAACAACAATCATACCATAGGCTAGCTTCTAGGGTTTATCCTCTCTGATCTCGTGGTAGATCTACTCTTGTACTACCCATATCATCAATATTAATCAAGCAGGACATAGGGTTTTACCTCCATCGAGAGGGCCCGAACCTGGGTAAAACTTCGTGTCCCTTGCCTCCTGTTACCATCCGGCCTAGACGCACAGTTCGGGACCCCCTACCCGAGATCCGCCGGTTTTGACACCGACATTGCTGCTTTCATTGAGTTCCTCTGTGTCGTCGCCGTCAGGCTTGATGGTTCCTACGATCATCAATGGCGATGCAGTCCAGGGTGAGACCTTCCTCCCCAGACAAATCTTCGTCTTCGGCGGCTTCGCACTGCGGGCCAATTCACTTGGCCATCTGGAGCAGATCGAAAGCTACGCCCCTGGCCGTCACGTCAGATTTGGAAGTTTAAACTACACGACTGACATCCGCGGGGACTTGATCTTCGACGGATTCGAGCCACTACCGAGCGCGACGCACTGTCCCGACGAGCATGATCTAGCTCTGCCGCCGAACAGTGCCCTGGAGGCCGCACCCGCATCAGCTTCGACCCTTAATTCGGAGCCAACTGCGTCGATCGAGGATGCGTCGATCGAGGATCGAGGATGAGCCGAACACCAGCCGCGCACTCTGCGAGACTCGTGACTCCAAGGAGTCGGACTCCTCTCCGGACTCCGAACCCTCCGCGCCCCTGCCGATCGAATCCGATTGGGCGCCAATCATGGAGTTTACTGCCGCGGACGTCTTTCAGCACTCGCCTTTCGGCGATATTCTGGAGACACTGAAGTCTCTCTCTTTATCAGGAGAACCCTGGCCGGACTACGGTCAGCAAGGTTGGGGTACGGACGATGAAGAAATTCAAAGCCCACCCACCACCCACTTGGTAGCCACTGTCGACGATTTAACCGACATGCTCGACTTCGACTCCGAAGACATCGACGGTATGGACGCCGATGAAGGAGACGATGAAGAACCAGTGCCTACTAGGCCCTGGAAAGCCACCTCGTCATATGACATATAGATGGTGGACCCTCCAAAAGAAGGAGATGGTGATGGAACATCGGAGGATGATACCTCCAAGAAACAGCCTAAGCGTCGGCGTCAGCGGCGCCGCTCAAAATCCCGCCAAAACAAACACGGCGATTCCAGCACGGGAGATAATAATACTCCGGAAAGTGCCGAAGAAAACCCCCTCCAGCAAGATTTAGCACAGGAGGATGGAGAAACCATCCCTCATGAGAGAGCGGCAGACATAGAGGTCGAGGACGATAATTATATGCCTCCCTCCGAAGACGAAGCAAGTCTCGACAACGACGAATTCGTCGTGCCAGAGGATCCCGTCGAGCAAGAGCGTTTTCAACGCAGGCTTATGGCCACGGCAAGAAGCCTCAAGAAAAAAATAGCAACAGCTTAGAGCTGATCAAGATTTGCTAGTCGACAGATGGACTGAAGTCCTTGCGGCCGAAGAGCATAAACTCGAACGCCCCTCCAAGAGCTACCCAAAGCGCAGGTTGCTACCCCGATTAGAGGAGGAAGCACTTGATGCGGCCGATCGACCACCTCATGGCCGCGAAAGAGAGGCCTCTCGGCCCTCCACTCAAGCCGCACCCCGTACCAAGGCACGGGAATATGCGCCGGACTTACCAGATATGTTGGAGGACAAGGCAAGGCAAACAAGATCGATCTACGGATCGCGTGGGCGCCCCACGGCTCGAGACGGTAACCGTCACACCGGCCACAAATTCGGCAGGGCCGAACATAGTAGACAAAGCTCATTGGAGCTATGTTGCGATATAGCCCAGTACAGATGCGCTGCACACCCACTATGCTTCACAGAAGAAATAATGGATCATCAAATCCCCTAGGGTTTCAAACCCGTAAACATCGAATCATATGATGGCACAACAGATCCTGCGGTATGGATCGAGGATTATCTCCTTCATATCCACATGGCTCGCGGCGATGATTTCCATGCCATCAAATACCTCCCACTCAAGCTTAAAGGACCGGCCCAGCATTGTCTTAACAGCTTGCCAACAGGATCAATCAGTTGTTGGGAGGACCTGGAGGCTGCATTCCTCGACAATTTCCAGGGCACTTATGTGCGACCCCCAGACGCCGATGACCTAAGTCACGTAATTCAGCAGCCAGAGGAATCGGCCAGGCAATTCTGGACACGGTTCCTAACAAAGAAAAATCAAATAGTCGACTGTCCGGACGCTGAAGCCCTAGCAGCCTTCAAGCACAATATCCGTGACGAGTGGCTTGCCCGGCACCTTGGACAGGAAAAGCCGAAATCTATGGCAGCACTCACGACACTCATGACCCACTTTTGCACGGGAGAAGACAGCTGGCTTGCTCGTAGCAACAACATGACCAAGCACCCTGGTAATTCGGATACCAGGGACAATAGTGGCAGGTCGCGTCGCAACAAGCAGAAGTGCCGCATTAACGGCGACAATGCTGAGGATACGACAGTTAATGCCGGATTCAGTGGCTCTAAATCCGGTCAGTGAAAAAAGCCATTCAAAAGGAATCCTAGGGGCCCGTCCAGTTTGGACCGAATACTTGACCACTTGTGCCAGATACATGGCACCCCCGAAAAGCCGTCCAATCACACCAATAGGGATTGTTGGGTGTTCAAGCAGGCAGACAAATTAAACGCCGAAAATGAAGACAAGGGGCTGCATAGCGATGACGACGAGGAGCCTCGGCCGCCGAACAAAAGTGGACAGAAGGGTTTTCCCCCACAAGTGCGGACGGTGAACATGATATACGCAACCCACGTCCCCAAAAGGGAGCGGAAGCGTGCGTTAAGGGACGTATACGCAATAGAGCCAGTCGCCCCAAAGTTCAACCCATGGTCCTCCTGCTCGATCACCTTTGATCGAAGGGATCATCCCACTAGCATCCGTCATGGCGGATTTGCCGCATTGGTTCTAGACCCAATTATTGACGGATTTCATCTCACTAGAGTCCTTATGGACGGCGGCAGCAGCCTGAACCTGCTTTACCAGGATACAGTGCGGAAAATGGGCATAGATCCCTCGAGGATTAAACCCACCAAAACGACCTTTAAAGGCGTAATACCAGGTGTAGAGGCCAACTGTACAGGCTCAGTCACACTTGAAGTGGTCTTTGGATCTCCGGATAATATCTTAAGCGAGGAGTTAATCTTCGACATTGTCCCATTCCGCAGTGGTTATCACGCACTGCTCGGGCGAACCACATTCGCCAAGTTCAATGAGGTACCGCACTACGCATATCTTAAGCTCAAGATGCCAGGCCCTCGAGGAGTAATCACGGTCAACGGAAACACCGAACGCTCCCTCTGAACGGAGGAGCACACGACAGCCCTTGTAGCGGAAGTACAAAGCAGCCTCTCCAGGCAGTTTTCTAGTCCGGCCACTAAACGACTGGACACCGTCAAGCGCGCCCGGAGTAACCTACAACAAGACCGCCTGGCATGATCCGAGCAGGCGTAGCAATGCGGCCCCAACCCCAAACCTCGCAAAAAGGCGACGCCAGTACTTCGCGTACATAACTGCGCTCTAGAAATACCATGGGTACAGGGGGAGGGGAACCATCACGGCATGCCCGAAACACGGCTTAAACCGCACCAGGGGCTGCCGATTTTTTAATTTTCTCTTACTTTCAGGACTCCACCCTCCGGAAGGCCTGTTCGGCAGTTCAATTGCCGCACAAACGATGCAAGAACCAGGGAAGCACACAAGCCACGCCGCATTATGGAACTCCCAGGTGGTCTCTATCACGAGCAGTATACCTGTTTCGCATACTACTCCGCAGCTTGCCCCTGGAGTGGACATGTTAAATAGTCCAACCTTTTGCTTATCGCATCATTTGTATCGTACTGCTTTGATCGCAGCCCTTTTTAATAAACAATGCATAGCTTTTGTCTATTTTTGCATTAATATTTATATATATATATATATATGTTCCTTAACGACATGTTGCACCCGTACACTTTGGTACGGCCAAAATACGCCAGGGGCTTCAGTACCCCTCAATATGGTGTGAGAAGTCCGAACACTTTCACAAGTGCGGCACCCCGAACTTATAGCAATATATGCATCGGCTCCGAATCATGTCTTGGGTCAATTGTTGGGTTTGCCCGGATCCTATGTTTTGGTGCCTTATGTTCCGCTATATCGGCTAAGGTAGCACTAGGAGAACCACTGCGATTGTGTCCCAGTTGAGCTGGGTCGAGCACCTCAGTGGAGAAAGCTAAAACTGACTGTCATGATGAAGCGAGAGCTGGTCGCTGTTCGAGAGGTTTTTCGAGTCCCTAAAGACTTATGCCGCTTAGGGCGAGGAGCCGGCTCTGTTCGGCCAAGGCGTGGATAGCGCCCTGAACTCGGTCTTCCGAATACCAGGGGCTTCGCCGAAATTTAAAATTATAGAATTCTATGGCTAAGTGAGAGTGTTCACGCATTATAGTCCGATTGCCTTGTTCGTTGGGCTGAGCGCCTCCCTCGAAGGACCCAAACATGGGAAAAAGAGCGCTCAGGTTTATCCCCGAACACCCCAGCACTAGCGGCACGGGGGCAGAAGCCGACGACTTGCCATCTCTCAGAATTGATAAACAGCCGCACAGAAGGTAATATTTTAAATTCCAAACAGCATTGCTTAGCGCGTATGAACAAGTTATCAGCGCACAGGACAAAACGAGCAAGTTTCACTCAAAAATTACATCCCTAGAACATTCATCCGCCACGAGGCAGGCACCCTTCAGAACATCCTTATAATAATTCTCGGGCTTGCGATGCTCTTTCCCCGGCGGTGGCCCGTCCTTCACAAGCTTCTCAGCATCCAGCTTGCCCCAGTGCACCTTAGCACGGGCAAGGGCCCTACGGGCACCTTCAATACAGACGGAGCGCTTGATGACTTCAAGCCTTGGACAGGCCTCCACCAGCCGCCGCACCAGCCCGAAATAACTCCCAGGCAGAGCCTCTCCAGGCCACAGCCGAACAATGAGGCCCTTCATGGCCTGTTCGGCCGCCTTGTGGAGCTCGACCAGTTGCTTCAGGTGGTCGCTCAGGGGCATGGGGTGTCCGGCCTCAGCATACTGATACCAGAACACCTTCTCTGTCGAGCTGCCCTCCTCAGCTCGATAGAATGCGGCGGCATCGGACACACTCCGAGGAAGATCTATGAACGCTCCTGTAGAGCTCCGGATTCGGGTAAGTAACAAGTAACTCACGTTTATGTGTTTGCTTTGCATAAAGAATTCCTTACCCGCCGCTATCTTCTTCACCTCATCCAACTCCTGGAGGGTCTTCTAGGATTCAGCCTTGGCAGATTTGGCATTTTCAATAGCCGCCGCGAGCTCGGATGCTCGCGTCTTCGAGTCAAGCTCCAAACTCTCATGTTTTTCATGAGAACCTGGAGCTCTTGCCACACCTTGCCAGCCTGGGCCTCGTACTTCACCCGCTCAGTGCGCTCCGCGGCCGCCTTCTTCTCGGCCTCGACCAGCGCTTGCTTAAGGGTTGCCACCTCAGACATGGCCCCTACAATAGCCACGATAGTCCTATCATTTTTTGCAATTGCACCTTTTTATATATATTTAAACAAGGTATTTCTTACCTTCATTGTCCTCGAGCTGCTTCTTGGCACGCCCGAGCTCTTGCTCAGACCGCTCGAGGTTCTGCTTTAGCGTGTCCACTTCCGCAGTCAGTGCGGCGGACGCAAGCAGAGAAGCCTGCATACGCATATTGACTTCTTTTTCTTAGACTCCTGCGAATTTTGTTTGATCATCTATTCGGATTTTCTTCTCGAATGCCAAACAGAGCATCAGGGGCTACTGTCTATGCGGTAATATTATTTACACATTCTTTACTTACCTCAAAGCCTGTTAAAAGGCTAGTACAAGCTTCAGTCAGACCACTCTTGGCGGACTGAACCATCTGGACCACCGCACTCATAATGGTGCGGTGCTCCTCGTCAATGGAGGCGCCTTGGAGCGCCTCCAACATATTGTCCGGCGGCTCCGGTTGGACGGGGGTCACCAGCACGGTGGGCTTGCTCCTCTTGGAAGGAGGTCCCCCGCCGGACTCTGGAACCTTTGAAGGTTCCAGAGTGGTGTCCGGCCTAAAGACGGACTTGGAGTCCTGGGGGGTTTCATCCCCTTTACTCCTGGAGTCCGGGAGGTCGATCGCCTCACGGCGCCTCGAGGACCACCTCCTCCCAGCTTGGAACCTATCGGGACAACACTTCGGTGTCGTCCGTAGGGCGGGGGGAGGAAGCCGTCGGAAGCGAGTTCACATCCGACGAGTCAAGTGAGCCGCTCGACGACGCGTCGAGCCGGTCTTTGGGTGGGCTGCATAAACATATTCGACATAAGGGAAAGCTGTGCAATAAACGAATACCATGAATTACTCTGGTTTAGTCAACGGGTCTGCCACATTCAGATCCATATGTATTTTGCAAATTTCTATGTCTACAATGCTCTGCACAGAGCTACTCTAGCTAAATGCTCCGACTTTCAATATGTATCCAGATCGAGACTCAGAGTCATCCCAATTGGTGTCAAATCTTGCATCGAAATAACTCTTTACGTCAAACTCTTTATCACCTCCATAACTGAGAAATATTTCCTTAGTCCTCTAAGGATAATTTTGACCACTGTCCAGTGATCTACTCCTAGATCACTATTGTACTCCCTTGCCAAACTCATGGCAAGGTATACAATAGGTCTGGTACACAACATGGCATACTTTATAGAACCTATGGCTGAGGCATAGGGAATGACTTTCATTCTCTCTCTATCTTTTGCCATGGTCTGGCTTTGAGTCTTACTCAACATCACACCTTGCAACATAGGCAAGAACCCTTTCTTTAACTGATCCATTTTGAACTTCTTCAAAATCATGTCAAGGTATGTGCTCTGTGAAAGTCTTATTAAGTGTCTCGATCTATCCCTATAGATCTTGATGCCCAATATATAAGTAGCTTCACCGAGGTCTTTCATTGATTTTTTATTCAAGTATCGTTTTATGCTATCCAGAAATTCTATATCATTTCCAATCAACAATATGCCATCCACAT
Organism: Triticum urartu; assembly: GCF_056163025.1. NCBI lineage: Eukaryota > Viridiplantae > Streptophyta > Magnoliopsida > Poales > Poaceae > Triticum > Triticum urartu. The sequence continues at coordinate 208,896,808 of NC_141874.1, forward strand.
ATAATATCAGAAATGCTACAGAGCTCCCAGTCACTTTCTTGTAAAACCATATGCTTCGATCACCTTATCAAAGCATATATTCCAACTCTGAGATGCTTGCACCAGTCCATAGATGGATCGCTGGAGTTTGCATACTTTGTTAGCACCTTTAGGATCGATAAAACCTTCTGGTTGCATCATATACAACTCTCCTTTAAGAAATCCATTAAGGAATGCAATTTTGACATCCATTTGGCAGATCTCATAAAATGTGGCAATTGCTAAGATGATTCGGACAGACTTAAGCATCGCTACGAGTGAGAAAATCTCACCGTAGTCACCACCTTGAACTTGTCAAAAACCTTTCGCGACAAGTCAAGCTTTGTAGATATTAACACTACCATCAACATTTGTCTTCCTCTTGATGATCCATTTATTCTCAATGGCTTGCCGATCATCGGGCAAGTCCACCAAAGTCCACACTTTGTTCTCATACATGGATCCTATCTCAGATTCATGGCCTCAAGCCATTTATCGGAATTTGGGCTCATCATCGCTTCCTCATAGTTCGTTGGTTCATCATGGTCTAGTAACATGACTTCCTGAATAGGGTTACCGTACCACTCTGGTGCGGAACGTGCTATGTTCGACCTACAAGTTCCAGTAAACTTGATCTGAAGTTTTATGATCATTATCATTAGCTTTCTCTATTTGGCGTAGGCATCACGGAAAGGAATTTCTCTAAAGAGCTACTTTACAATTTGAGAGAAGGTACAATTACCTCATTAAGTTCTACTTTCCTCCCGCTCACTTCTTTTGAGAAAAACTCCTTCTCTAGAAAGGATACATTCTTAGCAACAAATATCTTGCCTTCGGATCTGTCATAGAAGGTATACCCATCAGTTTCTTTTGTGTATCCTATGAAGATGCACTTCTCTGATTTGGGTTCGAGGTTATCAGGCTGAAGCCTTTTCACATAAGCATCGCAAGCCCAAACTTTAAGAAACGAAAGCTTAGGTTTCTTGCCAAACCACAGTTCTTACGGTGTCGTCTCAACGGATTTAGATGGTGCCCTATTTAAAGTGAATGCAGCTGTCTCTAATGCATAACCCCAAAATGATAGTGGTATATCAGTAAGAGACATCAGAGATCGCACCATATCTAATAAAGTACGGTTACGACATTTGGACACACCATTATGTTGTGGTGTTCCAGGTGGCCTGAGTTGTGAAACTATTCCACAGTGTTTTAAGTGAAGGCCAAACTCGTAACTCAAATATTCGCCTCTATGATCAGATCGTAGACACTTTATTTTCTTGTTACGGTGATTCTCCACTTCACTCTAAAATTCTTTGAACTTTTTAAATGTTTCAGACTTGTGTTTCATTAAGTAGATATACCCATATCTACTCAAATCATCTGTGAAGGTCAGAAAATAACGATACCCGCCATGAGCCTCAACACTCATCAGACCGCATACATCGGTATGTATTATTTCCAATAAGTTAGTGGCTCGCTCCATTGTTCCGGAGAACGGAGTTTTTGCCATCTTTCCCATGAGGCATGGTTTGCAAGCATCAAATGATTCATAATCAAGTGATTCCAAAAGTCCATCTGCATGGAGTTTCTTCATGCGCTTTACACCAATATGACCTAATCGACAGTGCCACAAGTATGTTGTACTATCATTATCAACTTTGCATCTTTTGGCATCAATATTATGAATATGTGTATCACTACGATCGAGATTCAATAAACCATTTATATTGATTGTATGACCGTAGAAGGTTTTATTCATGTAAACTGAACAACAATTATTCTCTGACTTACATGAATAATCATATCACAATAAACATGATCCAATCATATTCATGCTCAATGCAAACGCCAAATAACATTTATTTAGGTCCAACACTAACCCCGAAGGTAGAGGGAGTGTGTGATGGTGATCTTATCAACCTTGGAATCACTTCCAACACACATCGTCACCTTGCCCTTAACTAGTCTCTGTTCATTTTGGAACTCCTATTTTGAGTTACTAATCTTAGCAACTGAGCCAATATCAAATACCCTGGGCTTACTATGAACACTAGTTAAGTACACATCAATAACATGTATATCAAATACGCTTTTGTTCATTTTGCCATCGTTCTTATCCACCATGTATTTGGGGTAGTTCCGCTTCCAATGACCATTTCCTTTCCAACAGAAGCACTCAGTTTTAGGTTTGGGTCTTGCTTTGGGCTTCTTCACGGGCGTGGCAACTTGCTTGCCATTCTTCTTGAAGTTCCATTTCTTTCCCTTGCCCTTTTCTTGAAACTAGTGGTCTTGTTAACCATCAACACTTGATGCTATTTCTTGATTTCTACCTTCGCCGATTTCAGCATCGCGAAGAGCTTTGGGAATCATTTTCGTCATCCCTTGCATATTATAGTTCATCACGAAGTTCTAGTAAGTTGGTGATAGTGACTAGAGAACTCTGTCATCACTATCTTATCTGGAAGATTAACTTCCAGTTGATTCAAGTGATTGTAGTACCCAGACATTCTGAGCACATGCTCAATAGTTGAGCTATTCTCCTCCATCTTTTAGGCAAAGTACTTGTCATAGGTCTCATACCTATTAACACGGGCATGAGTCTGAAATACCATTTTCAGCTTTTGGAGCATCTTATATGCTCCTTGGCATTCAAAACATTTTTGAAGTCCCGGTTCTAAGCTGTAAAGCATGGTGCAGTAAACTATCAAGTAGTCATCATACCAAGCTTGTCAAATGTTCATAACGTCTGCATCAACTCCTGTAAAAGGTCTATCACCTAGCGGTGCATCAAGGACATAATTCTTCTGTGCAGCAATGAGGATAATCCTCAGACCATGGACCCAGTCTACATCATTGCTACTATCATCTTTCAACTTAGTTTTCTCTAGGAACATATCAAGAATAAAACAGGGGAGCTATACTCGAGCTATTGTTCTACAACATAGATATGCAAATACTATCAGGACTAAGTTCATGATAAATTAAGTTCAATTAATCATATTACTTAAGAACTCCCACTTAGATAGACATCCCTCTAGTCATCTAAATGATCATGTGATCTATATCAACTAAACCATGTCCGATCATCATGTGAGATGCAATAGTTTTCAATGGTGAACATCACTATGTTGATCATATATAATATATGATAAATTAAGTTCAATTAATCATATTACTTAAGAACTCCCACTTAGATAGACATCCCTCTAGTCATCTAAATGATCATGTGATCTATATCAACTAAACCATGTCCGATCATCATGTGAGATGCAATAGTTTTCAATGGTGAACATCACTATGTTGATCATATATACTATATGATTCACGTTCGACCTTTCGGTTTTAGTGTTCCGAGGCCATATCTGCATAATCTAGGCTCGTCAAGTTTAAATCGAGTATTATGCACGTGGAAAACTAGGCTTGCACCCGTTGCATGTGAACTTAGAGCATATCACACCCGATCATCACGTGGTGTCTCGGCACGATGAACTATAGCAACGGTGCATACTCAGGGAGAAAACTTATACCTTGAAATTTAGTGAGGGATCATCTTATAATGCTACCGCCGTACTAAGCAAGATAAGATGCATAAAGGATAAACATCACATGCAATCAAAATATGTGACATCATATGGCCATCATCATCTTGTGCCTTTGATCTCCATCTCCAAAGCACCGTCATGATCTCCATCATGACCGACTTGACACCTTGATCTCCATCATAGTACCGTTGTCATCTCGCCAACTATTGCTTCTACGACTATCGCTCCCGCTTAGTGATAAAGTAAAGCAATTACATGGCGATTGCATTTCATAAAATAACGCGACAACCATAAGGCTCATGCTAGTTGCCGGTAACTTTTACAAAACATGATCATCTCATACAACAATTTATATCTCATCACGTCTTGACCATACCATATCACAACATGCCCTGCAAATACAAGTTAGACATCCTCTACTTTGTTGTTGCAAGTTTTACATGGCTGCTACGGGCTTCTAGCCAGAACCATTCTTACCTATGCATCAAAACCACAATGATTTCTCTTCAAGTGTGTTGTTTTAACCTTCAACAAGGACTGGCCATAGTCAAACTCGATTTAACTAAAGTTGGAGAAACAGACACCCGCCAGCCACCTCTGTGCGAAGCACGTCGGTAGAACCAGTCTCATGAACGCGGTCATGTAATGTCAGTCCGGGCTGCTTCATACAACAATACCGCCAAATCAAAGTAATACATTGGTGGTAAGCAGTATGACAATCACCGCCCACAACTCTTTATGTTCTACTCGTGCATATCATCTACGCATAGACCTGGCTCGGATGCCACTGTTGGGGAACGTAGCATGCAATTCCAAAAAGTTTCCTACCATCACGCAAGATCTATCTTGGAGATGCATAGCAACGAGAGGGGGAGAGTGTGTCCACGTACCCTCGTAGACTGAAAGCAGAAGCGTTTGACAACGCGGTTGATGTAGTCGAACTTCTTCTTGTTCCGACTGATCAACTACCGAACGTACAACACCTCCGAGTTCTACACACGTTTAGCTCGATGACGTCCCTCGAACTATTGATCCTGCAAAGTGTTGAGGGAGAGTTCCGTCAGCATGACAGCGTGGTGACGGTGATGGTGAAGTGATCCACGCAGGGCTTCGCTTAAGCACTACGGAGATATGACCGGAGGCGTAAACTGTGGAGGGGGGCGCCGCACACGACTAACAATTGTTGGTGTGTTCTGCTTTGGGATGCCACCCTGCCTCCGTATATAAAGGGGGAGGAGGAGTTGGCCGGCCTAGGGGGCGTGACATAAGGGGGTAGTCCTACTTGGACTCCTAGTCCAAGTAGGATTCGGCCCCCTCCTTCCTTCCACCGGAGAGGGTAAAGGGGAAGGGAGAGAGAGGGAGAAGGAAAGAGGGGGGCCGACCCCCTCCCCTATTCCAATTCGGTTTGAGCAGGGGGGCGCCCCTCTCACGTGTCCTTTCTCCTCTCCTCCAATAAGGCCCAATAGGCCCAATACTTCTCCGGGGGGGGGGTTCTGGTAACCTCCCGGTACTCCGAAAAAATGCCCGAACCACTCGGAACCATTCTGATGTCCAAATGCAACCTTCCAATATATGAATCTTTCCCTCTCGACCATTTAGAGACTCCTCATCATGTCTGTGTTCTCATCCGGGACTCCGAACAAACTTCGGTCATCAAATCACATAACTCATAATACAAATTCTCATCAAACGTTAAGCGTGCGGACCCTATGGGTTCGAGAACTATGTAGACATGACCGAGACACATCTCCGGTCAATAACCAATAGAGGAACCTAGATGCTCATATTGGCTCCTACATATTCTACGAAGATCTTTATCGGACAAACCGCATAACAACATACGTTATTCCCTTTGTCATCGTTATGTTACTTGCCCGAGATTCGATCGTCGGTATCCTCATACCAAGTTCAATCTCATTTCCAACAAGTCTCTTTACTCGTTCCATAATGCATCATCCCGTAACTAACTCATTAGTCACATTTCTTGCAAGGCTTAAAGTGATGTGCATTACCGAGAGGGCCCAGAGATACCTCTCTGATACATGGAGTGAAAAATCCTAATCTCAATCTATGCCAACTCAACAAACACCATCGGAGACACCTGTAGAGCATCTTTATAATCACCCAGTTACGTTGTGACGTTTGATAGCACACTAAGTGTTCCTCCGGTATTCGGGAGTTGCATAATCTCATAGTCGGAGGAATATGTATAAGTCATGAAGAAAGCAATAGCAATAAAACTTAACGATCATTATGCTAAGTTAACGGACAAGTCTTGTTCATCACATCGTTATCCTAATGATGTGACCCCGCTCATCAAATGACAAAAAATGTCTATGGTTAGGAAACTTAACCATCTTTGATTAATGAGCTAGTCTAGTAGAGGCTTACTAGGGACACTGTGTTTTGTCTATGTATCCACATATGTATCAAGTTTCCGGTTAATACAATTCTAGCATGGATAATAAACATTTATCATGATATTAAGGAAATATAAAATAACAACTTTATTATTGCCTCTAGGGCATATTTCCTTCAGAAGATACCCCGAACAAACCCCTCAAAGGATTGTTTTCCATAGTAACAAGTGACAATAAATTTCAGCACACTATATAAACGTTTCCTTACCAAATTCCACTTACCAAAGGCGCTTCACTCCCCAGCAACGGCGCCAGAAAATAGCCTTGATGACCCACAAGTATAGGGGATCAATTGTAGCTCTTTTCGATAAGTAAGAGTGTCGAACCCAATGAGGAGCAGAAGGAAATGACAAGTGGTTTTCAGCAAGGTAATATCTGCAAGCACTGCTACGTGTCAGTGCTATACAAACGGTTTTTAACCCCTTTTCATGACGGCATTTGGAACCGTTGGCTAGTGAGTGACGGCGATAGGGGGGTCATTCCCACACGACCCAGAAACCGTCGGGGATATGCCCTCCTGGCACACACGCTCAGCAAAATGAGTTCGTGTGCGATCGGCGAGCGCTCAAATACGGAAATATGTACAGTAGAGCTTAAAATACAATTATATAGGAGAAATTGTTTCCAGTCGCAAGTACATCCCACACAGTCAATCCCCGCTAAACGTTTCCATTCGTATGTACATCCCACACAGTCGCTCCAAGGAAAATGTTTTCGTTCACAGGTACATCACACACAATTTCCCCCGTTAAATCGTTTGTGATAGCGTTGCCATTGCACACAATATTAACAATTTTATCGTTTGCGTTATTGAATGCATCACACACGGTACGTAGAAGAAACTGTGTGGCAAAACCTGTCCATCACACACAGTTTTTATGTGGTAAACATTTGCGCAAGGCGGCCTAACGCAAACAGTTTTCAAGAGAAGGTCGTGTGTGATTGTTCATTAATCTAACATGGTTTTTTACTAGAAACTGTGTGCGTTGCCTGAGGTCATCGCCCACGGTATTTTCTGAATAACTGTTTGCAACAGCAAAACCCAATTAGCAGGCTAATTCGCCATTGGTCGGCAAATTGCCCTATTATTATTAATCCATTTATTAATCTAATTAACATTCATATTAAGCACATAATATATTTCATTTCCATATTAAGGAAGCAGTATTTCATAATTGGAATACATCTGAGTACAACATGATATAGCTTCAACACTCAGCTACCCCATTACACAACTGCACCAGCACCAAGTTTCACATGCAACATGTAGAACCTTTCAAAATTAGCATCATAGATGGTATATAGATAGATGCATCTCATCTGGAAAACTGCTGAAGCGGAAGGCGAATATTGAGCCTACATTCATGTTGAAGGTCTTTGCAACTTTAGGCCAGTGCCAGTGGATGATTGACCGTCCGTCCTTCGTCCTCTTCAGGAACACTTCAATATTGAACTGTGGGTGTTGTATGAAAACCTTCCTTGCCTCCTGACCATAGAGGTGGTTTGAGAGGTAATCGTCAGTGAAATGCTTTGGAAAGAATTGAAAACAAGGATGTGCATAAATATCTTCTCTATATTGGAAATGGGGCACAGGAATAAAAAAAGGCAAGGTATAATAGTTAGTACCATCTTGTAGTGAACTGATGTCTTCTTTATTGTGTAGACAAAAGATCTTGTTGTTTTTTGTCGCTAATTTCTTTATCCTAACAATCTTTTTGCATTTCTTGACTTGATTGATATTCATGGACAACTCATTTTCCCATATGCAAAAAGGGTCGAACAGTGGGTCAAAACCTCTGACAGCAGGACCTACATGTGCAAGACCAAATTGTTAAAAACCTAAATATTAGAATGGTTCTGCAATTGCACAATAATGTGCTATTAGACAACGGACCATGCATGTGCTAACCTCGATTTGTAAACCTCAGTGCTTCCCATTGTTTCCTTGCAACACATATTAGGTAGTTAGTCATCAGGTTAAGTAATGGTTCGCATGCTATCAGTAAAATATGTTGATGAAAAATAAGCACATTGCAGATTCATCGGATTAATTCAAGCCACATGTAAAACCCATTTATCCAAGCTAAGCATGATTTGGAAATAGGAAATATAACACTTGTATATGTTTCTCATGTATTAAGTGCAGCCAAACTCGGTTTATTCCTCACATGCACAACAATACAAAATTCTACCCAGGACAATTGGACATCGCATTGCAGAATTAAACCAAGCAGTTAACTAAACACCACAACAAATGAACCAAACATTAACCGAGCACAACATTGCACAATATAACATACTCCTAATAGAAGATCAGGCACTTAATTAACCAAACCAAGCATGCTTAACAACTTGGAAATATAGCAATTGTTTTTGTTTCTCATGTATTTACTACAGCCAAATTCAATTTATTCCTCACATGGTAAGCAATAACAGAATGCACCCACAACTATTGAACATCGCATTGCAGCATTGAACCAAACAGTTAACTAAACACCACAACACAAATGAACCAAACGTTAACTAAGCACCGCATTGCACAATGTATAACCAAACCAAGCATGCTTGACAACTTGGAAATATAGCAATTGTATTCGTTTGTCATGTATTTTGTAATGATAAATTCGATTTATTTCTCACATGGAAGACAATACAAAATTGTAGCCTAAAGAATTGAATATCACATTTGCAGAATTAAACCAAACAGTTAACTGAAGACGAGAACTAATTAACAAAACAGTTAATAAGTGAGCACCACACTGCACGACATATAGAACATATACACTAGAGCAACATATTGCATGGTAAAATTAGATAGCACAATTCACTAGAATTTGTGAAGGAAAGGCAGCAGCAGCACACACAACAGGTGAACCGAGCATGCTTAACCGGCGTAGCTAGCAAATGGCAAGGTGCTCCTCCAAGATCTGGGGGTCAACATTAATGGCAGCCATCGCGACCTCATCCGCGCGTGCGGCCGCGATTTGCTTCTCCGCTGCCAAATGCTCCTTGAGATCCTGGCTATACTACACGCACCATGGCTTAGGGCGGCACTTATTTGGTGCAGGGGTCAGTGATTTCGGTGGAAGGTGTCGCGCCGGCGGTCGGGGCATGTGGGATGTGGAAGGAGGAGGAGGATGGGGGTCGGGTGTGGATTACCTGCCTGGATAGACGAGGCCGAGCAGCGTGAAGGAGGGTCGCCGGCGAGGAGGCGGCGCTGCAAACAAGAAGTGAAGGTTTCAACTTGGAAAGGAAGGCGGAAATAGGGGAAATGTGGCGTTTGGTAAGGGGGAGGGGGCGGGGAGGTAGATATTTTCCCGGAAACCGGAAATTTGGAATCGCTTCAGCGAAAAAACTGGCGCGCAAAGTGTCATCAGACACGGTCCCTAATTTAGAATTGTGTACGATACGTGAACATCACAAATGATTCAGATAGCTTAACCTGTGTGTGATGAGTTTGAACGTCAAAAATTTTGGTTCGAATTTCCCTGGTTACAGTGGTCATCCAAGTCATTGCATAATTTGGGTACACAAAGGAGACTACAACACACCCACACTTCTTAATCGAGCAAGTTCAGCAATTAAACAGATCTAGTTGACCTAAACATTACTCTAACAAATTAAAGATCAGTGCTCTTAATTAAACAAAACAAAGAGTACTACTACGGCTGGTGCTTGGTGATCCCCTTTGCTGATCTCCAACGGACGGCTGCTCGAACGCTCTCGGCGATTGCCAACTCTTTGGCCATGGGTTGCCGACCGTTGTCGGAGAAGCTTCGTTTGATATGTGCGGTGACCACCATGAGCTGGGCATGGGCGGCCTCAACATGGTCATGGGCGGCCTCCATTAGGGCTAAGGCCGCCGCTGCGGAACGGACAACTGTTGTGCCGCCAGTTGCTATCCCCGAGGCAGATGTTGCTGCCGCCACTGATACGCCTCCGTCGTATCTATTATTTTTGATTGTTCCATACCAATATTCTACCACTTTCATATACTTTTGGCAACTCTTTATACTATTTTTGGGACTAACATATTGATCCAGTGCCCAGTGCCAGTTCCTTTCTGTTGCATGTTTTTGGTTTCGCAGAATATCCATATCAAACGGAGTCCAAACGGGATAAAAATGGACGGAGATACTTTTTGGAATATTTGGAAAATTCCGGAAGAAAAATCCACGCGAGACGGTGCCCGAGGTGGTCACGAGGCAGGGGGTGCGCCTGCCCCCCTGGGCGCGCCCCTTACCCTTGTGAGCCACCCGTAAGGCAGTTGACGCTCTTCTTTTGCCGCAAGAAAGCTAATATTCGGAAAAAATCACAGCGAAGGTTTCAGGCCAATCGGAGTTACGGATCTCCATATATACACGAAACGGTGAAACAGAGCCAGGAGAGAACGCAGAAACAGAGAGAGACAGAGAGACATATCCAATCTCAGAGGGGCTCTCGCTCCTCCCGTGCCATGGAGGCCAAGGACCAGTGGGGAAACCCTTCTCATATCGAAGGAGGATGTCAAGGAAGAAGAAGAAGGAGGGGGGCTCTCTCCCCCTTGCTTCCGGTGACACCGGAGTGCCACCGGGGGCCATCATCATCACTGTGATCTACACCAACACCTCCGCCATCTTCACCAACATCTCCATCACCTTTCCCCCTCTATCTACAGCGGTCCACTCTCCCGCAACCCGCTGTACCCTCTACTTGAACATGGTGCTTTATGCTTCATATTATTATCCAATGATGTTGAGGGAGTCCTGGATTAGGGGGTGTCCGGATAGCCGGACTATACCTTCAGCCGGACTCCTGGACTATGAAGATACAAGATTGAAGACTTCGTCCCGTGTCCGGAAGGGACTTTCCTTGGCGTGGAAGGCAAGCTTGGCGATACGGATATGCAGATCTCCTACCATTGTAACCGACTTTGTGTAACCCTAACCCTCTCCGGTGTCTATATAAACCGGAGGGTTTTAGTCCGCAGGACAACATAGACAACAGCAATCATACCATAGGCTAGCTTCTAGGGTTTAGCCTCTCTGATCTCGTGGTAGATCTACTCTTGTACTACCCATATCATCAATATTAATCAAGCATTACGTAGGGTTTTACCTCCATCGAGAGGGCCTGAACCTGGGTAAAACTTCGTGTCCCTTGCCTCCTGTTACCATCCGGCCTAGACGCATAGTTCGGGACCCCCTACCCGAGATCCGCCGGTTTTGACACCGACATTGGTGCTTTGATTGAGAGTTCCTCTGTGTCGTCGCCGTCAGGCTTGATGGCTCCTACGATCATCAATGGCGATGCAGTCCAGGGTGAGACCTTCCTCCCCGGACAGATCTTCGTCTTCGGCAGCTTCGCATTGCGGGCCAATTCACTTGGCCATTTGGAGCAGATCGAAAGCTACGCCCTTGGCCGTCAGGTCAAATTTGGAAGTTTAAACTACACGGCTGACATCCGCAGGGACTTGATTTTCGACGGATTCGAGCCACTGTTGAGCGCGCCGCACTGTCCCGACGAGCATGATCTAGCTCTGCCACTGAACAGTGCCCTGGACGCCGCACCCGCATCAGCTTCGACCCTTAATTCGGAGCTAACTGTGCCGATCGAGGATGGGCGGTTGGACGCCACCTCGGGGGCTGCGATCCCAACGGTAATTGAGCCGAACACCAGCCGCGCACTCTGCGAGACTCGTGACTCCAAGGAGTCGGACTCCTCTCCGGACTCCGAACCCTCCGCGCCCCTGCCGATCGAATCCGATTGGGCGCCAGTCATGGATTTTACTGCCGCAGACGTCTTTCAGCACTCGCCTTTCGGCGATATTTTGGAGACACTGAAGTCTCTCTCTTTATTAGGAGAACCTTGGCCGGACTACGGTCAGCAAGGTTGGGGTACGGACGATGAAGAAATTCAAAGCCCACCCACCACCCACTTGGTAGCCACTGTCGACGATTTAACCGACATGCTCGACTTCGACTCCGAAGACATCGACGGTATGGACGCCGATGAAGGAGACGATGAAGAACCAGCGCCTACTAGGCCCTGGAAAGCCACCTCGTCATATGACATATACATGGTGGACACTCCAAAAGAAGGAGATGGCGATGGAACAGCGGAGGATGATCCCTCCAAGAAACAGCCTAAGCGCCGGCGTCAACGGCGCCGCTCAAAATCCTGCCAAAACAAACACGGCGATTCCAGCACGGGAGATAATAATACTCCGGAAAGTGTCGAAGAAAACCCCCTCCAGCAAGATTTAGCACAGGAGGATGGAGAAACCAGCCCTCATGAGAGAGCGGCAGACATAGAGGTCGAGGACGATAATTATATGCCTCCCTCCGAAGACGAAGCAAGCCTCGACGACGACGAATTCGTCGTGCCAGAGGATCCCGTCGAGCAAGAGCGTTTTCAACGCAGTCTTATGGCCACGGCAAGAAGCCTCAAGAAAAAATAGCAACAGCTTAGAGCTGATCAAGATTTGCTAGTCGACAGATGGACTGAAGTCCTTGCGGCCGAAGAGCATAAACTCGAACGCCCCTCCAAGAGCTACCCAAAGCGCAGGTTGCTACCCCGATTAGAGGAGGAAGCACTTGATGCGGCCGACCGTCCACCTCGTGGCCGCGACAGAGAGGCCTCTCGGCCATCCACTCAAGCCGCACCCCGTACCAAGGCACGGGAATATGTGCCGGACTTACGAGATATGTTGGAGGACAAGGCAAGGCTAACAAGATCGATCTACGGATCGCGTGGGCGCCCCATGGCTCGAGACGGTAACCATCACACCGGCCACAAATTCGGCAGGGCCGAACATAGTAGACAAAGCTCATTGGAGCTACGTCGCGATATAGCCTAGTACAGAGGCGCCACACACCCACTATGCTTCACAGACGAAATAATGGATCATCAAATCCCCGAGGGTTTCAAACCCGTAAACATCGAATCATATGATGGCACAACAGATCCTGCGGTATGGATCAAGGATTATCTCCTTCATATCCACATGGCCCGCGGCGATGATTTCCACGCCATCAAATACCTCCCACTCAAACTTAAAGGACCGGCCCAGCATTGGCTTAACAGCTTGCCAACAGGATCAGTTGTTGGGAGGACCTGGAGGCCGCATTCCTTGACAATTTCCAGGGCACTTATGTGCGACCCCCAGACGCCGATGACCTAAGTCACGTAATTCAGCAGCCAGAGTAATCGGCCAGGAAATTCTGGACATGGTTCCTAACAAAGAAAAATCAAATAGTCGACTGTCCGGACGCTGAAGCCCTAGCAGCCTTCAAGCACAATATTCGTGACGAGTGGCTTGCTCGGCACCTTGGACAGGAAAAGCCGAAATCTATGGCAGCACTCACGACACTCATGACCCGCTTTTGCGCGGGAGAAGACAGCTGGCTTGCTTGTAGCAACAACATGACCAAGCACCCTGATAATTCGGATACCAGGGACAATAGTGGCAGGTCGCGTCGCAACAAGCAGAAGCACCGCATTAATGGCGACAATGCTGAGGATACGACAATTAATGCCGGATTCAGAGGCTCTAAATCCGGTCAGTGAAAAAAGCCATTCAAAAGGAATCCTAGGGGCCCGTCCAGTTTGGACCGAATACTCGACCACTTGTGCCAGATACATGGCACCCCCGAAAAGCCGGCCAATCACACCAACAGGTATTGTTGGGTGTTCAAGCAGGCAGACAAATTAAACGCCGAAAATGAAGACAAGGGGCTGCATAGCGATGACGACGAGGAGCCCCGGCCGCCGAACAAAAGTGGACAGAAGGGTTTTCCCACACAAGTGCGGACGGTGAACATGATATACGCAACCCACGTCCCCAAAAGGGAGCGGAAGCGCGCGTTAAGGGACGTATACACAATAGAGCCAGTCGCCCCAAAGTTCAACCCATGGTCCTCCTGCCTGATCACCTTTGATCGAAGGGACCATCCCACTAGCATCCGTCATGGCGGATTCGCCGCACTGGTTTTAGACCCAATTATTGACGGATTTAATCTCACTAGAGTCCTTATGGACGGCGGCAGCAGCCTGAACCTGCTTTACCGGGATACAGTGCGGAAAATGGGCATAGATCCCTCGAGGATTAAACCCACCAAAACGACCTTTAAAGGCGTAATACCAGGTGTAGAGGCCAACTCTACAGGCTTAGTCACACTTGAAGTGGTCTTCGGATCTCCGGATAATATCCGAAGCGAGGAGTTAATCTTCGACATTGTCCCATTCCGCAGTGGTTATCACGCACTGCTCGGGCGAACCGCATTAGCCAAGTTCAATGCGGTACCGCACTACGCATACCTTAAGCTCAAGATGCCAGGCTCTCGAGGAGTAATCACGGTCAACGGAAACACCGAACGCTCCCTCCGAAGGGAGGAGCACATGGCGGCCCTTGTAGCGGAAGTACAAAGCAGCCTCTCCAGGCAGTTTTCCAGTCCGGCCACTAAACGACTGGACACCGTCAAGCGCACCCGGAGTAACCTACAACAAGACCGCCTGGCACGATCCGAGCAGGCGCAGCAATGCGGCCCCAACCCCAACCCTCGCAAAAAGGCGACGATAGTACTTCGCGTACATAACTGCGCTCTAGAAATACCATGGGTACAGGGGGAGGGGCACCATCACGGCATGCCCGAAACACGGCTTAAACCGCACTAGGGGCTGCCGATTTTTTAATTTTCTCTTACTTTCAGGACACCACCCTCCGGAAGGCCTGTTCGGCAGTTCAATTGCCGCACAAACGATGCAAGAACCAGGGAAGCAGACAAGCCACGCCGCATTACGGAACTCCCAGGTGGTCTCTATCACGAGCAGTATACCTGTTTCGCATACTACTCCGCAGCTTGCCCCTAGAGTGGACATGTTAAATAGTCCAACCTTTTGCTTATCGCATCATTTGTATCGTACTGCTTTGATCGCAGCCCTTTTTAATAAACAATGCATAGCTTTTGTCTATTTTTGCATTAATCTTTATATATATATATATATGTTCCTTAACGACATGTTGCACCCGTACACTTTGGTATGGCCAAAATACGACAGGGGCTTCACTACCCCTCCATATGGTGTGAGAAGTCCGAACACTTTCACAAGTGCGGCACCCCGAACTTATAGCAATATATGCATCAGCTCCGAATCATGTCTTGGGTCAATAGTTGGGTTTGCCCGAATCCTATGTTTTGGTGCCTTACATTCCGCTATATCGGCTAAGGTAGCACTAGGAGAACCACTGCGATTGTGCCCCAGTTGAGCTAGGTCGAGCACCTCAGTGGAGAAAGCTAAAACTGACTGTCATGATGAAGCGAGAGCTGGTCGCTGTTCGAGAGGTTTTTCGAGTCCCTAAAGACTTATGCCGCTTAGGGCGAGGAGCCGGCTCTGTCTGGCCAAGGCATGGATAGCGCCCCGAACTCGGTCTTCCGAATACCAGGGGCTTCGCCGAAATTTAAAATTATAGAATTCTATGGCTAAGTGAGAGTGTTCATGCATTATAGTCCGATTGCCTTGTTCGTTGGGCTGAGCGCCTCCCTCGAAGGACCCAAACATGGGAAAAAGAGCGCTCGGGTTTATCCCCGAACACCCCAGCACTAGCGGCACGGGGGCAGAAGCCGACGACTTGCCATCTCTCAGAATTGATAAAAATCCACACAGAAGGTAATATTTTAAATTCCAAACAGCATTGCTTAGCGCATATGAACAAGTTATCAGCGCACAGGACAAAATGAGCAAGTTTCACTCAAAAATTACATCCCTAGAACATTCATCCGCCACGAGGCAGGCACCCTTCAGAACATCCTTATAATAATTCTCGGGCTTGCGATGCTCTTTCCCCGGCGGTGGCCCGTCCTTCACAAGCTTCTCAGCATCCAGCTTGCCCCGGTGCACCTTAGCATGGGCAAGGGCCCTACAGGCACCTTCAATACAGACGGAGCGCTTGATGACTTCGAGCCTTGGACAGGCCTCCACTAGCCGCCGCACCAGCTCGAAATAACTCCCAGGCAGAGCCTCTCCAGGCCACAGCCGAACTATAAGGCCCTTCATGGCCTGTTCGGCCGCCTTGTGGAGCTCGAGCAGTTGCTTCAGGTGGTCGCTCAGGGGCATGGGGTGTCCGGCCTCAGCATACTGATACCAGAACACCTTCTCTGTCGAGCTGCCCTCCTTGGCTCGATAGAATGCGGCGGCATTGGACACACTCCGGGGAAGATCTGCGAATGCTCCTGGAGAGCTCGGGATTCGGGTAAGTAACAAGTAACTCACTTTTATGTGTTTGCTTTGCATAAAGAATGCCTTACCCGCCACTATCTTCTTCACCTCATCCAACTCCTGGAGGGTCTTCTGGGATTCGACCTTGGCAGACTTGGCATTTTCAATAGCCGCCGCAAGCTCGGATGCTCGCGTCTTCGAGTCAAGCTCCAAACTCTCATGTTTTTTCATGAGAACCTGGAGCTCTTGTCGCACCTTGCCAGCCTGGGCCTCGTACTTCTCCCTCGGTGCGCTCCACGGCTGCCTTCTTCTCGGCCTCGACCAGCGCTTGCTTAAGGGTTGCCACCTCAGACGTGGCCCCTATAATAGCCATGATAGTCCTGTCATTTTTTGCAATTGCACCTTTTTATATATATTTAAACAAGGTATTTCTTACCTTCATTGTCCTCGAGCTGCTTCTTGGCACGCCCGAGCTCTTGCTCGGACCGCTCGAGGTTCTGCTTTAGCGTGTCCACTTCCGCAGTCAGTGCGGCGGATGCAAGCAGAGAAGCCTGCATACGCATATTGACTCCTTTTTGTTAGACTCCTGCGAATTTTATTTGATCATCTATTCGGCTTTTCTTCTCGAACGCCAAACAGAGCATCAGGGGCTACTGTCTATGCGGTAATATTATTTACACATTCTTTACTTACCTCAAAGCCTGTTAAAAGGCTAGTACAAGCTTCAGTTAGACCGCTCTTGGCGGACTGAACCTTTTGGACCACCGCACTCATAATGGTGCGGTGCTCCTCGTCAATGGAGGTGCCTTGGAGTGCCTCCAACATATTGTCCGGCGCCTCCGGTTGGACGGGGGTCACCGGCACGGTGGGCTTGCTCCTCTTGGAAGGAGGTCCCCCGCCGGACTCTGGAACCTTTGAAGGTTCCGGAGTGGTGTCCGGCCTAAAGCCGGACTTGGAGCCCTGGGGGGTTTCATCCCCTTTACTCCTGGAGTCCGGGAGGTCGATCGCCTCGTGGCGCATCGAGGACCACCTCCTCCCGGCTTGGAACCTGTCGGGACAACACTTCGGTGTCGTCCGTAGGGCGGGGGGAGGAAGCCGTCGGAAGCGAGTTCACATCCGACGAGTCCAGTGAGCCACTCGACGACGCGTCGAGCCGGTCTTTGGGTGGGCTGCATAAACATATTCGACATAAGGGAAAGTTGTGCAATAAACGAATACCATGAATTACTCTGGTATCCGGATACTTACGATTTTGCCAGGGGCTTGGCCCTGGGCGGCCACTCCTCTCCGCCGTCGTCGGCGTCGGTGGAATAGTCCGGAGGAAGGGTTTTCCCCTTCTTGGACCCTTCGGCCTCCCCAGTTGGGGCGGCCTTCCTTTTCTTCTCTCCTCCCGCTGGAGGGGGAGAGGTCTCTTCTTCTTCCTCCTCGTCTTCACGGGAGGAATGCGTCTCGGAACCATCGGATGATGGATCCGACACTTCCAGGCGCCGGGCACTCTTTCGAGTCCCCGTGGCCCTCATCTTGGCCTTCTTCTCCGGCACCACATAGGGTGCCGGAACCAGCAGCTTCGCCAAGCGAGCGTCTGCTGGGCCTTCAGGCAAAGGAGCCGGACAGTTGATCTGTCCGGACGTCACCTGCCAATCCTGTCAAAGGTAAGGGAGCTTAGATCCCGCATGTAGTCAAACTATGAAAAACTGATTCCCTGTAAAAGGGGGAAAACAGCTTACCGTATGAGCGTGATGCTGCGTACTGAATCCACGATCCTCGGTAGCGGATGCGGGGGCCTCGGCGCCTTTGAAAAGCACCTTCCAAGCATCTTCGTACGTCGTGTCGAAGATCCTGCTCAGAGTTTGGTGCCGCGACAGGTCGAACTCCCACAGGTTGAAAGCCCGTTGTTGACACAGGAGGATCAGGCGGATGAGCATAACCTGGACTACGTTGACAAGCTTGAGCTTCTTGTCCACCAGGGTTTGGACGCATGTTTGGAGTCCGGTCAGCTCTCCTTTCTTGCCCCACGACAGGCCCGTCTCCTTCTAGGAGGTGAGTCGCGTAGGGGGTCCGGATCAAAACTCGGGGGGTGCGACCCATTCGGGGTCGCACGGCTCGGTGATGTAAAACCACCCCGATTGCCACCCCTTCAGGGTCTCCACAAAGGAGCCCTCGAGCCATAGGATGTTGGCCATCTTTCCTACCATGGCGCCTCCGCACTCCGCTTGGTTGCCGCGCACCACCTTCAGCTTGACATTGAAAGTCTTGAGCCATAGGACGAAATGGGGGCGGATGCGGAGGAAAGCCTCGCACACGACGATAAACGCCGAGATGTTGAGGACAAAGTTCGGGGCAAGATCATGGAAATCCAGGCCATAGTAGAACATGAGCCCCCGGACAAATGGGTGAAGAGGGAAGCCCAGTCCGTGGAGGAAATGGGGGAGGAACACCACCCTCTCATGGGGCCTAGGGGTGGGGATGAGCTGCCCCTTTTCGGGAAGCCGGTACGCAATGTCGTTAGACAGGTATCCGGCCTTCCTCAGCTTTTTGATGTGTCCCTCCGTGACGGAGGAGACCATCCACTTGCCTCCCGCTCCAGACATGGCTGGAGAAGGTTGAGGTGGGAGTGCGGACTTGGGCACTGGAGCTCGAGTGCGCGAGAATGGATAGGCAAAGGAGGAAGAAGGCGTAGGTGAAAGGGTGGATCCTTATCCCCTTATATGGGTGAACGCAACTACGTGTCCCCACCAGCCTGGTAAAACTCGCTTATCTCCAAGCGCCGTAATCAATGGCGCGGTTGGGTTACCCACGCCCATATTGATGAGAATCCTGGAATAAGGGGACACGATCTCTGCTTTAACAAGACGTGCCAAGGAAACCGCCTCGCATGACGCGCTGAGGTGGGATAATGAGACGACTCGGATAAAGGCTTGGCCGTGGTGTGTCACGTTACGGAATACGTCAGCAGATTAGATTGGTGTAAATATTATTCTCTCTATGGAAATATGTGGAAACTTATTTTGCAGAGCCGGACACTATCTGTGTGTTCAAAACTTTCTATAAAGTACAAGGAGGAGGAACCCGCCTTGCAATGCCGAAGACAATCTGCGCGCCGGACTCATCGTGATTGAAGCCTGGTTCAGGGGCTACTGAGGGAGTCCTGGATTAGGGGGTGTCCGGATAGCCGGACTATACCTTCAGCCGGACTCCTGGACTATGAAGATACAAGATTGAAGACTTCGTCCCGTGTCCGGAAGGGACTTTCCTTGGCATGGAAGGCAAGCTTG
Source organism: Triticum urartu (assembly GCF_056163025.1). Lineage (NCBI taxonomy): Eukaryota > Viridiplantae > Streptophyta > Magnoliopsida > Poales > Poaceae > Triticum > Triticum urartu. Next base: position 208,916,260 of record NC_141874.1, read on the forward strand.
GCGATACGGATATGCAGATCTCCTAACATTGTAACCGACTTTGTGTAACCCTAACCCTCTCCAGTGTTTATATAAACCGGACGGTTTTAGTCCGTAGGACAACATAGACAACAACAATCATACCATAGGCTAGCTTCTAGGGTTTAGCCTCTCTGATCTCGTGGTAGATCTACTCTTGTACTACCCATATCATCAATATTAATCAAGCAGGACGTAGGGTTTTACCTCCATCGAGAGGGCCCGAACCTGGGTAAAACTTCGTGTCCCTTTCCTCCTGTTACCATCCGGCCTAGACGCACAGTTCGGGACCCCCTACCCGAGATCCGCCGGTTTTGACACCGACAGATGTGTTGCCATCCTATGATGTCTGAGTAGATTTTCGTTGTCCTATTGGTGGTTGATGAATTGCTATGATTGATTTAATTTGCTTGTGGTTATGTTGCTGTCCTTTGGTGCCCATCATATGATTGCGCACATGGATCACACCCTAGGGTTAGTTGTATGTTGATAGGACTATGTATTGGAGGGCAAGAGTGACAGAAGCTTCAACCTAGCATAGAAATTGATGCATACGGGATTGAAGGGGGACCAATATATCTTAATGCTATGGTTGGGTTTTACCTTAATGAACATTAGTAGTTGCGGATGCTTGCTAATAGTTCCAATCATAAGTGCATAGAATTCCAAGTCAGGGATGACATGCTAGCAGTGGCCTCTCCCACATAATACTTGCTATCGGTCTAGTAAAGTAGTCAATTGCTTAGGGGCAATTTCGCAACTCCTACCACCACTTTTCCACACTCTCTATATTTACTTTATTGTTTCTTAATCTAAACAGCCCCTACTTTTTATTTACGTAATCTTTATTATCTTGCAAACCTATCCAACAACACCTACAAAGTACTTCTAGCTTCATACTTGTTCTAGGTAAAGCGAACATCAAGCGTGCGTAGAGTTGTATCGGTGGTCGTTAGAACTTGAGGGTATATTTGTTCTACCTTTAACTCCTCGTTGGGTTCGACACCCTTACTTATCAAAAACTGTTGCGATCCCCTATACTTGTGGGTTATCAAGACCTTTTTCTAGCGCCATTACCGGGGAGCAATAGCGTGGGGTGAATATTCTCGTGTGTGCTTGTTTGCTTTATCACTAAGTAATTTTTATTTGCTGTTCTTAGTTGTTTTCTATCTTTATTTATGGGTAGTAAACGTAAAATACCAAAAAAAATGGTTGTACCTACTAAACCAATGGTTGAAGAACCACTCAAAATCTATCACACTTCTGAAGCCTATTACTTGGATCATCTTCGATCCCTATGTGCTCGTGCTGAAACCCCAACTAGCTTAGTTGAGGGAAAATACTTAGATGAGCATGCTTGTTATGTGCGACACCGAATATCTGAAAAAGGGAAACTTTTACTGGATCAAATTCATCGTTTGCAATGATATGCTTGGAATTTATGTGAAATATATGATTTTACTTGTTGTTCTGAAAACCCTAAGAAACACCTTCCCTATCAATGTGAGTTTGGTTATAATGGAATCGTATCTTCGTATGCTAAGGGTGTTTATAATTACTATGATGTTCAACAAATTGAAGAATTTGTTGCTTTTAAGGGTGCTTACGAAATTGCTTCTTTGATTGAAAAGTATGATGCTACTCTTTACAAATCTGAAAATTTTGCCATACTTAAATATTTCTATGATAATTATGCTTCTAATGCCTATGTTGAACCATATATTGAGTACTACTCCGCTGTCCAAGAAGAGACTAATATTTTGCAGGAGTCTATGGAAGAAGAAATTGATGAAAGTGTGAGCTCATTGGATGAAAATGATGAGGAAGAGAGCGAAGAACAAAAGGAGGAAGAGCGGATTAGCTACCCGTGCCCACCTTCTAATGAGAGTAACTCTTCAACTCATACATTGTTTAATTTCCCTTCGTGCTTACCGAAGGATGGATGCTATGATAATTGCTATGATCCCATTGATTCTTTTGAAATATCCCCTTTTGATGATGCTTGCTATGCTTGTGGCCAAGATGCCAATATGAATTATGCTTATGAAGATGAACTTGCTATAGTTCCTTATGTTAAACATGAAATTGTTGCTATTACATCGACGCATGATAGTCCTATTATCCTTTTGAATTCTCCCGATTACACTATATGGGAGAAGTTTGCACTTATTAAGGATTATATTGATGGGTTGCTTTTTACCGTTGCACATGATGATTTTGATGAATATAATATGCATGTGCTTGCTGCTCTTACTTGCAATTATTATGAGAGAGGAACTATATCTCCACCTCTCCATGTTTCCAATATGATAGAATTGCAAGAAACTGTTTATACTATGCATTGGCCTTTACTATGTGTGCATGAATTGTTCTTTTATGACATGCCGATGCATAGGAAGAGAGTTAGACTTCGTCATTACATTATATATCTTACCATGTGCTCACCACTAAATTACAAATCATTGTTAATTAAAATTGGCTTTGATATACCTTGGGATCCGGGTGGATCCATTACTTGAGCACTACATGCCTAGCTTAATGGCTTTAAAGAAAGCGCTGCCAGGGAGACAACCCTAAAGTTTTAGAGAGTCATTTATTTCTGTTGAGTGCTTTTATATAGTTTAAAAACAACAAAAATAAATAGGGGAACCCAAAACTTTTTCAAAAAGGAAAGCGAAAGTGAGAAAGACAAGCATTGTTGAAGTGGGAGCTAGCCTTGAACTTTGTTCATGCTCACGGAAACTTTGTGAATCTTGATTACAGAAAATTTTCAATAAAAATAATTATCCCCTTGTACAATTCCATTGTATTATAATAATAATGTGCCAAGGTTTGCCTTTAGGATGTTTATATTTGCTTGATGGTTTGTACGGTGCAGGACAGAAACTTTGGCTGTAGTGCGTGATTTTACATTTTTAGCTGGAACGTCAAATGGTTCTGATTCTTTTTGCACTGTCTTCCTATACAAATTTTTTATTTTTCCTAATTTTTGGTAGAATTTGTCAAGTATCACAAGTATGGTGAATGTTCAGATTATTACAGACTGTTCTGTTTTAGACAGATTCTGTTTTTGATGCATAGTTTGCTTGTTTTGATGAAACTATCGAATTATATCAGTGGATTAAGCCATGAAAAAGTTATATTACAGTAGACACAATGCAAAAAACAAAATATGAATTGGTTTTCTATAGTACTTAGAGTAGTGATTTGCTTTATTATACTAACGGATCTTACCGAGTTTTCTGTTGAAGTTTTGTGTGGATGAAGTGTTCGATGATCGAGAAGGTCTCGATCTGAGAAGAAGGAAGAGAGGCAAGAGCTCAAGCTTGGGGATGACCGAGGCACCCCAAGTAAATATTCAAGGATACTCAAGCATCTAATCTTGGGGATGCCCCGGAAGGCATCCCCTCTTTCTTCAACAAGTATCGGTATATTTTTCGGATTCGTTTTGTTCATGCGATATGTGCAATCTTGGAGCGTCTTTTGCATTTAGTTTTAATTTTTATTTTATGCACCATTCTGGTATGAGGTAGTCCTTGGTTGATTTATAGAATGCTCTATGCACTTCACTTATATCTTTTGAGTATGGCTTTAGAGAATGCTTCATGTGCTTCACTTATATCATTCGAAGTTTGGATTGCCTGTTTCTCTTTACATAGACAACCGCCATTTGTAGAATGCTCTTTTGATTCACTTATAGTTGTTAGAGCACGGGCATATCTTTTGTAGAAGGAATTAAACTCTCTTGCTTCACTTATATCTATTTAGAGAGATGACAGGAATTGGTCCTTCACATGGTTAGTCATAAAATCCTACATAAAACTTGTAGATCACTGAATATGATATGTTTGATTCCTTGCAATAGTTTTGCGATATAAAGATGGTGATATTAGAGTCATGCTAGTGGGTGGTTATGAATTGTAGAAATACTTGTGTTGAGGTTTGTGATTCCCGTAGCATGCACGTATGGTGAACCGTTATGTAACGAAGTTGGAGCATGAGGTATTTATTGATTGTCTTCCTTATGAGTGGCGGTCGGGGACGAGCGATGGTCTTTTCCTACCAATCTATCCCCCTAGGAGCATGCGCGTAGTACTTTGTTTCGATGACTAATAGATTTTTGCAATAAGTATGTGAGTTCTTTATGACTAATGTTGAGTCCATGGATTATACGCACTCTCACCCTTCCATCATTGCTAGCCTCTCTAGTACCGCGCAACTTTCGCCGGTACCATAAACCCACCATATACCTTCCTCAAAACAGCCACCATACCTACCTATCATGGCATTTCCATAGCCATTCCGAGATATATTGCCATGCAACTTTCGTCATCATCATATACATGACTTGAGCATTCATTGTCATATTGCTTTGCATGATCGTAAGATAGCTAGCATGATGTTTTCATGGCTTGTCCGTTTTTTGATGGCATTGCTATGCTAGATCATTGAACATCCCAGTACACTGCCGGAGGCATTCATATAGAGTCATATCCTTGTTCTAGATATTGAGTTGTAATATTGAGTTGTAAGTAAATAAAAGTGTGATGATCATCATTATTAGAGCATTGTCCCATGTAAGGTTATCAAAATAAAAGTGGCCAAAGAAGCCGCACAAAAAAAGGGAGATATGCCAAAGAAGCCTATAAAAAAACAAAAAAATGAGAGAAAAAGAGAGAAGGGGCAATGTTACTATCCTTTTACCACACTTGTGCTTCAGAGTAGCACCATGTTCTTCATATAGAGAGTCTCTTGAGTTATCACTTTCATATACTAGTGGGAATTTTCATTATAGAACTTGGCTTGTATATTCCAATGATGGGCTTCCTCAAATGCCCTAGGTCTTCATGAGCAAGCAAGTTGGATGCACACCCACTTAGTTTCAGTTAGAGCTTTCATATACTTATAGCTCTAGTGCATCTGTTGCATGGCAATCCCTACTCACTCACATTGATATCTATTGATGGGCATCTCCATAGCCCGTTGATACGCCTAGTTGATGTGAGACTATATCTTCTCCTTTTTGTCTTCTCCACAACCACCATCCTATTCCACCTATAGTGCTATGTCCATGGCTCACGCTCATGTATTGTGTGAAAGTTGAAAAGGTTTGAGAACGTCAAAAGTATGAAACAATTGCTTGGCTTGTCATCGGGGTTGTGCATGATGTGAGTATTTTGTGTGGTGAAGATGGAGCATAGCCAGACTATATGATTTTGTAGGGATAACTTTCTTTGGCCTTGTTATTTTGAAAAGACATGATTGCTTTATTAGTGGGCTTGAAGTATTATTGTTTTTATGTCAAATGATAGACGATTGCTTTGAGTCACTCGTGTCTTAATATTCATGCCGTGATTAGATATGTGATCAAGATTATGCTAGGTAGCATTCCACATCAAAAAATATCTTTTTTTATCATTTACCTACTCGAGGACGAGCAGGAATTAAGCTTGGGGATGCTGATACGTCTCCGTCGTAACTATAATTTTTGATTGTTCCATGCCAATATTCTACAACTTTCATATACTTTTGGCAACTTTTTATACTATTTTTGGGACTAACATATTGATCTAGTGCCCAGCGCCAGTTCCTGTCTGTCGTATGTTTTTGGTTTCGCAGAATATCCATATCAAACGGAGTCCAAATGGGATAACAACAGACGGAGATACTTTTTGGAATATTTGGAAAATTCCGGAAGAAAAATCCACGTGAGACGGTGCCCGAGGTGGTCACGAGGCAGGGGGACGCGCCTGCCCCACCCAGGGCACGCCCCTTACCCTCGTGAGCCACCCGTAAGGCGGTTGACGCTCTTATTTTGCCGCAAGAAAGCTAATTTTCAGGAAAAAAAATCACGACGAAGGTTTCAGGCCAATCGAAGTTACGGATCTCCATATATACACAAAACGGTGAAACAGAGCCAGGAGAGAACGCAGAAACAGAGAGAGACAGAGAGACAGATCCAATCTCGAAGGGGCTCTCGCCCCTCCCGTGCCATGGAGGCCATGGACCAGAGGGGAAACCCTTCTCCCATCTAGGGAGGAGGTCAAGGAAGAAGATGAAGGAGGGGGGCTCTCTCCCCCTTGCTTCCGGTGGCACCGGAGTGCCACCGAGGGCCATCATCATCACCACGATCTACACCAACACCTCTGCCATCTTCACCAACATCTCCATCACCTTTCCCCCTCTATCTACAATGGTCCACTCTCCCGCAACCCGCTGTATGCTCTACTTGAACATGGTGCTTTATGCTTCATATTATTATCCAATGATGTGTTGCCATCCTATGATGTCTGAGTAGATTTTCATTGTCCTATCGGTGGTTGATGAATTGCTATGATTGATTTAATTTGCTTGTGGTTATGTTGCTATCCTTTGGTCCCCATCATATGATTGCGCGCGTGGATCACACCCTAGGGTTATTTGTATGTTGATAGTACTATGTATTGGAGGGCAAGAGTGACAGAAGCTTCAACCTAGCATAGAAACTGATGCATACGGGATTGAAGGGGGGCCAATATATCTTAATGCTATGGTTGGGTTTTACCTTAATGAACATTAGTAGTTGCGGATGCTTGCTAATAGTTCCAATCATAAGTGCATAGAATTCCATGTCAGGATGACATGCTAGCAGTGGCCTATCCCACATAATACTTGCTATCGGTCTAGTAAAGTAGTCAATTGCTTAGGGGAAATTTCGCAACTCCTACCACCACTTTTCCACACTCGCTATATTTACTTTATTGTTTATTAATCTAAACAGCCCCTACTTTTTATTTATGTAATCTTTATTATCTTGCAAACCTATCCAACAACACCTACAAAGTACTTCTAGCTTCATACTTGTTCTAGGTAAAGCAAACGTTAAGCGTGCGTAGAGTTGTATCGGTGGTTGATAGAACTTGAGGGAATATTTGTTCTACCTTTAGCTCCTCATTGGGTTCGACACTCTTACTTATCGAAAACTGTTGCGATCCCCTATACTTGTGGGTTATCAGCCACCTAAGAAGCGGCAACGGCCGTTTGGGCTACCATGGCCGCCCGGTCGCAGATTGCGGCCGCGCTCATGCTCCTTGTTAGCACGCGCATGGCGGCTGCGGCCGCGCTCTCGCCGGAGTGGGCCACTGAAGTTGCCCTCACGACGCGGGTCCATGTGCCCATCTTTCACCGGCGACGATTGAACAGTGAAATGATATTTTGGGAGCAAGCAAGTGTAATTGAGACGCAGGCTGTGGACTATAGCGACGCACCTTCTCGTGTAAGCCATAGGCGTACTATACACCGATGGTGCTCCAGGATATTTTGTGCTGCATCTCAAATGGTTGGTGATAATAAACTGTGTGGGATCTACTTGATTTTTCATCTAGATTTGAATTACATAATGGGGTCACAACGACAATGGACGGTGTTTGAATTGCTAGACCTTTTATCTGTAGTGAACATGAAACTATATGTGTGTCGTAAAAGAACTGGAATTATTCAGGGTTCATTTGAACATTTTACACATTAAATTGGTTTTCTAGCCATTTCATGTGCACAATTCAAAATTAAACTACATGCACATGCTTCGGTGCACCAACATGGGTTGTAAAACCATATATGCGTCCATCGGTTTATGCTTATGTCCCATGCAAGAAATGGGGATGAAATTCGAACACCACGGCACCGTGGCTCTCCGGCAAACGTCGACATACTTGCTTTTGTAATTCTAGTAAATCCAAAATTCGTCCGAAATTCATGAAACTTGGCATGCTATCATGGAGCGGCATCAACATGCCGTGGTAAATTTTTTTCTCATTTGGGGAAGGTTTGGGTATAAGCTTCTCATAAACCAGAGCTTCTCACAACAAGTGTGATGGTTTCGGTAGGGAACGTTTCCCCTTTCTGGACGAAACGATATGCGCTGCCTCTTCTCGATTTTAAATTTTTTTCCTACTGTCAACATAGAACAACAGTAGTGTTGTGTCAATTTTTGGGATTTTCCTAGGTTCGCTTGGACATTTTTATACATTAACTGAGTTTTCTATGCATTCATGTGCATAATTCAAATTTGAACTGCAGGCACATGCTCTAATGCATATAAATTATTTGAAAATTCAAACATGTGTCCTTGGTTGTGTGCATAGGTCCCATGCAAGAAATGAGAATGAATGTCAAACACCCTGCCACCGTCACTCGGCCGCAAACATTGAGATACATGGTTTTTGAATTCTAGTAAATCCAAAACTCGTCTGAAATTCATGAAACTTGGCATGCTGTCATGGAGTGGCATCAACATGTTGTGGTAATTTTTTGCCCCATTTGTGGCAGGTTTGAAGATATGTTTCTCACAAACCAGAGCTTCTCACAACAAGCCTGATGGTTTCGGTAGGGAACATTTCACCTTTGGGGACGAAACGATATCCATTGCCTCTTATTGCTTTCAAAAAAATTCTCATGTCAACGTAGAGCAACAGGAGTGTTGTGTCAATATATGGGATTTTTCAGGGTTCGTTTGGACATTTTTATGCGTTAATTGAGTTTTCAATGCATTCATGTGCATAATTCAAATTTGAACTACATGCACATGCTCTAATGCATATAAATTTGTAGAAAATTCAAATCTGTGTCCTTGGTTGCATGCTTAGGTCCCATGCAAGAAATGGGAATGAATGTCAAACACCCTGCCACCGTCACTCGGCCGCAAACATTGAGATACATGGTTTCTAAATTCTAGTAAATCCAAAACTCTTCTGTAATTCATGAAACTTGGCATGCTATCATGGAGCGGCATGAACATGCCATGGTGAATTTTTTGTCCCATTTGGGGCAGGCTTGGGTATATGCTTCTCACAAACCAGAGCTTCTCACAACAAGGATGATGGTTTCGGTAGGGAACTCCCACCTTTGGGGACGAAATGATATCCATTGCCTCTTATTGCATTCAAAAATTTCTCATGTCAACACAGAACAACAGGAATGTTGTGTCAATTGTTGTGATTTTGGGGGTTCGTTTGGACAGTTTTATGCATTAACTGAGTTTTCAATGCATTTATATGCATAATTCAAATTTTAACTACATGCACAAGCTCCAGTGCATAATGGTCAAAAAATCAAATTTGTGTCCTTGGGTGCATGCTTAGGTCCCATGCAAGAAATGGGAATGAATTTCAAACAACAGGGCACCGTTGATTGCCGGCAAAATGTTGAGATACTTTTTTTAAAATTCTAGTAAATCCAAAACTCGTCAGAAATTCAGAAAACTTGGCATGCTATCATGGAATGGCACCCGACATGCTGTGGTATTTTTCGTGTCAATTTTGAGAGAAGGCGCACTCGAATAACAACCAACAAAGGCATTTTGAAAAAATTGCTGCCACTTTAGTATCTCAAATGTTTGTATAATTCAAATCGTGTGCGTTGTGTTAACCATTCACGTGACACCATGTGTCTTGGTTTTAATGGCTATAGGAGGTGCTGTACGGACAACTGCTTGACCTTGACTGAACGGGAGGCGTCCGAGCGCAGTCCGGTGCGCAGGCTGACCAGGAGGCGTGCAAGCTCACCGGGAAGCATGCGAGCTGTACGCTGTGTAGGCTCACTGGGAAGCGAGCCCTCTGACTTCCATGGCCGCCCCTCCACCCACTGTGGCGTTGGTCCCCGTGCGTTTGGCTGCACCAGCCACGCCCGTGCCCATGCGCGCGCCCCCCTCAGCAGCATGGAACACCGCCGTCGACCGCTACCTCTCAGCGCCGCCAGCTGCCGTCCTCTCGCGCTCCGCCCGTCGATCGCGTGATAACATGATGTTTGATTTGCATGTGAAGAACATTTTGTGTTGCATTGAAGATTTCAACAATGGCGTCCTGGAGGACGACAACGACGATGCAGCATGCCGCCTCCGCCGCCGCTGGAAATAGTTTTTTTCTTAGGTTTAATACTGTATCTCGATCATATGAATATAAATTCGCAGTACGACTGAATGAAAGATATGATTTGAGCGAACTTGTGTTTTTCTCTCTTAATGTACAGACTTATCAAACGATTCTCTTTTGAAAAAACGTCAATGATTTTTAAAAATATAACACTCATCGCAAATGTTTTAGTTAGAACACCCGTATGCAAACCGACAGCTTCCCCAGGAAGCCAAGGGAACATGTGCCGAGCAGGATTTGTCAAGCACTTGATCGCAAATGTTTTAGATAGAACACCCGTATGCAAAGTGAGAGCAGGATTTGTGCATCTCTTCAACGCAAACGGATTTTTGGATGACCCATGTGCAACCACTTACAAACAATTTGGGTATGTTGCCATTTGTCAAACTGGAAAGATTGACATTTGATGATCTAATAACATTGCCATTTGTCAACCTTGTAACACTATGATTTGTCAAAATATGATGCTAAAAATCACTAGCAGTATCTAATTTTTGCAACTAAAATTCAGTAATTAAGCATAGATTTCATTCATAGATTAAGCAGTCGTTCTTAATTTATACAAATAGTTCAACTCGACAGCTAAACCGACCAAACTTTTCCCCAATTGTTGCCAACCACATACAGAAGTAGGTAGTTCAACTATATATACAAGCTAATTTTAAGTACGTTGTATAGTTCCACCGCATCTATAGTAAGATGACATGAACAAAATAGCCCCTAAATACTACTACTACCGCGGAGGGGATTTGTACTACTTCTGGCTGCTTCTCCTTTGCCGAGCATGCTCGGTAAGAGGCGGCAGAGGAGGAGCCTACCAACGAGCCGGGCAACCGCAATACGGTGCCTGCCGCTGCTGCAGCTTGATACGTCTCCAACGTATCTATTTGATTGTTCCATGCTATTATATTATCCATCTTGGATGTTTTATATGGATTTATATGCTATTTTATATTATTTTTAGGATTAACCTATTAACATAGAGTCGAGTGCCAGTTTATGTTTTTTCCTTGTTTTTGAGTTTTACAAGAAAGGAATACCAAACGGAGTCCAATTGACGTGCCAATTGTGGATGATTTTTATGGACCAAAAGAAGCCCCTGGAGTAAAATAGTTGGGCCAAAAGTCCCGGGCCATCCACGAGGGTGGGGGCGCACCCTACCCCCCCCCCTCCCGGGCGCGCCGCCCTATCGCGTGGACGACTCGGGGACCCCCGTGACTTGTTCCTGACGCCAAAAATTCCTATAAATACAGAAACCTCCAAATAAAACCTAGATTGGGAGTTCCGCCGCAGCAAGCCTCCGTAGCCACCGAAAACCAATCTAGACCCGTTCCAACACCCTGCCATAGGGTGAATCCCTCTCCGGTGGCCATCTTCATCATCCCGGCGCTCTCCATGACGAGGAGGTAGTAGTTCACCCTCGGAGCTGAGGGTATGTACCAGTAGCTATGTGTTTTATCTCTCTCTCTCTCTCGTGTTCTTGATTCGGCACGATATTGATGTATCGCGAGCTTTGCTATTATAGTTGGATCTTATGATGTTTCTCCCCTTGTACTCTCTTGTAATGGATTAAGTTTTCCCTTTGAAGTTATCTTATCGGATTGAGTCTTTAAGGATTTGAGAACACTTGATGTATGTCTTGCATGTGCTTATCTGTGGTGACAATGGGATATTCACGTGATCCACTTGATGTATGTTTTGGTGATCAATTTGCGAGTTCCTGAACTCGTGAACTTATGCATAGGGGTTGGCACACGTTTTCGTCTTGACTCTCTGGTAGAAACTTTGGGGCACTCTTTGAAGTTCTTTGTGTTGGTTGAATAGACGAATCTGAGATTGTGTGATTCATATTGTATAATCATACCCACGGATACTTGAGGTGACATTGGAGTATCTAGGTGACATTAGGGTTTTAGTTGACTTCTGTCTTAAGGTGTTATTCTAGTACAAACTCTAGGATAGATCGAACGGAAAGAATAGCTTCATGTTATTTTACTACGGACTCTTGAATAGATCGATCAGAAAGAATAACTTTGAGGTGGTTTCGTACCCTACAATAATCTCTTCGTTTGTTCTCCGCTATTAGTGAATTTGGAGTGACTCTTTGTTTCATGTTGAGGGGTAGTTATATGATCCAATTATGTTATTATTGTTGAGAGAACTTGCACTAGTGAAAGTACGAACCCTAGGCCTTGTTTCCTAGCATTGCAATACCATTTTCGCTCTCTTTTATCATTATTTACCTTGCTGTTTTTATATTTTCAGATTACAAAAACCGATATCTACCATCCATATTGCACTTGTATCACCATCTCTTCGCCAAATTAGTGCAGCTATACAATTTACCATTGTATTGGGTTTGTTGGGGACACAAGAGACTCTTTGTTATTTGATTGCAGGGTTGTTTGAGAGAGACCATCTTCATCCTACGCCTCCCACGGATTGATAAACCTTAGTTCATCCACTTGAGGGAAATTTGCTACAATCCTACAAACCTCTGCACTTGGAGGCCCAACAACGTCTACAAGAAGAAGGTTGTGTAGTAGACATCAAGCTCTTTTCTGGCGCCATTGCCGGGGAGGTTAGCGCTTGAAGGTATATCTTTAGATCTTACAATGGAATCTTTTAGTTTCTTGTTTTATCACTAGTTTAGTCTATAAAAGAAAACTACAAAAAAATGGAATTAAGGTTGCCTCATATGCTTCATCTTTTTAATGTCTTCTGTGAAAATAAGGATTCCGATAATTGTGCCAAAGTGTTAGAAGAAGAATGTATTAAATTGTTGGGCACTAAATATTTGGATGATGAGCATTATTGCAATTTTTTTAGTATGGATTCTTTGAATATCCATTATGCTTATGATATGCAAAGGCACAAGCTTCTGGATGCTATGTTTGATGAAGATGATATTTTTTGTCCCCCTTGTTTTGATGAGCAAATTTATTATGATGAAAGCATCCCTCCTATCTATGATGATTATTGTGATGACACGTATGATATAAAGAATATTGATATCCATGATACTTGTCATCGTGATTTTAACTTTCAATTTGATTATGCCTCACATGATAGTTATTTTGTTGAGTTTGCTCCCACTACTATTCGTGAGAAGAAATTTGCTTATGTGGAGAGTAATAAAAATTCTATGCTTGTATATCATGAAAAGAATGCTTTATGTGATGGTTATATTTTTGAATTCATTCATGATGCTACTGAAAATTATTATGAGAGAGGAACATATGCTTTTACATATTGCAATAATATCAAGTTTCCTCTCTATGTGTTGAAAATCTTGAAGTTATCCTTGTTTTACTTTCCTACGCAAGTTGATTCCTGTTCCCACAAGTTGTTTTCTCACAAAATCCCTATGCATAGGAAGTGGGTTAGGCTTAAATGTGCTAGTTATGTTCTTCATGATGCTCTCTTTATGTCTCAATTCCTATTTTTATGTGAGCATCATTGCCATCATCATGCCTAGCTAGGGGCGTTAAACGATAGCGCTTGTTGGGAGGCAACCCAATTTTATTTTTGTCCTTTGCTTTTTGTTCCTGTTTAGTAACAAAAATTCATCTAGCTTCTGTTATGATTGTGTTTTATGTTTTAATTAATGTTTGTGCCAAGTAAAGCCTTTAGGATCTTCTTGGGTGATTGGTGTTTGATCTTGCTGAGAAAATAGAAAGTATGTGCTCACGAAAATAATTTTAATTTTTTACCAGAGAGCTATAAAATACCAATTCTAACTGAAGTAGATCAATATACAAATTATTTAGGTCTTGCTAATGTTTCAGAATCTTTGGAGTTACAGAAGTATTCGAAACCTCCAGATTGCTACAGAGTGTTCTATTTTTGACAGATTCTGTTTTCTACATGTTTTTTTGCTAATTTTGATGAATATATGAGTAGTATCGGAGGTTATGAATCATAGAAAAGTTGGAATACAGTAGATATTACACCAATATGAATATAGAATGAGTTCAAAACAGTACCTAAGTGGTGATTTATTTTCTTATACTAACAGAGCTTATGAGTTTTCTGTTAAGTTTTGTGTTGTGAAGTTTTCAAGTTTTGGGTAAAGATTCGATGGCCTATGGAATAAGGAGTGGCAATAGCGTAAGCTTGGGGATGCCCAAGGAACCCCAAGGTAATATTCAAGGACAACCAAGAGCCTAAGCTTTGGAATGCCCCTGAAGGCATCCCCTCTTTCGTCTTCGTTCATCGGTAATCTTACTTGGAGCTATATTTTTATTCACCACATGATATGTGTTTTGCTTGGAGCGTCATTTTGTTTTATTTTGTATTGCTTTCTGTTTGAATAATATCCCAAGATTTGTAATTCTTAAATATTAGAGAGTCTTCACATAGTTACATAATTATTCAATTACTCATTGATCTTCACTCATATCTTTCGGAGTAGTTTGTAGTTTGCTCTAGTCCTTCACTTATATCTTTTTAGAGCACAGTGGTGGTTTTTTTATAGAAATTATTGACCTCTCATGCTTCACTTATATTATTTTGAGAGTCTTTTAGAACAACATGGTAATTTGCTTTGGTTATGAAATTAGTCCTAATATGATAGGCATCCAAGAGGGATATAATAAAAACTTTCATATAAAGTGCATTGAATACTATCTGAAGTTTGATTACTTATGATTGTTTTGAGATATGAAGATGGTGATATTAGAGTCATGCTAGTTGAGTAGTTGTTAATTTTGATAGATACTTGTGTAAAAGTTTGTGATTCCCGTAGCATGCACGTATGGTGAACCGTTATGTGATGAAGTCGGAGCATGACTTATTTTTTGATTGTCTTCCTTATGAGTGGAGGTTGGGGACGAGCGATGGTATTTTCCTACCAATCTATCCCCCTAGGAGCATGCGCGTAGTACTTCATTTTGATAACTAATAGATTTTCGCAATAAGTATGTGAGTTCTTTGTGACTAATGTTGAGTCCATGGATTATACACACTCTCACCCTTCCACCATTGCTAGCCTCTCTTGTTCCGCGCAACTTTCACCGGTACCAGAACACCCACCATTACCTTCCTCAAAACAGCCACCATACCTACCTATTATGGCATTTCCATGGCCATTTCGGGATATATCGCCATGCAACTTTCCACCATTCCGTTTATTATGACATGCTCCATCATTGTCATATTTCTTTGCATGATCATGTAGTTGACATCGTATTTGTGGCAAAGCCACCGTTCATAATTCTTTCATACATGTCACTCTTGATTCATTACACATCCCGGTACATCGCTGGAGGCATTCACATAGAGTCATATTTTGTTCTAAGTATCGAGTTGTAATTCTTGAGTTGTAAGTAAATAAAAGTGTGATGGTCATCATTATTAGAGCATTGTCCCATGTGAGGAAAGGATGATGGAGACTATGATTCCCCCACAAGTCGGGATGAGACTCCGGACGAAAAATAAAAAAACGAGAAAAAAGAGGCCATAAAAAAGAGAAGGCAAAACAAAACAAAAAACAAAAAACAAAAAAATGAGTGAAAAAGAGAGAAGGGGCAATGCTACTATCCTTTTACCACACTTGTGCTTCAAAGTAGCACCATGGTATTCATGATAGAGAGTCTCCTATGTTGTCACTTCCACATACTAGTGGGAATCTTTCATTATAGAACTTGGCTTGTATATTCCAATGATGAGCTTCCTCAAAATTCCCTAGGTCTTCGTGAGCAAGTGAGTTGGATGCACACCCACTTAGTTTCTTTTTGAGCTTTCATACACTTATAGCTCCAGTGCATACATTGCATGGCAATCCCTACTCACTCACATTGATATCTATTGATGGGCATCTCCATAGCCCGTTGATAGGCCTAGTTGATGTGAAATTGTCTTCTCCTTTTTGTCTTCTCCACAACCACCATTCTATCCCACCTATAGTGCTATGTCCATGGCTCACGCTCATGTATTGCGTGAAGATTGAAAAAGTTTCAGAACATCAAAAGTATGAAACAATTGCTTGGCTTGTCATCGGGGTTGTGCATGATTTAAATATTTTGTCTGATGAAGATAGAGCATAGCCAGACTATATGATTTTGTAGGGACAACTTTCTTTGGCCATGTTATTTTGAGAAGACATGATTACTTTGTTAGTATGCTTGAAGTATTATTATTTTTATGTCAATATTGAACTTTTGTCTTGAATCTTCCGGATCTGACTATTCTTGCCACAATAAATAGAATTACATGGATAAATATGTTAGGTAGCATTCCACATCAAAAATTCTATTTTTATCATTTACCTACTCGAGGACGAGCAGGAATTAAGCTTGGGGATGCTTGATACGTCTCCAACGTATCTATAATTTTTTATTGTTGCATGCTATTATGTTATCCATCTTGGATGTTTTATATGCATATTTTATATGATTCTTGGGACTAACCTAATAACCTAGAGCCCAGTGCCAGTTTATGTTTTTCCTTGTTTTTGAGTTTTACAGAAAAGGAATACCAAACGGAGTCCAATTGACATGCCAATGTTTTATGATTTTTTATGGAACAAAAGAAGCCCCGGGAGTAAAAGAGTTGGGCCATAAGAGTCCTGGGCCGTCCACGAGGGTGGGGGCGCGCCGCCCTATCTCGTGGACGACTCGGGGACCCTCCTGACTTGTTCCCGACGCCAAAAATTCCTATAAATACAGAAACCTCTAGGAAATAACCTAGATCGGGAGTTCCGCCGCCGCAAGCCTCCGTAGCCACCGAAAACCAATCTAGACCCGTTCCGGCACCCTGCCGGAGGGGGGAATCCCCCTCTGGTGGCCATCTTCATCATCCCGGTGGTCTCCATGACGAGGAGGGAGTAGTTCACCCTTGGGGCTGAGGGTATGTACCAGTAGCTATGTGTTTGATCTCTCTCTCTCTCTCGTGTTCTTGATTCGACACGATCTTGATCTATCGCGAGCTTTGCTATTATAGTTGGATCTTATGATATTTCTCCCCCTCTACTCTCTTATAATGGATTGAGTTTTCCCTTTGAAGTTATCTTATCGGATTGAGTCTTTAAGGATTTGAGAACACTTGGTGTATGTCTTGCATGTGCTTATCTGTGGTGACAATGGGATATTCACGTGATCCACTTGATGTATGTTTTGCTGATCAACTTGCGAGTTCCGTGACCTCATGACCTTATGCATAGGGGATGGCACACATTTTCGTCTTGACTCTTTGGTAGAAACTTTGGGGCACTCTTTGAAGTTCTTTGTGTTGGTTGAATAGATGAATCTGAGATTGTGTGATGCATATCGTGTAATCATACCCACGGATACTTGAGGTGACATTGGAGTATCTAGGTGCCATTAGGGTTTTGGTTGATTTGTGTCTTAAGGTGTTATTCTAGTACGAACTCTAGGATAGATCGAACGGAAAAAATAGCTTCGTGTTATTTTACTACGGACTCTTGAATAGATCGATCAGAAATAATAACTTTGAGGTGGTTTCGTATCCTACAATAATCTCTTCGTTTGTTCTCTGCTATTAATGACTTTGGAGTGACTCTTTGTTGCATGTTGAGGGATAGTTATATGATCCAATTATGTTATTATTGTTGAGAGAACTTGCACTAGTGAAAGTACGAACCCTAGGCCTTGTTTCCTAGCATTGCAATACTGTTTTCGCTCTCTTTTATCATTAGTTACCTTGCTGTATTTTTATATTTTTAGATTACAAAAACCAATATCTACCATCCATATTGCACTTGTATCACCATCTCTTCGCCGAACTAGTGCACCTATACAATTTACCATTGTATTGGGTGTGTTGGGGACACAAGATACTCTTTGTTATTTGATTGCAGGGTTGTTTGAGAGAGACCATCTTCATCCTATGCCTCCCACGGATTGATAAACCTTAGGTCATCCACTTGAGGGAAATTTGGTACTGTCCTGCAAACCTCTGCACTTGGAGGCCCAACAACGTCTACAAGAAGAAGGTTGTGTAGTAGACATCACATCTTGAACGACGTTCACCTCGAACGCCCTCTTCCGCTCCAGACGACCCTTCTCGAAGGGGTGGTTCTCCTCGTAGATCTCCTGGTTCCTCGCCTCTGAGGCGGCGTGTGCCACGACCACGGTGGCGGTAAGGCTCTTTGAGTGCTTGACGAGGCGCTCCTCCTCCTCCCGCAGGAACTCGGTGTAGCGCGCAAGGTCGCTGACGCACGTGCGGGCATCCACCTCCGCCTCCCGCCTTTGGGCGGCGGTGGCGGAGTGGGTGATTACCCCGACGGTCGACGGTGGGCTAGCGGCCACGGCGGCCGACGATGGGGTGGTGGCCACGACCACCACCTCCTACCTTCGAGCTGCGGTGGCAGAGCGGGTGATGGCCACGGTGGCCGGCAGTGGGGTGGCGGACACGACGGCCACCTCCCGCCTTCGGGCCATGGTGGCGGAGCGGGCGATGGCCCTGGCATTCGACCATGGTGTGGCGGCAACGGCGGCCAACAATAGCTGCTGACGGGAAGCGGTGGCGGAGCGTGTGGTGGGTGTTCCGCGCACACCCGCGCGCTACACTACGCCGGGGACTGCACCGCCGCCACGGTGTAGCCTCATAGCTGGAGCTGTCCTCTGATGACGGCGGAGTGGCTGAGCGACGATGACGGCCCGGTGCCATTGGCGATTGTGGGAGAAGCAGACGAGATAAGCTACAGGGAAGGAGGGGAAAATGCGACGAGGGACTCGCCGACCTTGAGGGTTTATATAGTAGGCCGGTAAGCATTGGGATTTTGGGGGATTTCACTGAGTCGGGCGGGAAGCTTGCGTGGGAACCTGCGAGGTTGTGCGGGAACGGGCTCACCGACGATTCATTAGCGCCACCGTTTGGCCAAAAGAATGCCCCCGCGCGCTGCGCAAGCTTGTGCTATAAGCCATCTGCGACAGCGGGGTGACAAGATGTGCGAGAGGAGGATGAAAGGCCACGTACACATACGGTTAATAAAAAAATGTTTGCTATTTAATTACCTACTATACCCCCATCCTGGTTTATAAGTAGGATTTAACTAATAAAATACGAATGCATGTTGCCAAATATTATATAGTTAGATTCGTATTTGAACATAGTTTCCAATTATATAATTTTTATAACATGCATTAACATTTCGTTGTTTAAATTTAAGGGCAAAGTATGGCACAGAATATAAAGGGGATTAGAGACCAAGACGGAGGTAGTAGCACACGGCCGCTCTCTATGCAGCCACGCAACTGTCGGCCGGCTTGTAGACGACCATTTCCTGCGTGTTCAACGGCTCTATGCATGTGGTTGCTTGCGGTTGAGGCAGCCGCAACGTGCTCTACTCGCATCCCGCCGTGCGTGCTCTGCTCTCGCATCCCTCCGGGTGCTCTGTCCTCGTCCCTCCACGCACGCTGCCAGTGTTAGGGGCCGGCGCACGATCACGCACGTTCGTGTGCATGCAGTTGCGCCGGGCGCGGCGCGACGATGCAGTTACCCGCTGCAAAAACTGCCATGCAGACGCACCGAGAATCCACAACGCCCGGCCCCCTTTTATTCCTGCGGCCATTTACCTTCCTCTCTCGTCTCACACAACACAATAAGCACACTCACAAGGACACATAAAGAGAGGACATCCAGCGGTTCCAATGGCGCTCCCCGTGGCTCCAATGGCGCTCCCAGCGGCCGACAACGACAACAACGGGCAATTCGCCACGCAACACATCATGGACACTCAAATGAGGGGGAAGGCTCTCTCGATGGTGTACACAAACGATCCGGTCTCGGTGGAGAGCTCCATCGAAACTATGGAGCAGTTCCTTGTCGAGGACAAGTACCAAGTGGTCTGCTTCGACCTCGAGTAGACGATGGGTCATGCCGGGCACGAGCAAAAGGTTGTCATCGCCTAGTTGTGCGTGCGACATGATTTCCTCGTCTACCACTACCACCTGGCCATAAGGCCTTGTGAGCATTTCTCCAGGATTATCAACAGCTCCAACTACAATTTCGCTACGGTGGACACCACCAACGATCTAAAACGCTCAAGGTTTCGGGCTTGAAATGCCTGAATCTTGTCAACATCCAGCACTACTACAAGGTCTGGGGGAGCAACAAGAACAAACTGAACTCCCTGGTTGACCTCGCCTTGGCCATCATCGACCCCTACTACAAGAAGATGAAGGAAGAGAGCAAGAAGGACAAGAACGCCTGGCACAGTGTAGCATGAGAGACTGGATGAAGAACATGTCAAGTACGCGTCCAAGGACGGGTACACCAGCTACGAGATGTACAGGCGGATCGTTGACATGATGAACTGTCTTCTTCCTACCCTAGACGAGGGATCTAGCCACATAGCAGTGGCGGGAGTGTCACAAGAAGTAGATGACTAGACGATCATTTCTCGTACTTTAGAATGCATGCAATTGTTTATTGAGGTGTGTGCGAATGATCTATATATCCACTTATGTAATTGGATGTTTATTTCAGTTATATATATACATACATGTTATTCTTCTGTAGACAGAGCAAATCACATGGCTTTTTAGTAGCAATCATCTGTGTTATTATTGGTCTTTGCACACATTTCTGATTACGGACCTGTTTGCCGCGTATCACACACATCTTGTTCAGTTGAACCGTTTCCATTGTGTTGCCTAATCTCACACAGTTCATCCTAGTGAACCGTATGCTGTATATCGCACACACCTTCATCCGGCTGCCCGTTTATTTTTTTCCTCCTCATCACAAACATTTCATACGAGTGAACTGTATGCTGTATATCGCACACGCCTTCATCTGGCTGCCCGTTTCTTTTGTTCCGCCTCATCACAAACAATTCATTGAATTGAACTATATGCCTACATTGCACACACAATTAAAATCAGAACCGTGTTTGATGCATCCATCATTGCAAAAGTTTTGCACTTTTTTGACGGTTTTTTACACCACCATTTGCGATTATGGCATCGCACATAGTTTCATCAAAGGGTCTCTGAACATAGTATCGCGTTTGGACCATCCTACAGTAGTGAAGTGCTGAAATTGTAAGTAGCAGAGTAGTTTGATAGCAAGGTAATTTTAATGAGCAAGTAACGATAATACTAGCAAACGTGTAGCAAGGTAGGACAATCCTTTTGAGGCAAAGGACACGCCAAAACGATCTCTTATGATAAGCAAAGCGTTCTTGAGGGTACACGAGATTTTCATCTAGTTACTTTCATCATGTTGGTTTAATTCATGTTCGGTACTTCGATAATTTGATATGTGGGTGGACTGGTGCTTAGGTGTTGTTCTTACATGAACAAACCTCCTACTTATGATTAACCCTCCTGCAAGCATCTGCAACTACGAGAAAAGTATTAAGAATAAATTCTAACCATAGCATTAAACCTTTGGATCCAATCGGTCCCTTACAGAATAGCGCATAAACTGGGGTTTAAGCTTCTGTCACTCTCGCAACCTATCATCTAATTGCTACTCCAAAATGCATTCCCTTAGGCCCAAATATGGTGAAGTGTCATGTAGTCAACCTTCACATGACATCACTAATGGAATCACAACATACATACTATCAAAATATCGAACACATATCAAGTTCACATGATTACTTGCAACATGATTTCTCCATGACCTCAAGAACAAAAGTAACTACTCACAAATGATAATCACGCTCAAGATCAGAGGGGTATTAAATAGCATAATGGATCTTAACATATAATCTTCCACCAAATAAACCATATAGTAATCAACTACAAGATGTAATCAACACTACTAGTCACCCACAAGCACCAATCTATAGGTCCGGTAACAAGATTGAACACAAGAGATGAACTAGGGTTTGAGATGAGATGGTGTTGTTGAAGATGTTGATGGAGATTGCCCTCCCCAAGATGGGAGATTTGTTGGTGAAGATGATGACGATGATTTCCCCCTCCGGGAGGGAAGTTCCCCTGGTGGAATCGCTCCGCCAGAGGGAAAAAGTGCTCCTGCCCAAGTTCCACCTCAAGACGGTGGTGCTCCGTCCTGAAAGTCCTCTCCTTATTTTTTCTAGGTTAAAATGACCTATATACCAAAAGATGGGCACCGGAGGTGGGCCTGGGTGAGCACAACCCACCCGGGCGTGCCTAGGCTCCCTGGCGCGCCCAGGTGGGTTGTTCCCACCTGGTGGGCCCCCTCTGGTAGTTATTTGCTCCAATATTCCTCAAATATTACATAAAAATTCTCCGTGAAGTTTCAGCTTATTTGGAGTTGTGCAGAATAGGTATCTTGACATAGCTTTTCCAGGTCCAGATTTCTAGCTGCCGGAATTCTCCCTCTTTGTGTATACCTTGGATATTATGAGAGAAAAGGCATTAGAATTACCCCAAAAAGCATTATTATGGATAAAAACATCTTAAATAACAATAAGAAAGCATGATGCAAAATGGACGTATCACGAGGCCGAAGATCCAGCGCCTCCAAGGTACACTCAGGCAGACCAACCAGATCGCCCCCCTCAAGGACGGGATCGGACAGTTGACAAAGCCGAAAAACCTACCACCCAACCTCGCCATCAAGGGAAGGAACCATTATGGTCAGGCTATGAGTATGACCTCCGTCGGGACCTAGACGCTCGGGTAGGCCTGACAAGGTCCATTTACGGTCCCAAAAGGGACCCTCCTGCTAGACAGGACATATACAAATCCTGGTTAGACCAAAATGATAGGGTTCGGGAACAACAACGTGCCTGGATGGCAGATGATCCCCGACGCGATGTAGCCCGAGTCAGGGGTGCTTCTCACCCCCTCTGCTTCATAGATAAAGTGATGCAACACGAATTCCCAGAGGGTTTCAAACCTGTGAACATTGAGCCCTACGATGGGACTACAAATCCTACAGTATGGACCGAAGCTTTTCTATTGCACATCCACATGGCAAGAGGAGATGACCTCCATGCCATCAAGTACCTACCATTAAAGCTCAAGGGACCGGATAGACATTGGCTGAACAGCCTCCCCGAAGACTCAATAGGGTGTTGGGAAGAACTTGAGGAGGCCTTCCGGGCCAACTTTCAGGGCACTTATGTTCGGCCCACGAATGTCGATGACCTGAGCCACGTGATCCAGCAGCCCGGCGAGTCAGCTTGACAATTATGGAACCGGTTTTTGACCAAGAAAAACCAAATTGTTGACTGCCGGGACTATGAAGCCATATTCGCCTTTAAGCACAGTATTCGGGATGAATGGTTCGTGCGGCAGTTCGGCCAAGACAGGCCGAGAATGATGGCCTCACTTACCTTCCTGATGACCCGCTTCTGCGCTGGAGAGGATACCTGGCTAGCCCGTAGAGGCACCAATCTTGATACCCCCGGCACCTCTGAAGTCCAAAACAAGAACGAGAAGCCCTGAAGGAACAAGAAGAAGCGCTGCCATAACGACGGCGAAACTGAGGAGACGACTATAAATGACGGATTCCGTAATCAGAGGTCTGGGTCACGGAAAAGGCCCTCTAAAGGCAACCAGGATGGCCCAACCAAGCTGGATGCAATCATGTACAGACCCTATTAGATTCATGGCACCATAGAGAAGCCCGCCAACCACTCTAACTAGAGTAAATATGCCCTAGATGCAATAATAAAGTTGTTATTTTACATTTCCTTATTCATGATAAAGGTTTATTATTAATGCTAGAATTGTATTGACTGGAAACCTTAATGCATGTGTGAATACATAAACAAACACCGTGTCCCTAGTGAGCCTCTACTAGACTAGCTCGTTGATCAAAGATGGTTAAGGTTTCCTAACCATGGACATGAGTTGTCATCTGATAACGGGATCACATCATTAGGAGAATGATGTGATTGGCAAGACCCACACGTTAGCTTAGCATAATGATCATTCAGTTTTATTGCTATTGCTTTCTTCATGTCAAATACATATTCCTTCAAATATGAGATTAAGCAAGTCCCGGATACCGGAGGAATGCCTTGTGTGCTATCAAACGTCACAACATAACTGGGTGATTATAAAGATGCTCTACAGGTATCTCCGAAGGTGTTTGTTGAGTTGGCATAGATGGAGATTAGCATTTGTCACTCTGAGTATCGGAGAGGTATTTCTGGCCCTCTCGGTAATACACATCATGAAGCTTGCAAGAAAATGTCTAAGGAGTTAGTCACGAGGTGATGTATTACGAAATGATTAAAGAGACTTGTCGGTAACGATATTGAACTAGGTGTGAAGATATTGACGATCGAATCTCGGGCAAGTAACATGCGGATGGACAAAGGGAATTACATATGTTTTCATAATGGTTCGGCCGATATGAATATTCGTAGAACATGTAGGAGCCAATATGGGCATCCAGGTTCCACTATTGGTTATTGACCGGAGAGGTGTCTCGGTCATGTCTACATAGTTGTCGAACCCGTAAGGTCCGCACGCTTAATGTTCGATGACGATATAGTATTATATAAGTTATGTGATTTGGTGACTGAATGTTGTTCGGAGTCCCGGATGAGATCACGGACACGATGAGGAGTCTCAAAATGGTTGAGAGGTAAAGATTGATATATAGGACGATGGTATTCGGACACCGGAAGTGTTCCGGAGGGTACCATGTACATATCGGGTCACCGACAGGGGTTACAGGCACCCTCGACAAAAGATATGTGCCTTTTGTGCCAAGAGGGAAAACACACCAGCCACAAGGGGCTGGTGCGCCCCCCATATGGGCTGAACCAGGTGGAGAAGGAAAGAGGGGAAGGGAGAGGAAAGGGGGGATTCATCCTCTGCCTTCCTTCCCTCCTTCCTCCTATTTCCTTCCCCCTCCTGCAAATATGGCAAGGGGGGCACGACCAAGGGGAAACCCCAAGTAGGATTCAGCCTACTTGGGCGCCTCCTGGCAGCCTCCCCTCTCCCTCCCACCTATATATATGTGGGGGGTACCCTAGCGCACACCAGATCAATTGTTAGCCGTGTGTGGCACCCCCCGCCACCGTTTACACCCCCGGTCATATTATCATAGTGCTTAGGCGAAGCCCTGCGGAGATCACTTCACCATCACCGTCACCACACCATCGTGCTGACGGAACTCATCTACTACCTCGACATGTTGCTGGATCAAGAAGGCAAGGGACGTCACCGAGCTGAACGTGTGCAGAACGCGGAGGTGCCGTGCATTCGTTACTTGATCGGTTACTGCGAGAAGAAGTTCGACTACATCAACCGCATTGCAAAACGCTTCCACTTATGGTCTACGAGGGTACGTAGACACACTCCCCCCTTATTGCTATGCATCTCCATGGATAGATCATTGCGTGTGCGTAAAAAAATTGTTTTCCATGCAACGATTCCCAACACCAACTGCAATTGTTGGGTGATAAAACAGGCCGGCAAGCTTCAAGCCGAAGACTCGGGCAAAAGCCCACGAAGCAAGGATGGCGAAGAGCACCACAGGGAAAACAGTGGAGGCTAAAAACCCTTCCCTTCTGAGATCAAGACGATGAACATGATCTATGCCACCCACATACAAAGGAAGAAGAGGAAGAGTGCCTTGCGAGACATATACGATGTCGAACCCGTAGCGCCGAAATTCAACCCTTGGTTGGCTTGCCCGATCACCTTTGACCACAGAGACCATCCGACCAGTATCCATAATGGAGGATCGGCAGCCCTGATGTTAGACCCCATTATCGATGGGTACCACCTCACGAGTCCTAATGGATGAGGGAAACAACCTCAATCTGATCTATGCAGACACAGCGAGAAAAATGGGGATCGATCTGTCAAGGATCAAACCCAACAACACCTCTTTTAAGGAGGTTATTCTAGTCACAAAAGCTCGATGCTCAGGCATGGTAACTCTTGAGGTGGTGTTCAACTCACCTGATAAGTTCCAAAGCGAAGATTTCACATTCGATATCGCCCCATTCTGAAGTGGCTACCATGCCCTCCTCGGTCGAACGGTGTTCGCCAAATTTAATGTTGTCCCGCATTAAGCCTACCTCAAGCTGAAGATACTTGGTCCCTCGGGCATCATAAAAATCAATGGAAACACGGAGCACTCACTTCGGACCGAGGAACACACAGTGCCCCTGGCAGCCGAAGACGAGGCCGTCGCCAACAGGCCGTTGCTTCAGCCCGCCCTAAATGCCAAACGGGGCCGAGCCCGATCCCTGTCATGGGAGCCCTCCTGTGTTCACCGCAAATAGGGACACGCGCCCCACGACATGCTCATCTCCGTCGCGTGCTACGTGCTTCGTCAGCACAACTTTGCGCTCGAGATAGCATGGCTGGCTATGGGGACTGACATGAACCCATATCCCCATGTATTCGGTTCAACCGAACTATGACACCCCTACGTCCTCAACGACCACGGATGTGATTCCAGACTTTCTCAGCATCAAGCTATATTCAGCAGGTCTACATCTTAAAAGCCCCTACTATAGGCATCCCTCGCCCGCACGTGATGTTCACGGAAGACCAATTCAAACCCATCCACCAAGCAAAAGTAAAGGCGCGGACATGCAACAGCGCACAGTTGAGGCTTCAACCCACGAATCAAGGCCCTATGTAAACCTTTCTCTGTAAAATTTGTTTTCTCACTTATTGTAAACGCCATGACAGTTCGTATTGTACGGATAGACGTCTAGAGCTTATAGAAGTTAAAAACACTTTTTACAGTGTTAAGGCATCGACATCATCCAGCCTTTCCTTCCCCTTTCCTTTTTCTGCTCTTCGAACAGTTAGAGAGGCACACAATGTGTAGTAAATACAACTCGACTAATCGACCAAGGGCTTGATTTTTTCCAATTAGCATAATGTACCAATTCCAACACCACTTATCGTTGTGTGTTCGGCGTCTTGGATATAGCATTATATGCATCGGTACCGAACTATTCTTGGGTCAATAGTTGGGTTGCCTGGCTTGTGTGCTTGCCTTCTTATGTTCCGCATGTTCAGCTAAGAAGGTAGAGGGAGAACCCCTGCGATTGTACATCCAGTTAGTCCAGTTAAGTACCTCAGGGGAGAAAGCTGAAAACTAACCGTCAAAGTAAGCGAGAACTGGTCAGCGATCTGATGACAAGTGTTTCAACTAAAAAATAATTGGTGATTTATCTGTGTCATACGCAGGGTTCGTCCTAGCACAAACCAAATGGTAACTCGGGTAGCCTCGTCCCCCTTGTACACTGCAAAACCCTGGGGGCTAGTCATTAGTCCGCACTGTCAAGCTCCTATGGCAAACTGAAAGCAGTAAAGCTGCATAGTCTGATTACCTGGTCTCTCTCTCGCACTACCGCCTTCGGGCACCAAGACGTTGGCAAGGGTAATAGTGCAGCAACGAAACACCCTCGTCTTATTAACTTGGGGGCTGAAGCCGATGGCTGGCAACTTTCAGAATAATAAAACTGCCGCACAGGAGTCAAAATTAAATTGTAAACATACATAAATGGACTATACAATAAAGGAACATGTCCGGATGGCAATTGGACACAAAATCATTCAATAATTACATTCTTTGGACACTGGCCTTATATTGCCTGAGCGTCTTCCATAACTTGGGTGAAGTACAGCTCGGGGCGGCGGTGCTCCTTTCCAGCCGGCAGAGGACCAACGACCATATCCATCGGCTTGGTCCTTGGCCAATGCACCATGGTATGCACAAAGGCCAACCTCGCACCCTCAAGGCATGCTGATCGCTTTATGTTATTGATCAGCGATGATGCATCACGCATCCTCTGCGCCAAGCCAAAGTAGCTGTCCGGAATAGACTCATTAGGCCATAGTCGGACACAAAGTTACGTCAAGGCTGGTTCGGCCATCCGGTGTAGCTCCATCAACTGCTTCATTTGGTTGCTGAGGAGCCGAGGGTGTTCGGGTGCCTGGAACTGCGACCAGAAGAGCCGCCGTTTCGAATCCTCCCCCGCGTCGCGTAGTGCTCCACCGCAGCAGCCACACTCTTCGGAAGCTCGGCGAAAACGCCTGCGGAGCGCCAAACTCGTGTCAGCAAGGTGAACTCGTCACCGTCAAACACACTCTGCAATAAGTACTTCTTACCATCTACGATTTGCCCCACTTGGCGGAGCTCTTCCCGGACACCTCACACTTCGTTCCTCGCCTCCTGGAGCTCCTTCTCTGGCTTAGACAGCTTGGAGGACCGCTCCTTCTGCTCCCGCTCAAGAACCTCAAACTTCTTGATGGCATCCTTGAGCTCCACCTACACCTCGGCTACTCGAGCCTCGCGCCTCTCGCTAGCGAGCTTGGCCTCCTCAAGCTCGGGACCACCTTTTCAGCGGCCGCTTTCTCTGTGGCCGCCGTGGACTTGGCCTTCTTCAAGGCCGCCTCCAAGCCCTCTACCTCAACGGCGGCAACTGCAATATCCGCATATTATATGATTAGCATGCAGTCTGGAAAGTAAGTATCCGACAATAAGCAATCATACATCTTAACAAGGGCTTACCTTGCGCCTCATCATGCCGCTTGTTGATGATACGTCTCCGTCGTATCTACTTTTCCAAACACTTTTGCCCTTGTTTTGGACACTAACTTGCATGATTTGAATGGAACTAACCCGGACTGACGCTGTTTTCAGCAGAATTGCCATGGTGTTATTTTTGTGTAGAAATAAAAGTTCTCGGAATGACCTGAAAATCAAAGGAGATTATATTTGGAATATATAAAACATACTAGAAGAAGAATCCACGCCAGGGGGCCCACACCCTGTCCACGAGGGTGGGGGAGTGCCTACCCCCTGGGCACGCCCCCTACCTTGTGGGCCCCCTGACGGTCCACCGACCTCAACTCCAACTCCATAAATTCGTGTTCGGGGAAAATCAGAGAGAAGGATACATCGCGGTTTACAATACGAAGCCGCCACCAATCCCTAAACTCTCTCGGGAGGGCTGATCTGGAGTCCGTTCAGGGCTCCGGAGAGGGGAATCCATCGCCATCGCCATCGTCATCATCAACCTTCCTCCATCACCAATTTCATGATGCTCATCGCCATGTGTGAGTAATTCCATCATAGGCTTGCTGGACGGTGATGGGTTGGATGAGATTTATCATTTAATTGAGTTAGTTTTGTTAGGGTTTGATCCCTAGTATATATCGGTGTCAAAACCGGCGGATCTCGGGTAGGGGGTCCCGAACTGTGCGTCTAAGGTCGATGGTAACAGGAGATAGGGGACATGATGTTACCCAGGTTCGGGCCCTCTCTATGGAGGTAATACCCTATGTCCTGCTTGATTGATCTTGATGAATATGAGTATTACAAGAGTTGATCTTGCACGAGATCGTAATGGCTAAACCCTAGAGGTCTTACTTGTATGGCTATGGTAATGAATATCCCCCTCTCCGGACTAAGCCCTCTGGTTTATATAAACACCAGGAGGATCTAGGGTTACATAAGGTCAGTTACATAGAAAGTATTCTACATGTTTGGTCGCCAAGCTTGCCCTCCACGCCAAGGAGAGTCCCATCCAGCCATGGGTGCAGTGTTCGGTCTTCGTGTTCTTCATAGCCCATTAGTCCGGCCCATAGCTAACAGTCCGGACGCCCGAGGACCCCTTAGTCCAGGACTCCCTCAGTAGCCCCTGAACCTGGATTCAATGACAAGGTATCTGGCACGTAGATCCATCTTCGGCATTGCAAGGCGGGTTCCTCCTTCCGAAATCCAAGATAGTCTTCGGACGAAACAAACGTGTCCAGATCTGCAACACACAGCCGTAGAGAGTATAATATTTCACGAATCCAATCTGTTGACCACTTAGTAATGTGATGTCATGCTTGCCTAGTCATTATTTCGAATCGTTTCCTGTCCCACCGTTCCATGTTTCGGGGCGTAGTTTTTGTTGGCACGTCCTGTCGAAGCAGAGATTGTGTCCCCTTATCGCGGGATTCTCATCAATACGAGCGTGGGTAACCCAACCATCCTGCGGGAAAGATTCCTTAGGAATAGGCAGGTTCTCAGGCTTAGGAGGAGGCGTTCAATAAACGCTGCCTTTATAAAGGAACCAAGGGTTGTATTTTTATGCCAAACCTCTCTTCAGCCTTCCCGACCTCGAGTTCTAGCACCCAAGGTTCGACTTCATTGCTTCGAGCCTCCCCATCATGTCAGGATCCAGCCCTCAAGGTCGATGGGTGGCTTCCTCCGTTACAGAGGAGGATATTGCGAAGCTTCAGGCGGCCAGATACTTGACCGCGGAGATCCACCATAGGCTTCCTGCTCAAGAACAGGTTATTCTGACCCCCAGATCTGGCGAGAGGGTCATATTCATCTCCCACTTCCTTCGAGGGCTAGGGTTGGCTCTTCACCCCTTCATTCGGGGGCTAATGTTTTATTACGGACTAGATTTTCATGATCTATCTCTGAACTCTTTCCTCCACTTCTCGGTGTTCAGCATTAAATGTGAAGCCTTCCTCCGAATCCCCCCACACTTTGGCTTATGGCTCAAGACTTTTAGTGTGAAGCCAAAGGTGGTCGACGGGGAACAGGTGGAGTGCGGTGGTGTTGTAGTGAGCAAGCTTACCAACACTCTCTGGCCAAAAGGCTCTTTCACCAAAACCTCCAACCAATGGCAGCGAGAGTGGTTTTATGTCACGGAACCCCGTAGCACCAAGTGGGCAGCTATACCTGCGTTCCATTCCGGCCCTCCGTCACATCTTGCATCATGGATTAACAAGGACTGGGGATCAGTTGACGAAGTGCAAACTCTACAGAGCCGCATCTGAACCCTCCTTGAGAGAGACATCGATCTTGTCAACGTGATTCAAGTGATGCTAGTTCGCCAAATCCTGCCATGCCAGCGCAGGTCTCGCCGCATGTGGGAGCTTAATCCAGAAGGACCACGAACCCTCCAACACTTATTTCGCATTACGCACGAAGGGATGTGGAAGCTGTTTTTCGGGAAGCGAAAAAATTGGCCGGACACTACTGAGGACATTGGCCTTGACTGCCACCGTTCGGATACCCCGGTAAGCACTTGTCTTCCGAACACTTTGTAGTTATGCATACCGTAATATGGTGCAGAGCAAACTATCTTCTTCTAGGGCTGGATAAAGAAAGCAGAACTAATCATGTGTTCGGCCCCCCCTGCCCGAAGGCCCAGCGAATCATGTTTTAACAAGGATGTTGGCCCTGGTACCATACCAGATGCCTGCGAAGGGGGGCAAGGCGGAGAGGACCAAAGATGGCCTCCACCCCGAAGGTGCATCAGACATTGTGTCCAGAGGAATCAAGATCCCATCGTCCGAAGACAAAAATGAGGGGAAGGTCAATGCCTCTTCCCCCCATGGAAAGAAAAGGGTCGCCTCCGAAGATTGGGAGGAAAAGCCTCCTAAGGGAGGCAAGATGCCTATGTCTGGCGGCTCAGGCTTGGAGGATGTCGACGCATAGTCTCATGATGAGGATAAGCCTCAGGCCAAATCATAAGTAAACAAGGATGTTTTAGACCTGTCCCGTTCTTTTTCTTGTGATGCCTAGAATATATATTTTTTGCAGTTCGGCATGCAGTCTTCTTCAACAATCCTTTTCCTCGGGGGACCTTCTCCCAGAGATGATGGAAAGCAAGACGCCTCCACCGGCCTCTCCGCCCCATAGGGCAGATGACTCCAAGGTGTCGTCGCGGAGGGTCTCCCCCGACCAACAGGTGGTGCGAGAGACGATGAAGATATTACCCAAAGGTGATACTACGGTGGCCCAGGGTCGGGGGACTAGTAATGAAGGTCCGGAACAATCCGGTCTATAGCCGGATACGAATAAATGGATCCCTTCAAAGGGTGGACATACTCCTACAGCAGCCTCCGGAGATCCAGAGGCGCCGGATATACTGACTAACATGCTGCAGCAGGCGTCCGTCTCAGAGGAATATCGTACCTTGATGGGCACGGTGGTTGAAAAGGTCCTGTCCGTGAAGCGCGGATTGAATGAGGCTTCTGTGGGCCTGCTAAGAGGTTTCGAGGTTTGTACTGTAATATGTTCCATTGTCTTTTATTCCCAAAATGCACCTGTGTATAGATAGTAGCCCCTGAGACTCTGATTGGCTTCCTGAGGGAGGCAATCAGAGGATCAAAAGAAATGCCCAGGGACTGACCAGATTAATTGGGACATAGGCAGTTTCTCCCCTGACGACTGCCCGGACTACGGATATTGTCGAGCTGCAGCGGAAGCTTGATGTGGCAGGTGATACGTCTCCAACGAATCTATAATTTTTTATTGTTCCATGCTATTATATTATCAACTATGGATGTTTTATATGCATTGATACGCTATTTTATATGATTTTTGGGACTAACCTATTAACCCAGAGCCCAGTGCCAGTTTATGTTTTTTCCTTGTTTTAGGGTTTCGCAGAAAAGGAAAATCAAACGGAGTCCAATTGACCTGAAACTACACGGAACTTATTTTTGGAAAGAAAGCAACCCGGGAGAATTGGAGTCCACGTAAGCGAAGCAACGAGGAAGCCATGACCCCCCTGGCACCCTGAAACGATCGGGGAGCACAATAGATCGGGAGTTCCGCCGCCAAAAGCCTCCGTAGCCACCGAAAACCAATCTAGACCCGTTCCGGCACCCTGCCAGAGGGGGCAATCCCTCTCCGGTGGCCATCTTCATCATCCCGGTGCTCTCCACGATGAGGAGGGAGTAGTTCTCCCTCGGGGCTGAGAGTATGTACCGGTAGCTATGTGTTTGATCTCTCTCTCTCTCTCTCGTGTTCTTGAGGTGATACAATCTTGATGTATCACGAGCTTTGCTATTATAGTTGGATCTTATGATGTTTTCTCCCCCCTCTACTCTCTTGTAATGGATTGAGTTTTCCCTTCGAAGTTATCTTATCGGATTGAGTCTTTAAAGATTTGAGAACACTTCATGTATGTCTTGCCGTGCGTATCTGTGGTGATAATGGGATACCACATGATTCACTTGATGTATGTTTTGGTGATCAACTTGCGGGTTCCGCCCATGAACCTATGCATAGGGGTTGGCACACGTTTTTGTCGTGATTCTCCGGTAGAAACTTTGGGGCACTCTTTGAAGTTCTATGTGTTGGTTGGATAGATGAATCTAATAAGGTGTTGTGTGATGCATATCGTATAATCATACCCATGGATACTTGAGGAGACATTGGAGTATCTAGGGGACATTAGGGTTTTTGTTGATTTGTGTATTAAGGTGTTATTCTAGTACGAACTCTAGGGCTGTTTGTGACACTTATGGGAATAGCCCAACGGATTGATTGGAAAGAATAACTTTGAGGTGGTTTCGTACCCTACCATAATCTCTTCGTTTGTTCTCTGCTATTAGTGACTTTGGAGTGACTCTTTGTTGCATGTTGAGATGATCCAACTATGTTATTATTGTTGAGAGGACTTGCACTAGTGAAAGTATGAACCCTAGGCCTTGTTTCAACACATTGAAATATCGTTTATGCTCACTTTTATCCTTCGTTACCTTGCTGTTTTTATATTTTCAGATTAAAAAAACCTTTATCTACTATCCATATACCACTTGTATCACCATCTCTTCGCCGAACTAGTGCACCTATACAATGTACCATTGTATTGGGTGTGTTGGGGACACAACAGACTCTTGGTTATTTGGTTGTAGGGTTGCTTGAGAGGGACCATCTTCATCCTACGCCTCCTACGGATTGATAAACCTTAGGTCATCCACTTGAGGGAAATTTGCTACTATCCTACAAACCTCTGCACTTGGAGGCCCAACAACGTCTACAAGAAGAAGGTTGTGTAGTAGACATCAAGCTCTTTTCTGGCACCGTTGCCTGGGAGGTTAGCGCTTGAAGGTATATCTTTAGATCTTGTAATCGAATCTTTTTGTTTCTTGTTTTAGCACTACTTTAGAAAACTACAAAAAATATGGAATTGAGTTTGCCTCATATGCTTCATCTTTTTAATATCTTTCGTGAGTATGATGGAAAGGAAAATTGTGCCAAAGTGTTAGAAGAAGAATGCATTGAAATGTTTGGCACTAAATATTTGAATGATGAGCATGATTGTAATGTTGTTAGTATGAATTCCTTGAATATCCATGATGCTAATAATATGCAAAGCCACAAGCTTGGGGAAGCTATGTTTAATGAAGATGATATTTTTTGTCCCCCAAGCTTTGATGAGCAAATTTATTATGATGAAAGCATGCCTCCTATTTATGATGATTATATTTATGAAAGTGGATTTGGAGAGGTCATGACTTTATTTAGAGTTGAATTCACTATTTTGGAAGAGGTTCCAATTGATTATGAGAACAAAGTTACTATCTCTGATGATCCTTGTGATGACTTCTATGCTATAAAGAATAATAATATCCATGAAACTTTTCATCATGATTTTAGTTTTCAATTGGATTATGCCTCACATGATAATTATTTTGTTGAGTTTTCTCCCACTATTATTCATGAGAAGAATTTTGCTTGTGTGGAGAGTAATAAAATTCCTATGCTTGTAGATCATGAAAAGAGTGCTTTAGGTGCTGGTTATATTGTTGAATTCATTCATGATGCTACTAAAAATTATTATGAGGGAGGAACATATGCTTGTAGGAATTGCAATAATATCAAGTTTCCTCTCTATGCGCTTAAAATCTAGAAGTTATGCTTGTTTTGCTTTCCTATGCTAGTTGATTATTGTTCCCATAAATTGTTTGCTCACAAAATCCCTATGCATAGGAAGTGGGCTAGACTTAAATGTGCTATTCATATTCTTCATGATGCTCTCTTTATGTTTCAATTCTTATCCTTTATGTGAGCATCGTTGAATTTTTTTACTAGAGAGTGCTATTTAGTTAATTCTTTTTGAAGATGATTAATAGATAAATTCCTCAGGTCCACCAATTTATTTGAGAATTTTATGAGTTCCATAAGTATACGTTTGAACCATATTACTACAGACTGTTCTGTTTTTGACAAATTCTGTTTTCTATGTGTTGTTTGCTTATTTTGATGAATCTATGAGTAGTATCGAAGGGTCTGAACCATAGATAAGTTGGAATACAGTATATATTACACCAATATGAATTTAGAGTGAGTTCACAACAGTACCTAAGTGGTGATTTATTTTCTTATACTAACGGAGCTTATGAGTTTTTTGTTAAGTTTTGTGTTGTGAAGTTTTCAAGTTTTGGGTAAAGATTCGATGGACTATGGAATAAGGAGTGGAAAGAGCCTAAGCTTGGGTATGCCCAAGGCACCCCAAGGTAATATTCAAGGACAACCAAGAGCCTAAGCTTGGGGATGCCCCGGAAGGCATCCCCTCATTCGTCATCGGTAACTTTACTTGGAGCTATATTTTTATTCGCCACATGATATGTGTTTTGCTTGGAGCGTCATTTTATTTACTTTTGTTTTTCTTACTGTTTTAATAAAATACCAAGATCTGAAATTCTTAAATGTTTGAGAGTCTTCATATAGTTGCATAATTATTCGACTACTCATTACTCTTCACTTATATCTTTCGGAGTAGTTTGTTGTTGCTCTAGTGCTTCAGTTATATCTTTTTAGAGCATGGTGGTGGTTTTATTTTATAGAAATAGATGAACTCTCATGCGTCACTTATATTATTTTGAGAGTCCTAAACAGCATGGTAATTTGCTTTGATTATGAATTTAGTCCTAATATGATAGGCATCCAAGTGGGATATAATAAAAACTTTCATATAAGTGCATTGAATACTAAGAGAAGTTTGATACTTGATGATTGTTTTGAGATTTGGAGATAGTGATATCAAAGTTGTGCTAATTGGGTAGTTGTGAATTTGAGAAATACCTGTGTTGAAGTTTGCAAGTCCCGTAGCATGCACGTATGGTAAACGTCGTGTAACAAATTTGAAACATGAGGTGTTATTTGATTGTCTTCCTTATGAGTGGCGGTTGGGGTTGAGCGATGGTCTTTTCCAACAATCTATCCCCCTAGGAGCATGCGCGTAATGCTTGGTTTTTGATGACTTGTAGATTTTTGCAATAAGTACGAGAGTTCTTTATGACTAATGTTGAGTCCATGGATTATACGCACTCTCACCCTTCCATCATTGCTAGCCTCTTCGGTATCGTGCATTGCCCTTTCTCACATTGAGAGTTGGTGCAAACTTCGCCGGTGCATCCAAACCCCATGATATGATACGCTCTTTCACACATAAACCTCCTTATATCTTCCTCAAAACAGCCACCATACCTACCTATTATGGCATTTCCATAGCCATTCCGAGATATATTGCCATGCAACTTTCCACCGTTCCGTTTATTATGACACATCATTGTCATATTGCTTTGCATGGTCATGTAGTTGACATCGTATTTGTGGCAAAGCCACCGTTCATAATTTTTCATACATGTCACACTTGATTCATCGCAATCCCGGTACACCACCGGAGGCATTCATATAGAGTCATACTTTGTTCTAGTATCGAGTTGTAATCATTGAGTTGTAAATAAATAGAAGTGTGATGATCATCATTTTCTAGAGCATTGTCCCAAAAAAGAAAAAAAATAAAGACCAAAAAAAGAGAAAGGCCAAATAAAAAATAAAGGCCAAATAAAAAAAATAAAGGCTAAACAAAAAATAAAAATATAAAAATATATAAAAGGGACAATGCTACTATCCTTTTTCCACACTTGTGCTTCAAAGTAGCACCATGATCTTTATGATAGAGAGTCTCTTGTTTTGTCACTTTCATATACTAGTGGGAATTTTTCATTATAGAACTTGGCTTGTATATTCCAACAATGGGCCTCCTCAAGTGCCCTAGGTCTTCGTGAGCAAGCAAGTTGGATGCACACCCACTTAGTTTCTTTTGTTGAGCTTTCATACATTTATAGCTCTAGTGCATCCGTTGCATGGCAATCCCTACTCCTTGCATTGACATCAATTGATGGGCATCTCCCTAGCCCATTGATTAGCCGCGTCGATGTGACACTTTATCCTTTTTGTCTTCTCCACATAACCCCCCCATTATATTCTATTCCACCCATAGTGCTATATCCATGGCTCACGCTCATGTATTACGTGCAAGTTGAAAAAAGTTTGAGATTACTAAAGTATGAAACAATTGCTTGGCTTTTCATCGGCATGATGAGAGCATTCTTGTGTGACGAAAATGGAGCATGACCAAACTATATGATTTTGTAGGGATGAACTTTCTTTGGCCATGTTATTTTGAGAAGACATGATTGCTTAGTTAGTATGCTTGAAGTATTATTATTTTTATGTCAATATTAAACTTTTGTCTTGAATCTTATGGATCTGAACATTCATGCCAAAATGAAGAGAATTACTTAGAGAAATATGTTAGGTATCATTCCACATCAAAAATTCTGTTTTTATCATTTACCTACTCGATGACGAGCAGGAATTAAGCTTGGAGATGCTTGATACGTCTCCAACGTATCTATAATTTTTTATTGTTCCATGCTATTAATATCAACCTTGGATGTTTTATATGCATTTATATGCTATTTTATATGATTTTTGGGACTAACCTATTAACCCAGAGCCAAGTTCCTGTTTCTGTTTTTTCCTTGTTTTAGGGTTTCGCAGAAAAGGAAAATCAAACGGAGTCCAATTGACCTGAAACTTCACGGAACTTATTTTTGGAAAGGAAGCAACCTGGGAGACTTGGAGTCGACGTAAGGGAAGCAACGAGGAAGGCACGAGGCAGGGGGGGCGTGCCCACCCCCCTGGGTGCGCCCTCCACCCTCATGGGCCCCTCGTGGCTCCCCTGACGTACTTCTTCCGCCTATATATATCCATATACCCTAAAACGATCAGGGATCACAATAGATCGGGTGTTCCACCTCCATAAGCCTTCGTAGCCACCGAAAACCAATCTAGACCCGTTCCGGCACCCTGCCGGAGGGGGCAATCCCTCTCCGGTGGCCATCTTCATCATCTCGGTGCTATCCATGACGAGGAGGGAGTAGTTCTCCCTCGGGGCTGTGGGTATGTACCAGTAGCTATGTGTTTGATCTCTCTCTCTCTCTCTCGTGTTCTTGAGGTGATACGATCTTGACGTATCGCGATCTTTGCTATTATAGTTGGATCTTATGATGTTTTCTCCCCCCCTCTACTCTCTTGTAATGGATTGAGTTTTCCCTTTGAAGTTATCTTATCGGATTGATTCTTTAAAGATTTGAGAACACTTGATGTATGTCTTGCCGTACGTATCTGTGGTGACAATGGGATACCATGTGATTCACTTGATGTATGTTTTGGTGATCAACTTGCGGGTTCCGCCCATGAACCTATGCATAGGGGTTGGCACATGTTTTCGGTGTGATTCTCCGATAGAAACTTTGGGGCACTCTTTGAAGATCTATGTGTTCGTTGAATAGATGAATCTGAGATTGTGTGATGCATATCGTATCATCATACCCACGGACAGTTGAGGTGACATTGGAGCATCAAGGTGACATTAGGGTTTTGGTTGATTTGTGTCTTAAGGTGTTATTCTAGTACGAACTCTAGGGCTGTCTGTGACACTTATGGGAATAGCCCAATAGATTGATTGGAAAGAATAACTTTGAGGTGGTTTCATACCCTTCCATAATCTCTTCGTTTGTTCTCTGCTATTAGTGACTTTGGAGTGACTCTTTGTTGCATGTTGAGGGATAGTTATATGATCCAACTATGTTATTATTGTTGAGAGGACTTGCACTAGTGAAAGTATGAACCCTAGGCCTTGTTTCAACACATTGCAATACCGTTTACGCTCACTTTTATCCTTCATTACCTTGCTGTTTTTATATTTTCAGATTACAAAAACCTTTATCTACTATCCATATACCACTTGTATCACCATCTCTTCGTCGAACTAGTGCACCTATACAATTTACCATTGTATTGGGTGTGTTTGGGACACAAGAGACTCTTTGTTATTTGGTTGCAGGGTTGCTTGAGAGAGACCATCTTCATCCTACGCCTCCTACGGATTGATAAACCTTAGGTCATCCACTTGAGGGAAATTTGCTACTATCCTACAAACCTCTGCACTTGGAGGCCCAACAACATCTACAAGAAGAAGGTTGTGTAGTAGACATTAGCAGGGGATGACATTGCGTAAATCAATAGGTGTCTTGACGAGTCGCAAGGTATGTATTCGGAGCAGTCCTTATACATACGGGTCTGTAATATAAGGGTGACACTGAAAATTGCATACTGGGATATATATGGTTGCAGGTGGTGTCGCCGCCATTGAGATTCTTCGGGCGGAGCTGGCCCGGGCCAAGGAGCAGGCCCGGTTTAGTAATGTGGCTGCCGAAAAGCGCCGGCTGAGCTAAAGGCCGAACAATTTGCTCGGCGCCAAGACGAGGAGAAAATATCCGCGATGGCGCTCGAACTAAAAAATGCTACTAGCCGCTATGAATATCTTGAGAAGGAGAATGAAGCCAAAACGACTGAACTTGACAAGGCCTTGCGAGAGGCGAGAGAAGCGCGGTCTGAATCCAGAGCAGCCCATGAGGAGATCCGGCAAGTTGGGGAGATTGTGGCCGGTAAGCCCTTTTTGCTACAGACTAAGTTCGGCGATCCGAACTATGCTTAGCTTAACCAAGTGTGGAGTTCTCCAGACGAGTTCTCAGACTTGCCGAAGAGTTCTTCTGATGTGGCGCAGTTTTACCAAGCGCAAGAGGGGTATACAACGGAGAAGCTTTTCTGGTCACAATTTGGCGCATGAAAGCGCCCTCTGTTGCTGAATGAACAGATGTCCCAATGGGCCGAGTTTCATAGGATATCCGGCGCTGCCATGAAGAACGTCATAATCCGGTTGTGGCCGACTGAGCCTATTCCGAATAGCTACTTCGGCTTGGTGTCGCGGCTTGTTGATGCGGCGCCACGTATCGACGCTGTTAAGCGGTTGGCGTGCATTCAGGGTGCACGGATGTCCTTTGCCCGTGTCAAGACATATTGGGGGAAGATGAAGGCCATCGATGTTGAAGTGAAGAGTCCACCCAAGGTGTCGAGGGTTGGGTGCGACATATGCCAATGGATGGCTTATCATGGTGGGGGCGAGTAGAACATCGTCGGTGCCTGGAAACGGGATGAGGCGTAGACACGTACGCCGGCGAACTTTACCC
Organism: Triticum urartu; assembly: GCF_056163025.1. Lineage (NCBI taxonomy): Eukaryota > Viridiplantae > Streptophyta > Magnoliopsida > Poales > Poaceae > Triticum > Triticum urartu. Next base: position 208,956,209 of record NC_141874.1, read on the forward strand.
AGGTTCGGGGCTCTCCTAGGAGATAACACCCCTAGTCCTGCTCTGCGGGGTCTCCGCATGATCACTAAGGCCAAAGTGAGTACAATGGTGCTCCTCGAGCTGTATCTATGGACAGGAGGAGGCTAGGCCATCTCTCTTCCTTCTCTAAGGTCTGGTCTAGTTCTAATGGGTCCGAACCCTTTGCATGGGTGCCCTGGGCGGTTTATATAGGCCTACCCCAGAGGGGTACAATGGTAAACAGACAGGGCGCAGGGCTCGGCCGTCAGTCTCTTCGCCTGCCGGCTTCTCTGCCAATTGCTGGGGCCTGCTGGCTGGTGGGCCCCGCCGACTGGTCTGGTACGGAGCCGACAGGCCGTACCCGCCGCTTGCGGGTCTTGCCGGCTGCCGATTACAGTAGCCGTGCTTCTAATGATGTAGGCTTGGTCACGGGGTCGTGGCTACAGCCCTGCTACCGGGCGGGCGATTATTGTAGCCAGTCCCCGTCTCGTCTGGTTAATGGCGCGTGGGACCCGTGGGAGGGGCAGGCCGACTTCCGGGGGCCGGCTCCCTTCGGGTCCGACTGGTGGCACTCTTGCCGTCTTCTGGACTCTCGCTGACCGGTAGGGCCCATCGTCCGTAGACTGTACTGACAGGCCGTCGTGGGTGCAGGACTCCGCCTACTGTTGCTGATGTCAGGGATGGCATGACAATAGTGCCCCGCCGGATGGAGGTCTCCACTAGTACGGTGCACTGTGGCCTTGCCATCCCATGAAAAGGGAAGGGAGTGGGCTTTACTGTTGCCACTCCCCGTCCCATTCCCCCTTACGTGGGCATGGGCTTTGTTGGTGTCGCGGGCCGACTCCCCGTGGCTGGCTTCTCTGGGAGCCTCCAGGCGGGAGTCGGCCCGTCTTGACCTTGCCTCTAGGACTCGGCCGCATGCGCGCAGTCGGCTGATCCTTTAGCCGGCTTCTGGAAGGCGGCTCTCCATCCTGGCGTCCTGAGGGGCGCAGTCAGCCCCGATGTATTGAAAGGTTCTCGGCCTCGGGTTAGCCTACCCGTGGCCCATTACTCCGACAGTAGTCCCCGAAGCTGGCGAGGCACCGCAGACGATCAGCCGAGGAGCCTCAGCAGTTTCTTTCTCCGAGTGCTTGAGGTGAGACCTTGTTTGACTTCTGCCGGGCCGACAGGTAGGAGTCGGAGTCGCCTGACTTTGACTAGTCCAAAAATTCTTTCGGATCCCCCGGCAGGAACTCAGTAGCGTATGAGCTAAGCTTCCTGACCGCCACCCACTCCGTGCCCACCATGTTGCAACCAATGGCCGGGCCAGCCCGCCTACCCCTCCGTGAGATGGGACATGTCCGCAGGCGGGGCCTGCCACTACCATGCCTTGGCCCGCAAGCGGATCTGCTGCGGCCGTGGGGGGCGGTTGAGGTTCCCACGGTCCGCTCACGATGAGCTCTTCCTCCGCCGTTACGCCCCCGACGGTGCACTCCGGCACCTGGGATGGTTCGGAGGTCCACGAGGATCACATCGACCCCCAACACGGTGGTGTTGCTGTCCGCCTTCGTCACCCTATGCGAGGGCTTCATCGGCGTTCTCCCCACCATGGATCTTTGGGGGGGAGTTCTTCTTCTCCAAGCTCGGCACCCAGGCCGCGGGCGTGCCGGCTCAGTGCAGCATGTTCATCGCCGTGCGGAGGTCGGGGGCCGACAACGCGTTTCCCTCCATCAGGCTGATCAAATCGGTGAAGATGTGGAAGCGGTCGTACTTCTACGTGAAGAACGTCTCCGCGGAGGGCGACTGGATCAACCTGCCGGCCTTCGTAGCCGGCCCGCCGGCTCGGAGGCAACCCAACTGGTCGCACCGGGCCCGGACATTGACGCCTGCGGGAGCCGGTGCTATTGCGCGGCTTCGAGTATTGGCGCAGTCGGAGGGCCTGACCGGGCCGGACTTGCTGGTCGCCTTCATGGCGCGCCGCGTGCTGCCCCTCCAAAGTCGCCCCCACATGATCTGCCAGATGAGTGGGCACTGAGACCCGGGCCGAATGTGCACCAAGGAGATGCCTCACGAGGAGGTAGCCTACATGTTGAACTACCTTGCGAGCTGCGACCTCAACGAAGAGTGGCAGTTCAGCAAGGAGCCGTATTCGCGTGCCGCCCCTCCGCCTCTAGTGAGTCGTTTTCTTTTTCTCTTTCCTCTCTGACTTCTTCGTTGTCGAGTCCGTTTTGTCCCATCTGACCAGCCGGCTTTGGTCAGAACCCCCCCTCCAGCCAGCAGCCGGCACCGCGGGGCCGGACCGCGAATTCCTCCCTGACCAGGCTGAGAGTGATGTTGATGACCCCGACCTGGGGGCAGCGGCCCTGGAGGACGACGCTGAGGGAGGAGGCGGCGCGGCGGGTGGCCCGAGACTTGGGGCCAGTCTCGAGGACTGGCCTGATGATGATGAGGAGGTTGTCCCACGCCACCAGCCAGGAGCCGGCCAGTCGGGCACGGGCTTGTCAGCTCTGCCAAATGCACAAGGCGGCGGCAAGAACCGCAGGGCCAGGGCGAGCCTGTTTGGCAGCCAGCCGAAGAAGCCCAAGGGCTCAGCCACGGCGACCAAGTGGGACGAGGCAGCCGCAAAGGCCAACCGCTTTCGCAAGGTGGTGAAGACGCCGCAGCTCATTTCAGCGTAAGCACCACCTCCCCTCGTATCTTCGTATTTCTTTATTGAGTCTGTCTGAAATCTCTTTACTTTGTTTTCCGGCTTTAGGGCCCCTCTCTCTCTTGAGAAGTCGGTCGCCGGCTCCGTCGTGAAGTCGGAGGAGACCTCCTCCACCACCCAGCGGGTTGACCCCACCGCCGACCTCCGGGAGGCGACGGAGCGGAACGCGCGGGAGGCACGTGAGGAGAGGGAAGCCGCCCGTCTAAAGAAGGCGGAAACCGACAAGGCGGAGGCCGCCGCTCTGAAGAAGTTGGCGGAAACCGAGCCCGCCGATGCGGAGAAGAAACGCGCGGAAGAAGCCGCATGCCACCAGTCGGCAGTGTTTGTCGTCCCCTTGAACTCTGCACCGCCGCCACCGGAGTTCTCGCGCAGACTGGGGAAGCCGGCGACGAGAACCCGGTCATGGAGAGGGACGCCGACGTCACCGCTATGCCGGAGGTCGTTGCACCGCCACCGCCACCCTCCGGAGGCGCACCAGGCGGACAACCGGCGGATCCGCTAGTGCCGCCAACTGGAGGCGCGGTGGCGACGGGCCTGGCCCTCGAGGTCGGTACGCCGACGTGCCGCCGTCTCGCGAAGGCGGCCTCAGCGCCGCGTCCTCTGGATACCAGCGCTGCGAGCTCCTCGATCCTGGACACCGAGGTGTCGAGCACCGTGCCCACCGGGTGGGTGCGGGGAGGCGGGACGGGCCCGTTGAACCAGGCGCTCTTGGACATCCAAGCCAAGCTTCGGGCCGAGGGCGACGCCATCAAGGAGTGCACCAAGGCATACCTGGCGTCATGAACGGCCATCCGGGTACGCATCCTTTCTTTGCTTTGCTTCCTTGTTTTTTCTTCGTGGGGGCGCGCCAGCGCACCCACTGGGTGTAGTCACCGAGTTTTGGGCCGGCTGCTGAGCAGGCGGCTGAGAACTCTAATCAACGAGTTCCAAGTACCAACACTTTTTTCTTGAAATTTTGATGCAGGATTACCACAATCTTCGCGTGACCTCCTTCAACACCAATGTTGAGGAGCTGGCCAAGCGGACCACCGACTTGTCGGACAGCTGGGGTGAGTTTTCTTCTTTCTCTGCGGGGGCACGCTGGCACACCCGCGGGTTCTAGTCCTCGAGATTCGGGCTGACTGCTGAGCAGTCGGGCCGGATCTCCCCGGCAACCTTTCTTCTTTGCTGACAATAGACATCCCTTCCCTTCTTTTTTCAGAGGCCAACGCCGCCCTTCAGCAGTAGCTGGGCGAAGTCAAAACTGCATTGCACGATAGGGAGGAGGAGTGTTGCCGGCTAACGGAGGAGCGCGACCGGCTGGCTACGCAGTTGGCGGAGCAGAGGGAGCTGTTCCAGAGGGCCCAGAAGGAGGCGGAGGACAAGGAGACCGCCCTTCTCTCTGAATTTGCATCCGAGCGCTCCTCCTGGACCGACAAGGAGGCGACGCTGGTCTCCGGCTTCCAAGCAATCGAAGATCTTGTCGATGGTGAGCTTCCACTTGTTTCCTTTTCCGGGCTGCCGACTGCTAGTCGAGTCGGCCTTAAATTTTGAAATTTGTTTCTTTGCTCTTCTTCCTTAGCAGACTTCTTCCCCAGCCATTCTGATGCCGCTAATCAAGCCATCGAGGCTGATCGTGAAGCACGGAGGGCGGACGGCGCACAGGTCGCTGCCGACGCCCCCCGAACTCTTAATGAGCAGATTCTAAGCATCAAGGCCCGTCTTCGGCCAGCCCACCGGATGCTGCACCGGCTTCAACGCGTCGACGCCCAGGCGATTGCCTCCCTGTGGCCAGACATGCAGGCACCACGCACCCCCAGTCGGACTGCCAACTAGTTGGAGGTGGCAGCCGGCCGTCTTGAGGCCTGGAAGGGTTCTGCAGCCCGGGTTGGAGCCCGCCGGGCCTTGGAATTCGCCAAGGCATGGTATCCTGGGTTGAGTTTAGCCCATTTAGCCACGTTCCGGCTAGAAGCTCAGGCGGAGCTGGCAACGGTGGAGGACAATCTCGTCAGGCGCGCCGCATCGATCGCTGAGTACACTGACACCAGTGTCTTCGTCCCAGAGCGGGCTGAGAACAGCGAGGAGGCGCCGCCTGAGTGGTTCGGGCTGAACCCGGACGACGGCGAGGACTCGGCGGAGGTGATCGACTCCAGTGGCGAACAGGAAGGCGAGGAGGAGGAAGGAGACGAGGAGGAGGCGCCAGAGGTCCAGGCAGATGGCCAACCCCAGCCCGACCACGCCTCCAGCAACGAGACACGCACAACTGAGCCAGCTGTCGCCGGGGGTGATCAGGCGGAGACCAACCAGCCGACTGCCCCGCCAACTGGCACCGCCGACCCCTCTGGTCCTCCGAGTCCGTCTGCGGCTTCCTAGGCTGCCACTTTATCTTTGTTTTTCCTGCTTAGTAGTCTCAACGAACTTGTTATTTTGCACAATTCCACCCACTCGGTGTGGGTGTATCTTGAACTTCTATTTGATGATTCGACCAAGGGCCTTTCTATGTAAATATTTATCTGCGTTCTATCTCTTCTTTCTTATTGCTCTTTGCCTTTTTCCTTTGCTGCCTTCCCTTGGTTGCCGTTTGGCTAGTCGGATAGCCGCTCTGCGGACTGCCGCTAGATCAAATACTTGGCTTCTTTGGGAGGCAAGTACTTAGCCATTTAGTGTTTTTAGCAAGTTAATTTAGAAAACGGCGAGCCGGGTGCTCGAGAGTCAGTTGCAAAAGGCTGGAAACCGGCTTAAGCTATGTGCATGCTTTGAGTCCTTAGCCATTTTTCATATGGACACCCATTCTACCTTACTCCTGCTTGCCAGTCAGTCGCTCTGCGATATGTGGCTTCTAACAGGAGATGGCTTGAGTGCCACACACTACTTGTCCGGCTGTAGGAAGTCATTTCATAGCCCAAGACGGCAAGTCCCCGGGCCGACTAGTCGAACCCGGTGCCAAGCGATAAAGAATAACATACTCATAGGCATAACTCATTATCATATAGATAAAAGAAGGCAGTCCCCAAGATCGTCTCGAGGGGCCCGAAGTCTTCGTACTTTAATACAAAAAGGTAGCATGATACATACTACATTAACTGTAAAATCTTCGGAGGAGATTTGCATTCCATGGCCGCTCCGTCTCTTTGCCGGAGTCGTCCCTTTTGCATGCTCGGGGCTTCTGAGCGTCGATCAGGTAGTAGGAGTCATTGCCCAACACCTTGCTGACGATGAAGGGGCCTTCCCAAGGTGCTGAGAGCTTGTGCTGGCCAGCTGTTCACTAAATCAGCCGAAGCACAAGGTCTCCTTCTTGGAAAGATCGCGGTTTGACCTTCCAATTGTAGTATCGGCGTAGGCTCTGCTGGTAGATGCTGGACCGGCTGAGCGCCAACAGCCGGCCCTCTTCCAGCAGATCGACGCCATCTTGACGTGCTTCCTCTGCTTCCTCCTTGGTGTACATGGTGGCTCGAGGGGAGTCAAACTCTATGTCCGTTGGGATGACGGCTTTGACACCGTAGACGAGAAAGAAGGGCGTGAAGCCGGTTGACTTGTTTGGAGTCGTGCGCAGGCTCCAGAGGACGGCTGGCAACTCATCAAGACAGCAGCCTGCGGAGCGCTCTAGAGGCTCGACCAGCCAGGGCTTGATGCCGGACATGATTAGGCCATTTGCTCGCTCTACTTGGCCATTGGAATGCGGATGGGCAACGGACGCTAAGTCCAGTCGGATGCCCCGCGTCGCGCAGAAACGAGCCAAGGCACCCTTGGCAAAGTTTGTGCCGTTGTCGGTGATGATGCTGTGTGGTATGCCGTACCGAGTTGTGATGTCAGAGATGAAGGTCATAGCAGTCGGACCATTCGAACTCTTGATTGGCTTTGCTTCTATCCATTTGGTGAACTTGTCCACTGCAACAAGTAAATGAGTCAAACCACCTCGCGCCGTCTTGAATGGTCCGACCATGTCCAGGCCCCAAACAGCAAAGGGCCAGGAAATAGGAATAGTTTTAAGTGCCGAAGCCGGCTGATGAGGCTAAGAGCGGAACTTCTAGCACCCCTTGCATTTTTAGACTAGAGACTTGGCGTCTTCAAGAGCAGTCGGCCAAAAGAAGCCATGGCAGAAAGCTTTGGCGACGAGTGCTCTTGAAGCCGCGTGATGGCCACATTCGCCTTGATGGATGTCGTTGAGGATTTCCTGGCCTTGCTCTGGCTCCACACACCGCTGGTGAACACCAGTGACGCTGCGCCTTACGAGCTCTCTATTGATGATGGCGTACGCTGCCGCCCGGCGTTGCACTTGCCAAGCCGAGATCTCATCTGCTGGCAGCTCTTTGTTCGCCAAGAATTTGAGGATGGGTTGGGCCCATGAAGGTGCTGCAATTTCTACAACCGCCAAGACTGCGACTTGGACGAGGGTGGCTGGGCCGGGAGGTGGCGGGTTGGAGTCGGCAGCCGCTTGCTGTGTCGATGAAGTCCCCGGTCAGAATGGCACAGTCCGTGAGCCGGGCTCCAAAGTCTCCGGGCCGTGCTCCACGGTCCCCAGGTCGGGTGCGACTGCCACGATCTCCGCGCCGCCTGCCGAAATACTCGCGCCGCCTGCGGGGGCTCTTGAGTCGGATCCGACTACTTCAGGAGGAGCCGGCACGAAGATGGAGTCTGACTCCGGTGATGGCTTGACGGACGGCTTGAGGAGGCGCTGAAGGGCGACGCCGGACGGTATCGCCTGACGGGTGGAGCCGATTCGCGCCAGGGCGTCTGCTTGGTCGTTGTCGTTTCTTGGTACATGGAGAAACTCGCATCCCTCGAAGCGGTAGCTTGCCACGTTTGCGTCCTTGGCATCCCAATCGCCTGATGACTGCTGGACCACCAAGTCGGAGTCACCATAACATAGGATCCGGCGAATGCCGAGCTCTTTGGCTAACCGGAGCCCATGAATGAGTGCCTCGTACTTGGCGACATTGTTGGAGGCGGCAAAATGGATTTGCAGCACATACTTGAGCTTGTCGCCCTTGGGAAAGGTGAGGACGATGCCGGCTCCCAAGCCGGTACGCATCTTGGAGCCGTCGAAGTGCATTCGCCAATGGGTGGAGTCGGCCGCTGGTGGTAGATACTGGGTTTCGGGCCAGTCGACGAAGAAGTTGGCCAGCGCTTGTGACTTGATGGCAGTGCGAGGTTGGTAGTAGATGGTGTAGGGGGCCAAATCTATGGCCCACTTGGCCACTCGTCCCGAAGCGTCTCGGCTGTCGATGATCTCGGCTAGAGGAGCCGTGCAGACCATAGTGATTGGATGCTCTTGGAAGTAAGGCTTCAATTTCTTGGCGGCAAAATGCACACCATAGCACATCTTCTGATAGTGGGGGTAGTTTTGCTTGGAGGCCGACAGTACTTCACTCAAATAATATACCGGTCACTGAACTAGTAGTGCTTTGCCTTCCTCCTTGTGCTCTACTACAATGACCGTGCTGACCACTCGGCTGGTGGCGGCGATGTAGAGGAGCATGGGCTCCTTAGGAGTCGGAGTCGCCAGCATCTTCTTTAGTTGGACAAATGCTTCGTCCGCCTTGTGATTCCACTCGAAAAAAGTGGTATTCTTCATGAGTTGGTACAGGGGAATGGCCTTCTCGCCCAGCCAACTTATGAACCGACTGACGGACGCCAAACCGCCGGTGAATTTTTGTACATCCAGTAGTCGGCTGGGTACCTCCATCCTTTCAATCGCCTTGATCTTCACAGTGTTGCATTCTATGCCGCGTTCGGAGACCGGGAAACCAAGGAGCTGACCGGCTGGTACTCCGAAGACGCATTTCTCCGGGTTGAGCTTGATCTAGAATTGGCGCAAGTTGTCAAAGGTATCCTTGAGGTCTTCCAGCAGTGTTCCACGCTTCTCCGTCTTTACCACCACATCATCCACGTAGACGTGAGCATTTCTGCCGAGCTGGTTGAGGAGACACTTCTGCATTCATCGTTGGAAGGTAGCACCGGCGTTCCTCAAGCCGAACGTCATGGTTAGTTAGCAAAAAGCTCCAAATGGCGTGATGAAGGCAGTCTTCAGCCTGTCGGCTGGTTTTAGCTTGATCTAGTGATACCCTGAATATGCATCCAAGAAACTCAACAGCTCGCATCCGGCTGTGGAGTCTATCACTTGGTCGATCCTTGGCAAGGCGAACGGGTCCTTGGGGCATGCTTTGTTGAGGCTGGTGTAGTCAATACACATTCGCCATTACTTGTTCTTCTTCAGTACCAAGACCGGGTTGGCCAGCCACTCTGGGAAGAATACTTCCATGATGAAGCCGGCTGCAAGCAGCCGGGCTATCTCTTCTCCAACAACTCTCCTCTTCTCTTCTAACAAGCGGCGTAAAGGCTGTCTGACTGGTTTGGCATCAGATCGGACGTGTAATTTGTGCTCGACGAATTCCGTCGGGACACCTGGCATGTCCTTGGGGGACCATGCGAAGATGTCTCGATTCTCACAGAGGAAATCGACGAGCTTGCCTTCCTATTTGCTGTCGAGGTTGGCGCCTACGATAGCGTACCTCTCTGGGTGCTCCGGGTCCAAAGGTATCTTCTTTGTTTCCTTGGCCGGCTTGAACGAGCCCTCAGCTTCCGAATCTTTGGGATCAGGCGACATCTCTGGCTGCTTGCCTGCCATCGCCACAACTCGATCTAGCAGCTGCTTCTCAGCTGCGATCACGAGGGACTCGGCCAGCCGACTACTCTCTGATGCGCAGGCGGACGACTTCTTGTAGTCGCCAGTTATGGTCAGAATCCCTTTGGAACTCGGCATATTCATCTTGAGGTAGGCATAGTGGGGGACGGCCATGAACTTGGCCAGGGCTGGCCGGCCAAGCAGTGCATGGTATGGGCTCTCTAGGTCCACCACCTCGAGCCATATTGACTCATGGCGGAAATGATCTTTGTCTCCGAAGAGGATGTCGATCAAAATTTTGCCAATTGGCGAGCAGGAAGACCAGGGACTATGCCGTGGAACACCGTCCGGCTGGACTGCAGTTGCCTCTACCTGACTCCCAACTTCTCCATGGTGTCTTTGTACAAGATGTTGATGCTGCTGCCGCCATCTATCAGGACTCTGGAAAAACGAGCAGCTCGCTTGTCGGTGGCAAAGGTGGTGTCCAAAACCAAGGCATAGGAGCCGGGTCTAGGCATTACTTCGGGGTGGTCAGCCCGACTCCAGCTGATGGGCTTCTCAGACCAGTGCATGAACTCAGGTGTGTCAGAAGCTACTGCATTCACCTCCTGCTGCTGCAACCGTCTGCTGCGTCGATCGTCGGCCACACTGGTGAACATGATGTATGCTCCCTACTCTTCCGGGTACTCGTCTTGCACTGTGCCGACTGGTCTGACCGCCGGCTGCTTGGGCGGAGGGGGAGGCGGCTGCCCAGCAGGTGGGGGAGGCATAAGGTCGTCTCCCTTGGCGATCCTGGTGAGCGAGTGGCATTTCCGAGTGGTGTGGTTGGACGGCTTTGCGCCACTATGGAACTTGCAGGGTCCATCCAGAGCCTGCTCATATGAGAAAGTCGGCTGCCAGTTGGACTTGCCGCCCTTCTGACGTCTGAGCGGAGGCTGCCCTTCCGGCTGTTGGTCTTCAACTATTGCCACCTGCCGACTGGTGGAAGTCGGCGGGGGGGCTTTACGCTTGTGGTTGTTCTGCTATTGACGCCTATTGGTGTCTTCGGCCAGGGTTCGGGGAGCCTGAGGAGCCACCTTGCCGGTTGTGCTGACTTGAATCTCCGTCTTCATGGAGGAATCGGCCGTGGCGTATTGGTCTGCTATGATCAGCAGCTCATCGAGGGTTTTCGGCTCATCGCAGAGAAGCCTGTGCTTGAGGAGGTTGCCCTCTCGGCATCCCGCAGTGAAGTACTCAATAGCCTGCACCTCGTGCACGCCCTCACAAGAGTTGCGGAGCTCGGCCCAGCGCGTGAGGTAGTCGCGAGTTGACTCGCTAGGGCCTTAAACGCACAAGGAGAGCTGGCGGGGTTTGGGAGGTTGCTTGTACGTGCTGGTGAAGTTGCGGACGAAGGCGTCGGTGAAGTCGACCCAACTGTTGATGCTGCGGGGCCTTAAGCTGTTCAGCCATGTCGGGGCCGTGCCCTGGAGCATGAGTGGAACGTACTTCACAGTAACACGCTTGTTGTCGTTTGCTATGCTGGCGGCCGTGGAGTAGTCGACTAGCCAGTCCTCCGGCTTCACGGAGCCAGTGTACTTGGGTGTGTCTCTGGGGAGCGTGAACCCTTTGGGGAAGGCCTCGTCTCGGAAGCGGGGGCCAAAACACGGCGGACCCAACTCATCTTCTTCCTCAAGCGCCAGGGATCGGTGGAGGCGGTCGATCCGGTGGCGGGCGTCATTCTCGCCGACTCCCTCTCGGCGGCCAAGGCGGTCGCCGAGCGTCAGGTGATCAATAGGAGGCGGGGAGACTCGCCTTTCCCTCCGAGGGGGAGGAGGCGGACAGTCATCCCGTCGCTCCACTATTCTTGGGCGGTCGTCTCGGTCGCGCTCTATGGTGATGCGAGTTCGACTGCGGCTGGCAGCCGGCTCCTTGTATTTTCTTCCGCGGACGCCGCCAGTCGGTGTCCGAGACTCCACGCCTTGGTCTCGGCGCGGAAGGAGGTTGTCATTCCGTCGGCGCGGCACCTCAGTGTGGCAGCCGGCCTCGTTTTGCTCAGCAGTCGCGTCAAGGAGTCACTGCACGCGCTCCGTCATCAAGCGACGCTCCTCACCCTCAAACTTGTCCAGCTCATCCGCCGCCACCTGAGCGGCTCGAATATTCTCCGCAGGTGTGGCGTAGACGGGCGATTTGCCCCGAACAGATCGGCGATAGCCGCACCACGCTGCTGGACCGTGCCAAGGCGGCTAGGCCCAGCTGGAGCCGGCGTGCCGCCCACTGCGCAGTCCATCTCGCGCTGGTAAGCTTCTGACGGGCGTCTCATGCTGGCCAGCTTTTTGGCGCCTTCATCTAGCTGAAGGCGGCGTGCCTCCAGCGTCTCAGCGTCGACATCTTCAGGGATGGGCGCTACCAGGTCTTGCAGCGCCGCATGGAGCGGGTCGTAATCACCCCCGTCGGAGTGCTCGCCTTGATCGACGACAAGCACTTCCATGATGGTGCTTCCGCCGCTCTCCGTGCGAGGAAGCGGCTCGTCGTATACCACCATGTTGGTGGGGAACGTGTCAAGCGACACGGTGTCGGAGTCGACCAACATCGGATCAGTGGAGCCTACGGACTCCAAGTCCCCAGCTAGCTCGCTGGCGACGTGAAGTTGATCGAGGAGGCCTGCGAGGAGGCTCTCGGGGCCGCCTGTGCCCGCGTCGGATGTGGGCTCGTCGGAGAGGCGGACCTCGCCTACAAGATCGGCGAGGCAACTAGACGCGCAGGCAATTTCGGCGCCATGCAGCGCATCGGCGCAGACTCCGTCTGGCGTGCCGGGCTGGCTGCGCTCGCCAGGGAGGAAAAGGGTTCCCGTCCAGAACAGGTCTCCGGACGATGGTGCACCAAGCCCCACGGTGGGTGCCAAATGTCGGGGGTTGGGTTCGACATATGCCAATGGATGGCTTATCATGGTGGGGGCGAGTAGAACATCGCCGATGCCTGGAAACGGGATGAGGCGTAGACACGTACACCATCGAACTTTACCCAGGTTCGGGGCTCTCCTAGGAGATAACACCCCTAGTCCTACTCTGCGGGGTCTCCTCATGATCACTAAGGCCAAAGTGAGTACAATGGTGCTCCTCGAGCTGTATCTGTGGACAGGAGGAGGCTAGGCCAGCTCTCTTCCTTCTCTAAGGTCTGGTCTAGTTCTAATGGGTCCGAATCCTTTGCATGGGTGCCCTGGGGAGTTTATATTGGCCTACCCCCAGGGGTACAATGGTAAACCGACTGGGTGCAGGGCCCAGCCGTCAGTCTCTTCACCTGACGGCTTCTCTGCCGACTGCTGGGACCCGCCGGCTGGTGGGCCTTGCTGATTGGTCTGGTACGGAGCCGACAGACCGTACCCGCCGCTTGCGGGTCTTGCCGGCTGCCGATTACTGTAGCCATGCTTCTAATGATGCAGGCTTGGTCACGGGGTCGTAGCTATAGCCCTGCTACCGGGCGGGAGATTACTGTAGCCACTCCCCGTCTCGTCTGGTTAACGGTGCGTGGGACCCGTGGGAGGGGCAGGCCGACTTCAGGGGGCCGGCTCCCTTCGGGTCCGGCTGGTGGCGCTCTTGCCGTCTTCTGGACTCTTGCTGACCGGTAGGGCCCATCGTTCGTAGAACATACTGACAGGCCGTCGTGGGTGCAGGACTCCACCTACTGTTGCTGATGTCAGGGATGGCACGGCAACAGTGCCCCGCCGGACGGAGATCTCCACTGGTACGGTGCACTGTGGCCTTGTCATCCCATGAAAAGGGGAGGGAGTGGGCTTTACTGTTGCCACTCCCCGTCCCATCCTCCCTTACGTGGGCATGGGCTTTGTTGGTGTCGTGGGCCGACTCCCCGTGCCCGGCTTCTCTGGGAGCCGCCAGGCGGGAGTCGGCCCGTCTTGACCTCGCCTCTAGGACTCGGCCGCATGCGGGCAGTCGGCTGCTCCTTTAGCCGGCTTATGGAAGGCGGATCTCCATCCTGGCGTCCTGAGGGGCGCAGTCAGCCCCGATGTCTTGAAAGGTTCTGGGCCTCGGGTTAGCCTACCCATGGCCCATTACTCCGACACAAGGGCAAGGACCATCACGCACCGGAGCATTATTTCGAGGACGTCTTAGAGGCTGCCCGCTTGATAGAGGGTAAATTCTCAAAAAACATAATATTCATGTGAGATGTATGGGAATTGTAAAAGACAATTTTATATTTAATCTATTTTTATGTTTTTCTCGAAAGCTTTTGTTCCTCCTGTGCGGCCGTTTTTATATAATCTGAAGTTTTCCAGTCGTCGGCTTTAGCCCCCTGGTAGGAAGTACGAGGGTGTTCGAAAAAGCATTTGATCACTCTTGACCCAACGTCTTGGTCCATGTAGGAGGTGACCATGCAGTGAACCAGGCAATCAGACTATAGGGCGTTAACACTTTCACTTAGCCATAGGAGTTTTTATGGCGGGTCTACGATATAGCCCCTAGTATATACGTGTCTTATTTTTAATAACATGCGTCGCAAAAAATGATTTAAAAAAGATCCTTCATATGACACGAAGAGAATCGCTAAAGATTCTGATAAGTCGTCCAGTGGTTGACCAGCTCTCGCCGCATCATGACAGTCAGTTTTTGGCTTTCTCTACTGAGGTGCTTGACCAGATGAACCGGAAGCACAATCACAGTAGTTCTCCCTTTACTACCCTAGCCGATAGAGCGGAACATAGGGTAGCAAGCACAGGAGCCGGGCAACCCAACTATTGACCAAAGACATGATTCGGAGCTGATGCATATAAGGCCAAACTCGCGATGCCGAAGTACGCTATAAAGCTATTCGGACTTGCCAGCAACTCATTTGTTCCCATACTGAGCCCCTGGTGGGTTATGCCAAGGTGTGTGTGTGTGTGTGTGTGTGTGTGTGTGTAAAACAACCATGGGAGCAAAAATTCGTATCGATTAAGAAAATGTCCATATTGGACATTTTCTACTTTTACTGGGAGCTGAATGATATGCCAATTATTATATAGATAACAAAGCCGCGACTCTGGCTATTTGACATGCCAGGAGTTGAAGGCTGAGGAAAAAGGCACTTTACACGCTCGGAATAGAGAGCGCGGTCTACAAAAAGTTATCTTGGACCTCCTGTCGCACGTCTGCGCCGCCTGTCCTTGGTTGGGGGCTTCCTTGACAGGAATAACCCTTGGGTGATTGTACGAACCCGAACTCTAGTAGAGTCCTCGGGGTGACCGGCCCTTGAGCTACCTGTAGAGGAAAAAAGGAAAAGGGCAGTTAGAAAGGTAGGGTTATAGGGGTTTGCAGGCCCACCCTCATTGTGCTTCCGCCGATGCCCAGGGTATTTCAAGTGCATAATTATGTATGCGCGGTACCCACTTCGAAGGCATATTAGGCGAACGGCGGAAGCTGAATTGCTAGTCCAATATGGACATTGATCGGTCATGTTGAATGGAGACCAGCGGCATGATGGCCGACATGGTATGCGGCGTGACAAGGCCACTGCATAGTTCGGCTAAGGTAGCCGTAGTATGGTCTCCTGCACGAAGGGAGTGTTCCGTGCGCTCACCTCTAGGGGTGTGTGTCACGTATACCATGTTTACTATTTTTGCGTCGGGGGAAACTGCTTCTGACCCCCGTTGTTCGGTTGGTGAGCCTGTTCGTCGTCGCTATCGCCGGTCGGCCTCTTCCCCTTCTGTTCGGCATTTAACTTGCCGGCCTGTTTGAAGACCCAACATTTTCTGTTGGTGTGATTAGCTGGTTTATTGGGGTGGCCATGGATCTGGCAGGGCCTATCCAATATTTTGTCTAAATTTCATGGTCCGTCTTTGTTTGTGGTAAATGGCTTTTTCCGTTGGCCGGGTTTGTGGCCGCTGAATCTAGCATTGACCAATGTGTCCTGTGTGCCCTCATTATTATTGCGACGGTTGTTTTTATTGCGTCGTGGCTTTCCATTACCGTCCCGCACTTCTGAGGTTCCCAGATCGCTGGCGCTATTGCTTCTACGGGCGAGCCAACTGTCTTCTCCCGCACAAAAGCGGGTCATCAGGGCGGTAAGGGCTAACATAGACTTTGGTTTTTCCTGACCGAGGTGGCAGGCAAGCCACTCGTCCCGGACGCTGTGTTTGAAGGCCGTGAGGGCTTTCGCATCCGGACATTCAACAATTTGGTTCTTTTTAACTAAAAACCTAGTCCAGAGCTTTCTGGCGGACTCTCCGGGCTGCTGGACAATGTGACTTAGGTCATCGGCATCCGGTGGCCGGACATATGTACCTTGAAAGTTATCGCGGAAGGCATCTTCCAACTCCTCCCAGCTGCCAATTGAGTTCGCAGGCAGACTGTTTAACCGGTGCCGAGCTGGTCCTTTGAGTTTTAACGAGAGGTACTTGATGGCATGAAGGTCGTCTCTGCATGCCATGTGGATATGGAGAAGGAAATCCTCAATCCACACCGTTGGATCTGTTGTTCCGTCGTATGATTCGATATTCATGGGTTTAAACCCTTCTGGGAATTCATGCTCCATTACTTCGTCTATGAAGCAGAGTGGGTGTGCGACGCCTCTATATTGGGCCACGTCACGACGTAGCTTAGATGGAGTCTGTCTGCGGTTTTCGGCTCGGTCATGACTAGACCTGTCACGTCCGAATAGGTACCCGCCGTTGCATGTCAAGGCACGTCCTCGCGATCCGTAGATCGATCTGGTATGTTCTTCTCTACTGTCCAGGTCCTGCCGAGGGTATTTATGACACCGAGCTATTTTATTTCTGTTTTTTCTTTGGGTTGAGGCGGATGTTGTTTGGCTTGACCTGCCGCTTTATCCCGACCGCATGGTGGTCGGTTAACCGCATTGTCCCGACCGCGTGGTACAGGTTCCGGCGCCTCCTCATCGAACTGAGGTAGCAATCTGCGCTTCGGGTAACCCTTGGTTGTGCACTTGAGGCCATATTCTTCGGCTATTAGGATGTCTGTCCATCTATCGTTGAGAAGGTCTTGGTCAGCTTGGAGTTGCTGCTGCTTCTTTTTCAGGCTCCTTGCAGTGGCAAATAGCCTGCGCTTAAAGCTCTCCTGCTCGAGAGGTTCCTCGGGCATGATGAAATCCTCATTGCCGAGGCTCTCCTCATCCTCGTAGAGCGGAAGATAATTACTGTCCTCCGTGTCTTCGTGTATGGCCTGTTCATCAGGGCTATCGTGCCCGTCTTCCCGTTCATCATGTTCAGACATTGCCTCAACATGGTCTTCGTTGTCTCCGGCATCGTCCGGGGAGTTGTTTTCTCCGGTGCCGGCATAACGTCGGCGTCTAGGCTCTGTCTCAGGAGGCTTATCCTCGATTAGATCTTCTTTGTCATCGTCGTTAGTTTCTTTAGGTGTATTGATACGTCTCCAACGTATCTATAATTTTTGATTGCTCCATGCTATATTATCTTCTGTTTTGGACAACATTGGGCTATATTATTCACTTTTATATTATTTTTGGGACTAACCTATTAACCGAAGGCCCAGCCCAGAATTGTTGTTTTTTGCCTATTTCAGAGTTTCGCAGAAAAAGAATATCAAACGGAGTCCAAACAGAATAAAACCTTCGGGAACGTGATTTTCGGAACGAACATGATCCAGAGGACTTGGACCCTACGTCAAGAAAGCCACCAGGAAGCCATGAGGTAGGGGGCGCGCCTACCCCCCAGGCGCGCCCTCCACTCTCGTGGGCCCCATGTTCCTCCACAGACGTACTCCTTCCTCCTATATATACCTACGTACCCCAAAACGATCATATACAGAGCCAAAAACCTAATTCCACCACCGCAATCTTCTGTATCCACGAGATCCCATCTTGGGGCCTGTTCCGGAGCTCCGCCGGAGGGGGCATCGATCACGGAGGGCTTCTACATCAACACCATAGCCTCTCCGATGAAGTGTGAGTAGTTTACCTCAGACCTTCGGGTCCATGGTTATTAGCTAGATGGCTTTCTCTCTCTTTTTGGATCTCAATACAATGTTCTCCCCCTCTCTCGTGGAGATCTATTCGATGTAATCTTCTTTTTGCGGTGTGTTTGTTGAGACAGATGAATTGTGGGTTTATGATCAAGTTTATCTATGAACAATATTTGAATCTTCTCTGAATTCTTTTATGTATGATTGGTTATCTTTGCAAGTCTCTTCCAATTATCAGTTTGGTTTGGCCTACTAGATTGATCTTTCTTGCAATGGGAGAAGTGATTAGCTTTGGGTTCAATCTTGCGGTGTCCTTTCCCAGTGACAATAGGGGCAGCAAGGCACGTATTGTATTGTTGCCATCGAGGATAACAAGATGGGGTTTTTATCATATTGCATGAATTTATCCCTCTACATCATGTCATCTTGCATAAAGCATTACTCTATTTTTATGAACTTAATACTCTAAATGCATGCTGGATAGCGGTCGATGTGTGGAGTAATAGTAGTAGATGCAGGCAGGAGTCGGTCTACTTGTCTCGGACGTGATGCCTATATACATGATCATACCTAGATATTCTCATAACTATGCTCAATTCTGTTAATTGCTCAACAGTAATTTGTTCACCCACCGTAAAATACTTATGCTCTTGAGAGAAGCCACTAGTGAAACCTATGGCCCCGGGGTCTATTTTCCATCATATTAATCTTCCAACACTTAGTTATTTCCATTGCTTTTATTTTACTTTGCATCTTTATCATAAAAATACCAAAAATATTATCCTATCTTATCTATCAGATCTCACTCTCGTAAGTGACCGTGTAGGGATTGACATCCCCTTATCCTGTTGGTTGCGAGGATTTATTTGTTTGTGTTGGTGCGAGGGACTCGCACGTAGCCTCCTACTGGATTGATACCTTGGTTCTCAAAAACTGAGGGAAATACTTACGCTACTTTTCTGCATCACCATTTCCTCTTCAAGGGAAAACCAACGCAATGCTCAAGAGGTAGCATGTATCCAGCATGTATACGTTGTATGAAGAAATGACCGTCCAACGTCCGGTAAATGGCGGGTTTTGGCCCTACTCCTCATCAGCATCATTGTCTATACCGTCGAGGTCTTCGGAGCCGTAATGGAGCATGTCGGTTAAGTCCTCGACAGTGGCTATGGAGTGGGTGGCGGGTGGGAAGCAAAATTCTCCATCATCAGCCCCTAGTTCGAACCGGATATAGTTCGGCCGTGAGTCCTCCACCAATGACAGGTTCTCTAATGAGTTTAGCATGTCGCCCAAGGGCGAGTGCTGGAAGATGTCTGCGGCACTGAATTTGAAGATCGATAAATGATCAAGTCTGGCGTGAATGGGCTCACATGGTTCGGAACTTATGACCGGAGATGAGTCCGTAGTTCCGGTGGCACAGGTGTCTTGTGAGATCAAGTCTACGCGCGGCTCCAACGCTGGGGAATCTGTGGCCTCCGTGGCGGGGTTGAGCTTCCCGTCCTTGGATGGCGCTGTCTGCTCCCGATCTAAGGCCAGAGCAGTTATAGGAGCTATCTCCTGGATGCGGTCCGATGACAGATTTAGGTCATGTCCATCGGGGTGGCCAGGGGTGGTTGCCGCGGTCTCGACTTCGGCGAAGATCAAGTCTCTACGGATGTCTGCAATGTAGTTCAAGCTCCTAAATCTGACCTGGTGGCCAGGGGCGTAGCTATCGATCTGCTCCAGATGGCCAAGCAAGTTGGCCCGCAGTGCGGAGCTGCCGAACACGAAGATCTATCCAGGTAGGAAGGTCTCACCTTGGACAGCATCATTGTTGACAATTGAAGGGGCCACCAAACCTTTTGGGGACGGCACCGTGGAACTCTCAATGAAAGCACCAATGTCGGTGTCAAAACCGGCGGATCTCGGGTAGGGGGTCCTGAACTGTGCATCTAAGGTCAATGGTAACAAGAGACAGGGGACACGATGTTACCCAGGTTCGGGCCCTCTCTATGGAGGTAATACCCTACGTCCTACTTGATTGATCTTGATGAATATGAGTATTACAAGAGTTGATCTACCACGAGATCATAATGGCTAAACCCTAGAGGTCTAGCTTGTATGGATATGGTAATGAATATCCCCTCTCCGGACTAAGCCCTCTGGTTTATATAAACACCCGGAGGATCTAGGGTTACATAAGGTCGGTTACAAAGAAAGGAATCTACATGTTTGGTCGCAAAGCTTGCCCTCCACGCCAAGGAGAGTCCCATCCGGACATGGTTGCAGTCTTTGGTCTTCATGTTCTTCACGGCCCATTAGTCCGGCCCATAGCTAACAGGCTGGACGCTCGAGGACCCCTTAGTCCAGGACTCCCTCGGTATCCACTATGTTCTGAGATTTATGTTGCTATGACTTTGCTATGCTTAATGCTTGTCACTAGGGACCGAGTGCCATGATTTCAGATCTGAACCTATTATGTTTTCATGAATATATGTGAGTTATTGATCCTATCTTGCAAGTCTATAGTCACATATTATGTGTTATAATCCGTTAACCCCTAAGTGACAATAATCGGGATACTTACCGGTGATGACCATAGTTTGGGGAGTTCATGTATTCACTATGTGATAATTCTTTGGTCCGGTACTCTATTAAAAGGAGGCCTTAATATCCCTTAGTTTCCAATAGGACCCCGCTGCCACGGGAGGGTAGAACAAAAGATGTCATGCAAGTTCTTTTCCATAAGCACGTATGACTATATTCGGAATACATGCCTACATTACATTGATGAACTGGAGCTAGTTCTGTGTCACCCTATGTTATAACTATTGCATGAGGAATCGCATCCAGCATAATTCTCCATCACCGATCCAATGCCTACGAGCTTTTATATATTGTTCTTCGCTTATTTACTTTTTCGTTTCTACTGTTACAATCACTATAAAACCAAAACTGCTATCGTTACTTTTGCTACCGTTATCGCTACTATCATATTACTTTGCTACTAAATACTTTGCTGCAGATATTAATTTTCCAGGTGTGGTTGCACTGACAACTCAGCTGCTAATACTTGAGAATATTCTTTGGCTCCCCTTGTGTCGAATCAATGAATTTGGGTTGAATACTCTACCCTCGAAAACTGTTGCGATCCCCTATACTTGTGTGTTATCAAGACTATTTTCTGGCATCGTTGCCGGGGAGCATAGCTCTATTCTTTGAGTCACTTGGGATTTATATCTGCTTATCACTATGCATAACTTTAAAGATCAAAGAACCAAGATTTTTCCCTCAACTACAAGGGGAGGTAAGGAATTTCCATCTAGCTCTGCACTTGATTCACCTTCTGTTTTGAGTAAACTTGTGACACCTACACATGCTATTGATTCCAATAGGTCACATGTTATTGATGATGCCACTTCTTCTTTGCATGATACTTATGATGAAACTACTTCTATGCTTGATAATATTGTGCCACTAGGTGAATTTCTTGATGAACAACTTGCTAGGGTTAGAGAGAATGAAATTATTGAAACTGACAATATTGATGAAAGTGATGATGAAGATTCTCCCCTAGATATGAATTGCCTGTTGTTCCTGAGGGTTATGTTATGGATGAGGAAACTTCTAGAGACTTCTTAGCTTGCAATGATAGATCTAATCTTAAGAAATTATTAGCTAGGCTTAAATAAAAGTCTTTGAATGCTAGAATGAAATATGACCCTGCTTTTGCTACTTCACCTATATTTATTGCTGATAAGGATTATGATTTCTCTGTTGATCCTAAGTTAATTACTTTGGTTGAATCTAATCCTTTTTATGGTTATGAATCTGAAACTGTTGTGGCACATACTACTAAATTAAATGATATAGCCACCCTGTTCGCTAATGATGAGAAAACTCTCTATTACATTATCCTTAAGTTGTTTCCATTCTCATTAAAGGGTGATACTAAGACATGGTTTAATTCTCTTGATCCTGGTTGTGTGCGTAGTCCCCGGGATATGATTTATTACTTCTCTGCTAAATATTTCCACCCTCATAAGAAACAAGCTGCCTTAAGGGAAATATATAATTTTGTGCAAATTGAAGAAGAGAGTCTCCCACAAGCTTGGGGGAGGCTTCTTCGATTACTTAATGCTTTGCCTGACCATCCTCTCAAGAAAAATGAAATACTTGACATCTTTTATAATGGACTAATCGATGCTTCCAGAGATCACCTGGATAGTTGTGCTGGTTGTGTTTTCAGGAAAAGAACTGTTGATCAAGCTGAATTGCTATTGAATAATATGTTGACTAATGAAAATAATTGGACACTTCCTGAACCAACTCCCAAGCCAACTCCGAAGAAAAGGGGTATTCTATTCTCAGTCCTGAAGATATGCAAGAGGCAAAGAAATCTATGAAAGAAAAAGGTATTAAAGCTGAAGATGTTAAGAATTTACCACCTATTGAAGAAATACATGGTCTTGATAACCCGACACAGGTAGTAGAGGTAAATTCTCTCTATAGATTTGATAAATGTGAAATCCCATTCATTAAGTTTTCTAGCTAATTCTTATGTTGGTAGACAATTGAAACAAAATGCTGATATGCTTGAACACTTGAGTGATTATATGGCTAATGTTAAAGGTGAACTTAAACTTATTAGTAAACATGCTTCTATGGTTACCACTCAAGTAGAATAAGTACTTAAGGCTCAGAATGATTTGCTCAATGAATTAAATAATAAGAAAAATGATAATGCTATTAGAGTTATGACTAGAGGGGGTAAAATGACTCAGGAACCTTTGTATCCTGAGGGCCACCCTAAGAGAATTGAGCAAGATTCTCAAAGAACTAATATAGATGCACTTAGTCCTTCAAAAAGGAATAAAAAGAAAAATGATAGGACTTTGCATGCTTCTAGTGAACCTGTTGTTGACACACCTAAGAATCCCAATGATAATTCTATTTCTGATGCTAAAACACAATCTGGTAATGAACATGAACCTAGTGATAATGTTAATGATGATGTTCATATTGATGCTCAACCTAGCAATGATAATGATGTAGAGATTGAACCTGCTGTTGATCTTGATAACCCACAATCAAAGAATCAACGTTATGATAAGAGAGACTTTGTTGGTAGGAAGCACGATAAGGAAAGAGAACAATGGGTTCAGAAACCCATGCCTTTTCCTCCTAAACCATCCAAGAAAAAGGATGAGGGGGATTATGAGCGCTTTGCTGAAATGATTAGACCTATCTTTTTGCGTATACGTTTGACTGATATGCTTAAAATCAATCCTTATGCCAAGTACATGAAAGAAATTGTTACTAATAAAAGAAAGATACCGGAAGCTGAAATTTCCACCATGCTTGCTAATTATACTTTTAAGGGTGGAATACCAAAGAAACTAGGAGATCCCGGAGTACCAACTATACCATGCTCCATTAAAAGAAACTATGATAAAACTGCTTTATGTGATCTTGGAGCCGGTGTTAGTGTTATGCCTCTCTATTTATATCGTAGACTTGGTTTGAATAAGTTGGCGCCTACTGGAATATCTTTGCAAATGCCTGATAAATCAACTGAAGGAAATATGCCCTAGAGGCAATAATGAAGTTATTATTTATTTCCTTATATAATGATAAATGTTTATTATTCATGCTATAATTGTATTAACTGGAAACATGATACATGTGTGAATACATAGACAAACAAAGTGTCACTAGTATGCCTCTACTTGACTTGCTCGTTGATCAAAGATGGTTATGTTTCCTAGACATAGACATGAGTTGTCATTTGATTAACGGGATCACATCATTAGGAGAATGATGTGATTGACTTGTCCCATTCCGTTAGCTTAGCACTTGATCATTTAGTTTGTCGCTATTGCTTTCTTCATGACTTATACATGTTCCTATGACTATGAGATTATGCAACTCCCGTTTACCGGAGGAACACTTTGTGTGCTACCAAATGTCACAACGTAACTGGGTGATTATAAAGGTGCTCTACAGGTGTCTCCGAAGGTACTTGTTGAGTTGGTGTATTTCGAGATTAGGATTTGTCACTCCGATTGTCGGAGAGGTATCTCTGGCCCACTCGGTATGCACATCACTATAAGCCTTGCAAGAATTGTAACTAATGAGTTAGTTGCGGGATGATGTATTATGGAACGAGTAAAGAGACTTGCCGGTAACGAGATTGAACTAGGTATTGAGATACCGACAATCGAATCTCGGTCAAGTAACATACCGATGACAAAGGGAACAACGTATGTTGTTATGCAGTTTGACCGATAAAGATCTTCGTAGAATACATGGGAGCCAATATGAGCATCCAGGTTCTACTATTGGTTATTGACCGGAGACATGTCTCGGTAATGTCTACATAGTTCTCGAACCCGTAGGGTACGCACGCTTAAAGTTCGGTGACGATCTATATTATGAGTTTTGTGTTTTGATGTACTGTAGGTAGTTCGTAGTCCCGGATGTGACCACAGACATGATGAGGAGTCTCGAAATGGTTGAGATGTAAATATTGATATACTGGATGACTATGTTCGGACACCGGAAAGGTTTCGGACATATATCGGAGTACCGGGGGTTACCGGAACCCCCCCCCCCCCGGGGGGGGGGGCTTAATGGGCCTACATGGGCCTTAGTGGAAATAGAGGGAAGCAAGGGGAGTGTGCGGTGCGCCCCCCAAGGCCCAAACCAAATTGGTTTAGGGAAAAGGGGGTCGGCCCCCTCTTTCCTTCTCCTCCTCTACCTTTCCTTCCCCCTCTCCTACTCCCACTAGGAATAGGAGGAGTCCTACTCCTAGTGGGAGTAGGACTCCCCCATGGCGCTCCTCTCCCTGGCCGGCCGCCTCCTCCCCCTTGCTCCTTTATATATGGGGGCAGGGGGCACCCCATAGACACACAATTCATCATTGATCCCTTAGCCGTGTGCGGTGCCCCCCCCTCCACCATAATCCACCTCGGTCATATTGTAGCGGTGCTTAGGCGAAGCCCTGCCTCAGTAGCATCATCATCACTGTCACCATGCCGTCGTGCCGACGAAATTCTCCTATGAAGCTTTGCTAGATCAGAGCTCGCGGGACGTCATCGAGTTGAACATGTGCAGAACTCGGAGGTGCCGTGCGTTCGGTACTTGGATCGATCGGATCGTGAAGACGTATGACTACATCAACCGCGTTGTGCTAACGCTTCCGCTTTCGTTCTATGAGGGTACGTGGACACACTCTCCCCTCTCGTTGCTATGCATCACCATGATCCTGTGTGTGTGTAGGAAATTTTTGAAATTACTACGTTCCCCAACATCAACTGCTATCCCTGTCGGTATTTGTGAGGGTGTGCCTGTTGTGGTTACAAACATTACTATTTTAACGAACTTTGTTATTCTTGCTATTCCCGAGGATGATAGTATGTCGATTATCCTAGGTAGACCCTTTCTGAATATTGCAGGGGCTGTTATTGATTGCAACAAAGGCAATGTCACTTTTCATGTTAATGGTAATGAGCATATGCTACACTTTCCGAGGAAACAACCTCAAGTCCACAGTATAAATTCTATTGGAAAAATTTCAACAATCACTATTGGAGGTTTTGAATTTCCTCTTCCTACTGCCAAGAAGAAATATGATATTCTTATTGTTGGGGATGTGCATATCCCCGTAGAGGTAACTTAGTGTTATTCAAAATTTCTCCGGTTTCATGTTATTCGAAATGAGTTTGTTAACAAGACCTGATCAACCTTGTTAGTGGATTCCTTTTGATGAGCATGAGATGGATGAAGTTAGAAAACACAACTCTCTATACCCTCTTTTTACTTTCTGTTATTTATATTAAATAAAGCAAAAATAGTATTTTCTGTCTATTTTCTGAATTATCCATGCAATAAAAAATACCCCGAAAATAAAAGTTCTTCAAATGCCCTGAAAATGAAATATGATTTTCTAGAATTTTTGAGAATATCTGGCACTGAGAACACAGCGGGGGGAGCAGCCACGTGCCCACGAGGGTGGAGGGCGTGCCCATCCCCCTGGGCGTGCCCCCTACCTCGTGGACCCCACGTGGGCCCCCCTCCACTTATCCTTGCACCCACACACTTCGTCTTGCTCCAGAAAAAATCACTACCAGCTCAAACCAGAGTTCTTGCTCATCTTGCTGCCATTTTCGATCTCCTTGCTCAAAGCTCCACTCACAAAACTACTTTGGGGGATTGTTCTTTGGTATGTGACTCCTCCAATGGTCCAATTAGTTTTTGTTCTAGTGCTTTATTCATTACAAAATTTTGCTGCTTAGGTGACCTTGTGCTTGAGTTTGCATGTCAAATTTATGTGGTCAAAGGTTTTAATGCATGATATAGCCTCTAGGCACTTGTAGGAGTAGTTGCTATCAATTTTGTTGAGTTTGGTTCACTTTTATTTTAAGTTACTAAAAATTTCAGAAATTTTCAGAAAAAGATGAAGAGATTTTTGAGGGGCTCATCGAGCCGAAGCTCGAAGGATAAGCAAAGTGAAGAGAACAAGAAGCCCAAGTATAATCTCCCTCGTACTGCGGAGGTTCGGCCATGTGAATGGCCTTGTGATGAGTTCTTAAGAGAAACTAGGATTCATGAAGATTTTTATCATTTGGCTGAGAATGCAGGCCTCACCGCCTTCCTCCACGACCAGCGTGAACAGTACCTCTTACTCACCAATATCTTTGTGCAAAATTTTCATTTCCATGCTAGGAGATCAACATGAGCATAAGGAGATGTTACTTTATGATTTTTGTCGGGTCTGTTTGATACCCTTTGAGGGCAGCATAGAGGAACCGCGTCGTAATGATGTGGAAGGATTTATTGATATGATTGCTGTAGGGGAAACGAGGAAAGTTTCTGATGCGAGAATCACTAGCATACATTTTCCTATTCTACATTACTTCGCAATATTTGCTAGTAGATGCTTAATTGGTAGCGGGACCTATGGGAACCTTAGTGCTCCTGATATTGCTATTTTGCGCCATGCCTAGTTTCATGATACTATTTTCAGCTTAGGCGCTATTGTTGCTAGACGGTTAAATCTGAACCGTATAAAGGGCCCCATCCTCGGAGGCATCTTTGCCTCGCGCCTTGCTGCACACTTTAACATACCTATTAGGCATTATGAGAAAGAGGAAAAGTTGTTGCCTCCTATTGCTCTAGGTTATAAGAGTATGGTAGCACATGAGTTTATTGTTAAGGATAAAAATAAGACACTCAAATATAAATTGATAGTTAACTAAAATTATTATGAGTTTATTACCTTACCTGCACCCTCTTTGTTCAACATATTTTCAGGCATATACCTTGTTCTGCCGGAGGCCATTCATGCCTACCGGAGCCAGATGTCAGCTGCAGAGCCAGAGCCACCATCTGACCCGCACCGTCAGTCGGTTTATCAGTGGAATCCGGAGGAGATCGCTAGCCAGTGGCAATATGAGGACCCTCCTCAGTACAACCCCAACTACAGTTTTGATCCATGGTCATAGAACAAATTAGGCCAAAAGCCTAAGCTTGGGGAAGTACGTATCTCTCACCGACATTACATTCATGTTCACACACTAATGCCAGTTGTCGGTGTTCATACTTTTTCATTGTATCATCCATGCTAGTTTATTTTCTTTTTAAGCTTTCTTCTTGTGTGTTTGAAAAACCTTAAGAAAAACAAAAAAAATTAGTTGTAGCTTTTAGCTAGTTTATTTTCTATGCCTGTAGTAGTAATTAAAAAGAAAAACCCAAAAAGATTTCTCGTTCTTCTTTTGCTTGTTGGGAGCTTTCCCGTGTAAATAGTTTCAATTCTTTCTCTTTCTTTGGGGTCGAAAGGAGAAGACCATGATTAAAATGTTAAAGTGGCTCTCATATGCATTATTGTTGATCTAAGAGAGAGCCCATATTACCTTGTCTTCTCTCTTGTATTGAATTCTTGCAGATTCCAGCTTAGTCCAATGCACGTGCACTATTATTATCCATGATATTCGGTCGTGCAAGTGAAAGGCAATAATGACGATATATGATGAACTCATTGAGATGAGAAAAGCTAGTATGAACTTAACCTCTCTTGTTTTTGTAAATATGATTAGTTCATCGTTCCTGATTCAGCCTATTATGAAAGAAACATGTTTGCAATGACAACTAGAGATTGTAGTTTCTTATGCCATGCTTAATTAGCTAGGAGTTTATAATGGTTTACCTTGCGTGCCAACATGCTATTAAAATGGTTGTGATGTGGTATGATAGGGTGGTATCCTCCTTTGAATGATTCGAGTGGCTTGACTTGGCACATGTTCATGCATGTAGTTGAAACAAAATCAACATAGCCTCCACGATATTTATGTTCATGGTGCATTATATCCTACTCATGCTTGCATTCGGTATTGATTAATTTTAATGCATGTTCATGACTGTTGTCGCTCTCTAGCTAGTCGCTTCCCAGTCTTTTTCTAGCCTTCACTTGTACTAAGCGGGAATACTTCTTGTGCATCCAATTCCATAAAGCCCAAAGTTATTCCATATGAGTCCACCATACCTACCTATATACGGTATACACCTTCCGTTCCAAGTAAATTTGTATGTGCCAAAATCTAAACCTTCAAATAAACATTCTGTTTTGTATGCTCGAATAGCTCATGTATCAACTAGGGATGTCTGTATCCTCCATGCTAGGCGGGTTATTCTCAAGAGGAGTGGACTCCGCTCCTCACTCACGAGAAAATGGCTGGTCATCGGGATGCCCAGTCCCATGCTCAAATCAAATCAAAATTATTGCAAACAAAACTCCCCCGGGATTGTTGTTAGTTGGAGGCTCCCATTGGTTCGGGCAGCCATGGATTGATGCTTGTTGGTGGTGGCGGAGTATAAACTTTACCATTCGGCTTGGGAACCGCCTATAATGTGTGTAGCATGGAAGATATCGAGATCTCTCGGTTGTTTTGTTGACAATGAAAGTATACCTCTCAAAATATTATTTATCTCTATTTCAAAACCTAGCTCTGACACCTCTACAAATCCCTGCTTCCCTCTGCGAAGGGCCTATCCATTTACTTTTATGTTGAGTCATGATCCTCTTATTAAAAAGCACCAGTTGGAGAGCACCGCTGTCATTTGCATCCATTACTGTTGGTTTACATTGAGTATGACTTGACTGGATCTCTTTTACCATGAATTACAATGTCTAGTCAGTCCTTGATCTTTAAAGGTGCTCTACATTTATGTTTTGCGGTCTCAGAAAGGGCTAGCGAGATACCATCTTGTTATATCATATTATGATTGTTTTGAGAAAGTGTTGTCATCCGAGATTTATTATTATTGCTTGCTAGTTGATTATGCCATTGATATGAGTAAACATGAGACATAAATGTTATTGTGAATATGGTTAGTTCATAATCTTTGCTGAAAACTTGAATACTGGCTTTACATATTTACAACAAAAAGAGCAAACGGAGTTTGTAAAAGTTTTCTTTATCACTTTCAGTTTGTCAACTGAATTGCTTGAGGACAAGCAAAGGTTTAAGCTTGGGGGAGTTGATACATCTCCGTCGTATCTACTTTTCCAAATACTTTTACCCTTGTTTTGGACTCTAACTTGCATGATTTGAATGGAACTAACCCGGACTGACTCTGTTTTCAGCAGAATTGCCATGGTGTTATTTTTGTGCAGAAATAGAAGTTTCTCGGAATGACCTGAAAATTAATGAAGATTATTTTTGGAATATATAAGAAATACTAGAAGAAGAATCCACGTCAGGGGTCCACACCTTGTCCACGAGAGTGGGGGCGCGCCCCCTGCCTCGTGGGCCCCCCTGACGCTCCACCGACCTCAACTCCATCTCCATATATTCGTGTTCGGGGAGAAAAAAATCAGAGAGAAGGATTCATCACGTTTTATGATATGGAGCCACCACCAAGCCCTAAACTCTCTCAGGAGGGCTGGTCTGGAGTCCGTTCGGGGCTCCGGAGAGGGGAATTCGTCGCCATCGTCATCATCAACCTTCCTCCATCACCAATTTCATGATGCTCATCGTCGTGCGTGAGTAATTCCATCATAGGCTTGCTGGACGGTGATGGGTTGGATGAGATTTATCATGTAATCGAGTTAGTTTTGTTAGGGTTTGATCCCTAGTATCCACTATGTTCTGAGATTTATGTTGCTATGACTTTGCTATGCTTAATGCTTGTCAGTAGGGCCCGAGTGCCATGATTTCAGATCTGAACCTATTATGTTTTCATGAATATATGTGAGTTCTTGATTCTATCTTGCAAGTCTATAGTCACCTATTATGTGTTATGATCCGTTAACCCCGAAGTGACAATAATCAGGATACTTACCGGTTATGACCGTAGTTTGAGGAGTTCATGTGTTCACTATGTATTAATGCTTTGGTCCAGTAATCTATTAAAAGGAGGCCTTGATATCCCTTAGTTTCCAATAGGACCCCGCTGCCACGGGAGGGTAGGACAAAATATGCAATGCAAGTTCTTTTCCATAAGCACGTATGACTATATTTGGAATACATGCCTACATTACATTGATGAACTGGAGCTAGTTCTGTGTCACCCTATGTTATAACTATTGCATGAGGAATCACATCCGACATAATTCTCCATCACCGATCCAATGCCTACGAGCTTTTTATATATTGTTCTTCGCTTATTTACTTTTCCGTTGCTACTGTTACAATCACTATAAAATCAAAACTGCTACCGTTACAGTTAGTATCATATTACTTTGCTACTAAATACTTTGCTATAGATATTAAGTTTCCAGGTGTGGTTGAATTGACAACTCAGCTGCTAATACTTGAGAATATTCTTTGGCTCCCCTTGTGTCGAATCAATAAATTTGGGTTGAATACTCAACCCTCGAAAACTGTTGCAATCCCCTATACTTACGGGTTATCAGTTGACAAGGTCAAGATCTCCATCGAAGCGCTTGAGCTTCCGATCCATTTGCTCTAGTGCCGCAGCATTAGCAGTCGCCACCAAGGAAGATGCCTGTGACATCAAAAAGTTCACACTACTTTACATACCGGCCTACAGAAATTGGACCCTATGCAAGTTTCTTTGTAATTCTTACAGAGTCGCGGGGGCTATTATACATATGGCCTACTCAAATATCAAAGCTAAGGGATAAAATCACTTTACGGGAAAAGGGTATTACTTGACTTACCTCAAAGCCTGTTAGTAGGCCTTGGACAATGCCGTTCAGTCTGGATTGGATGGACCGAACATCCTATAAAACCGCATCCATAAGGGTGTGGTGCCCATCGATGATGACAGAGTTGTTCACCAACTCCTCCAGCACGTCTGGCCAGCCCGCCACTGCTTGGTTGGAGGTGTTCGGCGCGGGCGTTGGGCCCTCAATCCCCTCCCCTTCGGAGGGAGGAACCGGCACCATCAAGGGCCTTGGGGGCTCAGGTGCGGACGACTGAGGGGGTCCGGACTCCCCTCCCACATTCTCCAGGGGGGCTCACTCTCCTGGTCCTTGGTGACTAAGGCATCAGCCTTGTCCATGATAGCGTAGCCCTCCTCCCCTGTGTTCGGAGAGGGATGGGTCCTTCGGGACAGCACTTCCCTGACCTCTTTGTAGATCAGGTCAGGTGCGAAGCACGACGCGGATCCGTTGTCCACCAGTTTGGCGGGCATGGACGTCCCATTCGAGGTCCGCTCGGCGGGATGGCTGCGGTGTGGGGTGCATCACCAGACAGTCAGTATCCATTTGTAAGGGACTATTATAAATAAAGCAATTAAAACAGCCGAGGGGTATATCTGGCAGCTAGGGGCTTAACCTAGGTTCCCTCTCTGGAACCTTTTTGGATGCTTCAGACTCCTCGTCAGAGTCCGAGCTATCAGGTAGGATCATCTTAGGGCGACACTGCCTCTTAGGGGCCTGAGGGGGTTGTACCTTCTCGACGTCTTCGGCCGCTGCCCTCTTTTTGGAGTGCGAGGAGGTACTTTCCTCCTTGTCCTTGTCTTCGTCCCCGTCCTAAGCAGACGGGGCTGTAGCGTCTTCGGACCGGGTGTCCGGATGAGTTCTTGGTGGAGGCCCTCCGTGGCCTCTGGTACATCTTTCTCATTCTTTCCCTTCTTGTCGGGCGCATTGTAAGGAACCACAATGATGTCTACTATGCAACCTTCTTCTTGTAGACTTGTGTTGGGCCTCCAAGCGCAGTGTTTTGTAGGACAGTAGAAAATTTCCCTCAAGTGGATGACCTAAGGTTTATCAATCCGTGGGAGGAGTAGGATGAATATGGGCTCTCTTAAACAACCCTGCAACCAAATAACAAAGAATCTCTTGTGTCCCCAACACACCCAATACAATGGTAAATTGCATAGGTGCACTAGTTCGGCGAAGAGATGGTGATACAAGTGTAATATGGATGGTAGATATAGGCTTTTGTAACCTAAAAATATATAAACAACAAGGTAACTAATAACAAAAGTGAGCGAAAACGATATTGTTATGCTTGGAAACAAGGCCTAGGGCTCATACTTTCACTAGTGCAAGTTCTCTCAACAATGATAACATAATTAAATCATATGCCAATCGCTCAACATGCGACAAAAGTGACTCCAAAGTTCCTATTGCGGACAACATAAGATGAAATTGCTTGTAGGGTATGAACCACCTCAAAGTTATTCTTTCCGATCAATCCATTGAGCTATTCCTATAAGTGTCACAAAAAGCCCTAGAGTTCGCAGTAAAATAACACCATATGATACACATCAATCAACCCTAATGTCACCTAGATACCCCAATGTCATCACAAGTATCTGTGGGTCAATTATGTGATATGCATCAAACAACTTCAGATTCATAATATTCAATCGAACACAAAGAACCTCAAATAGTGCCCCAAGATTCCTATTGGAGAAACAAGGACGAAAACATGCATCAAACCCTATGCATAGATTACCCCAATGTCATCTCAGGAATCCACGAGTTGAGTGCCAAAACATACATAAAGTGAATCAATAGAACACCCCATTGTCACCATGGGTATCCCACGCAAGGCATACATCAAGTGTTCTCAAATCCATAATAGTATTCAATCTGATAATAGTGAAACCTCAAAGGTAAAACTCAATTCATCACAAGAAGGTAGAGGGGGAGAAACACCATATGATCCAACTAGAATAACAAAGCTCGTGGTACATCAAAACCGTGCCAGATCAAGAACACAAGAGAGAGAGAGAGAGAGATCAAACACATAGCTACTGGTACATACCCTCAGCCCCGAGGGTGAACTACTCCCTTCTAGTCATGGAGACCACCGGGATGATGAAGATGGCCACCAGTGATGGTTTCCCCCTTCGACAGGGTGCCAGAACAGGCTCCCAATTAATTTTTTGTGGCTACAGAGGCTCGCGACGGCAGAACTCCTGATCTAGGTTTCTTTCTGGGGGTTTTGGTATTTATAGGAATTTTAGCGTCGGTCTCACGTCAAGGGGTCCACGAAGCAGCGGTAAGACAGGGGGGCGCACCCTCCACCCATGTCATTGCCTCGGGACTATTCCGTCCCAACTCTTGTTCTTCGGGGGTCTCTTTTTGTCCATAAAAAATCACCGTAAATTTCCAGCCCATTCCGAGAACTTTTATTTCTACGCAAAAAATGACACTGCGATAGTTCTACTGAAAACATCGTCAGTCTGGATTAGTTCTAATCAAATCATACCAAAATCATATATATTTTTTGTAAACATGGCATGAATACTTCACAAACTATAGATACGTTGGAGACGTATCGGCATCCCCAAGCTTAATTCCTACTTGTCCTCGAGTAGGTAAATGATAAAAGAAATAATTTATGAAGTGTGCATGCTAGTAAGTGCACAAGTTTGATCAATGATAATTCCAATAACTTTTTCTAGCATCATTATATATCATAAACAGTAGCTCATCTCATAAAACTTTTCATGAACTTTCTTGAAAACTAACAAACTAGGTTCTCAGTTATCAAATAGTTGCAATTCATCTTATTTTCAGGAAGGGTCTATGTAGGAGCTTTGATTTAGCAAATCCACATACTCAACTATCATATAGTCTTCCATGATTGCTACCACTGAAAGCATATTTTTAGAAAAAAATAGCATACATTGAACACAGAGAAAGATAGGGGCTTAATGTTTCGCCTCCCAACTTACTTATCATATAGATAATTGTCTACAATAATAATTCATGATCAAATATATTTGAATGTCCATATATGCTTAGATCTTTCCCCATCACATGATGCTTGCCAACTAAAGAGTAGGTTCGAATGAGAATGAATACTACTGACTCTTACATAAAAGTAAAATAGGCCCTTCATAGAGGGAAGCAGTGATTTGTAGAGGTGCCAGTGCTCGAAGCTTTTAAAACAAAGATGAATATAATTTTGAGAAGTATGCTTTCATTGTTAACATAACAACTGAGAGTTCTCACTATCTTCCATGCTAGACACATTATAGGTGGTTCCCAAACAGAATGGTAAAGTTTTTAGTCCCCGTCCACCAACAATCACACTCCACAGCAGATCCGAAACAACGGGTATCGTCCATACTAACAACTTTCCTAGGGGAGTTTTGTTAAATTATTTGAAATTTTGGTTTTGATCTTTTGATCATAGTACTGTGCATCCCAATTACAAGCCATTCTCTCGTGAATGACAAGTGAATAAACATTCATCTTGAGAATAACCCACCTAGCATGGAAGATACTGATAGCCCCTAGTTGCTACATGAGCGATTCGGGAATACAAACAGATTATTATTTGAAGGTTTAGAGTTTGGCACATGCAAATTTACTTGGAACGACAGGTAAATACCACATATAGGTAGATATGGTGGACACTCATGGAAGAAACTTGGTTCAAGGATTTTGGATGCACAAGCAGTATTCCCGCTTAGTACAGAAATTTTGGCTAGCAAAAGATTCTAAATAGCAAGCACCACATGTTGGATGATCCATAACAATATAACTTCTATACAAATATACCCAAGCATAACTCATTATGTTGTCTTCCTTGTCCAACTTCAACTAATTTTCTCAAGTTTTAAAACAATTAATGGGGCTCACAATTATAGAAGATGTCCAAGATAGTATATTTATATGTGAAATCTCTCTTCCTTGAATATTTTTTCATGAATTGTTCAAGTGACCAATACTATGTTTGCTAACTTTCAATAAATTTGCCATCTCTACTTCTTATATGTGAAGTCATTACTCCCCATGGGATTATCATATGAAACATATATAATATCATATTTATTATATTCAACCCATTCAACCATTTACTCATAGGATATAAGTGAAGCACGAGAGTAAATGACAAACTACTCCAAAAAGATATAAGTGAAGATCAATGAGTAGTCTAATAATTATTTAGCTATGTGAGGACTCTCTCTCATTTAAGAATTTCAGATCTTAATATTTTATTTAAACAGAAAGCAAAACAAAATAAAATGACTCCAAGTATAGCACAACCAATGTGAAGAAGCAAAAACTTAGGCTCAACTAAAACTGACCGATCATTGTTGAAGAAGAAAGGTGGGATGCCAACCTGGGCATCCCCAAGCTTAGATGCTTGAGACCTCTTGAAAAATTATTTTGGGATGCCTTGGGTATCCCCAAGCTTGAGCTCTTGTGTCTCCTTAATTTCTTTTATATCACGGTTTCCCTAAATCTTAAAAACTTCATCCACACAAAACTCAACAAAAACTCATGAGATAAGTTTGTATAAATCAACGCAAAACTTTAGCATTCTCTACTATACAAAATCACTAAAATTATAAACGGATATTGCATACTAAATGCCTCTGCACATTTAATACTCCTATCCTCAAATAAAATCATTAAACAAGCAAACATATGCAAACATAACAGCAATCTGTCTAAACAGAACAGTCTGTAAAGAATGCAAGAGGAATCATACTTCCATAACTCCAAAAATTCTGAAAAATTACCACACTATATAAAATTTGTTGCTACTCATTGTGTAAAAATTTTCAAGATTTTATCCCATTCTGACTATTCACAAATATTTAGACAATGATAGAAAACTTTATGTTTTCAAATCAGCAACATATAGACTTGCAAAATAAGCATGGTAAAGGCTATACTTGACCTTTTTATTGAACTAAAAGATGAAAAACATTAATATAAATAGCAGCAAGAAAATCTCAACAAAATAAAATGACGCTCCAAGCAAAACTCATATAATGTGGTGAATAAAAATATAGCCTCAAGTAATTTTACCAATGGATTGAAGACAAAAGAGGGGATGCCATCCGGGGAATCCCCAAGCTTAGTTGCTCGATTATTCCTTGAATATTACCTTGGGGTGCCTTGGGAAACCCCAAGCTTAGTGTCTTTCCAGTCCTTATTTCCTCATATCAATATATTACCCAAAACTTGAAAACTTCAATCACACAAAATTTAACGGAACTTCTTGAGATGCGTTAGTATAATAAAGCAAATCATTCACCTGGGTACTGTCAAAGACAAGATTCACAATTGTTCTCACACAATGCCTACTGTAACTTATCATTTCCAAAATTTATATCACTTAATTTAAGCTATGGAAACACTAAAACATGCAAACTATACATCGAAAACAGAATCTGTCAAAAACAGAGAAGTCTGTAATGATCTGAACAACAACCATACTTCTGCTACTCCAAATATTCTGAAAAAGTAGGACAACTTGGGAAATTTTTATATCAATCATGTGAAAATAGAATTCGGATTTTATCACTCTTTTGTAAAAATGAAAATTATTTTACTTGGCACAAAAGTTTGTGTTCTCGAACAAGATCAAATTAACTACCACCATAAACCATCCCAAAGGACTTACTTGGCACTTTATTGAAACAAAATCTATAAAACATGATTACTACAGTAGCATAATCATGTGAACACACAAAAACAGTAAGGCTAAATATTGGGTTGTCTCCCAACAAGCACTTTTCTTTAATGCCTTTCTAGCTAGACATTATGATTTCAATGATGCACTCATAAAAGATAAGAATTGAAACATAATAGGAGCATCATGAAGCATATGACTAGAACATTTAAGTCTAACCCACTTCCTATGCATAGGGATTTTATGAGCAAACAATTTATAGGAACAAGAATCAACTAGCATAGGAAGGCAAAACAAGCATAACTTCAAGATTTAAAACACAAAGAGAGGAAACTTGATATTATTGCAATATGTTGAAGCATAAGTTCCTCTCTCATAATATATAATTTTTAGTAGCATCATGAATGAATTCAACAATATAACCATCACATAAAGCATTCTTTTCATGATTCATAAGCATAGAAATTTTACTACTCTCCACATAAGCAAAATTCTTCTCATTCATAGTAGTGGGAGCAAACTCAACAAAATAACTATCATGTGAGGCATAATCAAATTGAAAATTAAAATCATGATGACAAGTTTCATGGTGCAGACTAAGGCATAGCCTAGTGGTGGGAAGGGGCTGATGCCTTCCCACCCAACCAGGTTCAAGGCATGGTACTTGCAATTTGGGTTAGTTGCACCAATTATACTGTAGGGGGTTCCCTTACAGTCTTCCTGTCAAAAAATAATCATCATAGATAGCACCTTTGTTCTCATAATCAATTGGAACATCTTCCAAAATAGTGGATTCATCACTAAATAAAGTCATGACCTCTCCAAATCCACTTTCATAAACATAATCATCATAAATAGGAGGTATGCTATCATCATTATAAATTTGCTCATCAAAACATGGGAGACAAAAAATATCATCTTCATCAAACATAGCATCCCCAAGCTTATAGCTTTGCTTATCATTGGCATCATGGATATTCAAAGAATTCATACTAACAACATTGCAATGATGCTCATCATTCAAATATTTAGTGCCAAACATTTTATTGACTTCTTCTAACACTTTGGCATAATTTTCCTTTCCATCATTTTCACGAAAGACATTAAAAAGATGAAGCATATGGCACTACTAGGGAAAACCCTAGTAGTAGCGCTGGAAATATACATAGCAGTAGCTCTGGGTCCAGTGCTACTGATACCGCGCTACAGCTAAGTTGTAGCAGTAGCGCTGGTATGGGTAGCGCTACTGCTAACTCTCTGTAGTGCTTGAACAGATGAAGTGCTGCTGCTAATCCAGCGCTGCTAGTAGATGCTTTCCAGCTCTACTACTAGTATCCTGCTTTCACAGATTTACACCCCTCTATGTATTTGTGATGTATTTATACATGCTATATACAGTAGTTTCATCAGATCATACTAAAAATGCACTATTCTCATCATGTCATAGACATACAGTAGTCTAGTCATACCATCATCATCATCATCATTCAACACAAATATCATCACATCTCGAAAATAGCGATACACAAGCATTGTCATGTCTCGAATAAGTGCAACTGCATGGTCATGGCGCACACGCAAGTTTCATCATATCTATCTAAACCATGATGTAGAAGAGAAGAGCGGTCAGCATGAGCAAGAGCGCGACTATGTAGTACTTGAGGCACGAGTGCCCCCGCTGATGCCGGAGCATCCACCTCAAGTAACTAGTTTCTGCTTCAGCTCTGCTGTCGAACCCTCTGTGGCTAGCACCTGGGTACTTGTCCACTTGGGCCTGAGCGTCTGGCCAATGGTCGTAGACTCCTGGAACCCTCCCAATAAACACGACGTAGCATTCCCTCGCCGTCTCTGATCTATGTACCTGCATCGTCATTTGATGAATTGAACGATAATATGCAACATAATGTACTTAAGAAAACAAAGAGGCATAATTAGCAAAATAGAAGTAACCTATAGTAAACATAAATGACGAAGTTCCTCATACCCAAACTAATTAACTAGAGCGATCTATGCTAGTTCAGGACCACATTTTAGTTACATCACATAGTTTCACCGTGCATAAACTCAAAGTTTTGTGATAGAAAGATAGTAGTGACACATTGTCATCGACAATCAGTCCTCCATGTCGGCAGTCCAACCTTCATAGTCATGGAGGAAGAACCTGAGCTTCTTGAAAGGCTTTAGGTCCAGACTCTGAGTGAGTAGCAGTGCTTAGACATCAGCCCGCATGATTGGCGGATGGTAGAACATCCCCATTGGATCGAGGACCTGCTTCATCATCACTTGGGAAAGTTCACACTGTATGTGATAAAACTCAGCTCAGATTTGATGATCCGATGTCTTTCCTATGCTTGTGGCCCAGCTGACAATCTCGGCATCTTCGGTAGTAGCTGACATAAGAAGGCGTTGATTATCCCTTTTGTACTCGAGCATGTGATGCATGAGGTAGAATCCATCAGCCTTACTGGTGTGCGATTGCTGGATGCAGCAGAAGTCGGTCTTATGGCGGAAAACCAACCCGTTCTTCCTATGCCTTTTCACCTTGATATATCCACCAGACAGCCTAAAGGTTAACATGGCACTATTGAGAACACTCTTTACATGCGTGTAATTCTTTTTCCTGAGGTTCTTTGATGAGTCGAAGTACATAGCATGGGAGTATTCCGGGTACAGAATTATGAGCATGGCGCCGCCCCCGCTACGAAAATTAAGTACACCTCAAATTAGCCTCCATGCTTGCAAAGGAATGATTAACACTTACGAAAGTATATGCGCGGATGACTTACATGGGATGATAAGGCAGGAGAATCGCTTCCTTGTCCTTATTAGCGATCATGAATTCACTGAGTTACTTGCTCGCATAGTCACGGTGCTCTTTGCAAACTACAAAGAAGCTCTCGTGCATATAGTATGGGTCGGCGACGCAGATATATTTTATGTTCTCGGTCCTGATGAAGTAGTTGAGATACAGTGCATACATGCAGATGAACTGGAAATCCAGCTTGGTCATGTGGAACATGTCGTAGATGTAGTCAAATCGCAGGATGAACTGATTCGTGGGCCAGGTCTCGATGGTCAACTTCCCACCCGGCACCTGAGCTGCGTAAAGCGGGTATCCTGGTTCTTCCGTGATCAGAAGGCTTTTCTCTCTGGCCAGCACATCTTCATGGAGTCTCTTTAGGACATTGTTCAGTATGTGCTCTAGCGGTTTGGCAGATAGGATTGGCTCGTCAGCGACATGGAAATGTTGCGCACCTTCGACATGTATTCTGTCTACCACCCGGGGCTTCAGAGGCGGCTGGCTGCTTGAAGCAGCTCTGGCGCCTTTAGGGCCTTTCCTGTCCGGTCTCCTCCTTTGCTTCTTGGCGAGTGACGGTCGTGACCCTATCATACCTTCCCTAACCACCACCCCAAGTGTCATCGGGATAATCAGTGGACGGGCCTCGGGGGTTGTTGGGTAGAGGCAGCATCTGGAGGCATCTCCTGCGAGGATCGCTTGAAGAGAAACTTCTTGCATTCTGCCTTAGGATGTTCCGACTCCGACAAATCAGGCAGCATCAATTCATCATATCCACGCTCATAGCCCGAGTCTTCATCGTCCTGAGCCCTCAATCTTCCATCATCATAGGCGGTATTGAAATACTTGTGTGGGTCTTCATCATCCTCCTCCATGTCATCATCAACATTTGCTTCTTTGACAGCGGGGGCGACATGATCTGGCACTAATGGAGGCTCTCCCTCGCGTCGTCCGCTAGCACCTGCCATGACATGTGTAGGTAATTTTGTAGGTGGGGTGGTGTTCATACCTTCTTGAGAAGGTGGCGTTGGTGTGATACTGGGCGCCTCGAGACAAAGGAGAGACTTCGGCCAAGGCAAGAACCAGCTCTTGCATGCGCCAATCCTCGGGGGGGGGGGGGGTCTCATTGTCATCGACTGGTACCGGAGGAGACAAATCCTTGAAGCCCGCCATGCATTTGGATTGTTCTTCGAACAATTGAAAATTGTCGGAATCAAGCATTGCACCGCGTCAGTAACCGCTACATTGACTAGCCCGACCAACTCTTCTTTGGTCTCGGCTTTGGACTTATTGACCGCAATCGCGAACTTCTCGTCGATTGTCTGCTGAGTGACGACCAACTGTCTCTTCCTTCTTTCCTCTGGCTCCTCGCGGTAGCACGTCTTCCATGAGGCACCATCTCTGACGCCGTGCACACATCCATAGGATGGTGACTTGTCCACCGGGACCTTTTTCAGTATGTTCAGGGCCCGGTTGAATGGGGTGTCCCACTTGGGCCTCGCCGACAACTGTGACAACTCGTCACTTTTGGTTGCCTTTTGGAGCTGCTCTTTCTGCAAAAGGAACGTGGATGGTTTACTAATGTGGCAAAACTTGTAGTCGAATTGATTGCTAACTAATATGGTAATGTGGTAATATAACGATTACCAGAAGTCTCATGAACTCCCTCGTGTTCGGGTCCGTGTAAAAGATCTTTTTGACTTTGTCCCACTTGTACTGGGCCCTGATCCAGTCATGCTCCAGCGGGTCAGTCAACTCTGCCAAGGGGTCTGGGATTCAGTGACTTTCATGTTTGGCGTCCTCCTTAGCCCATACGTGCCTCTTACCCTCGTAACCACGGCTTTCGAGGCGGAGGGGAGGCGTGTTCCTGGCCTGGAGCGCCATCATTTTCTCCGACCTTGCCTTAACTTCTTATTTAGCGCAATTCTCCTTGAATTTTTCAAAGTCCTCTTCCTTTAGTGACGGATTGTCAACATGAATCTTGGACCACGGTTCATTCTTCGCAATCGCTTTTTTCACTAGAACTTTCCAGGAGGACAAGTCCTTGGTGAACGTCACCATCGCCTTGTCGTTTATCTTTGTCATGGCGATGTCGTCCCACGGCTCTTTATATTTACCTTCATCCCGGCCGGGGAACAGGAACCTATTGTGCAACTTCTTTAGGAGCATGTGCTCCATATGTGGTATCTGCTTCAACCTCTCGTCATTGATGTTGGTGGTTTCCCTGAGGATGCATCCAAGTTGATTTCCCCAGCACGAGCGCGCTTCCTCCGACGTAGTTGGCTCTAACTTGTTGGGGTGCATCTCCGTGACCACAATTTGTCCGATGCCAAGCTCATTTGGTCTTTGTGTCCTCTTCTTCTTCGGTGCTTTACCGGCTATGATAGCTTCGTTGCCGGTCTCGAGGGTGGTGTCGGTGCCGGTGCTAATGCTACTGCTGGTGTCGGGGTTGGTGCCACTTCCGGCACCATGCAACCCCATCTGGTGTTCGTCCAATTAATCAAAATAGTGATTTGCTGCCTCGATGGGGTCTGCGAGGTGAGCAAAACCCCTGACTTCGGTGCCAGTAGACATGTTTCCTATTCAACAATTGTAACTAAAATATATAATTAAGAGAAAAAAGGGGCCTATATTTGGTCGGAATATTGATTCATTCCCCTAGCGGCAAACCCCGGGTACTCCATATGTCCTAACTTTCGGCATGACCTTTGCTAAAAAGTGGACATATGGAGCGCCTGAAATTTGCCGGAATGGAAATGAATCAACATTCTGGCAAAACATAGGCCATTCTGATATTTTTCGACAATTGGCACAAGTTCATATAACAGATTTGATGCTATCTCAAGAGAACATGCCAACATCATATGACAAATTTCTAGGACTTAGCAAGTTAACCAAGTGTTAAAAATAGCAACATTGTATAGGCTATTTTGCATGCTTGTGTTAGTCACCACAGGGCATATCCTGCTCCTAAAACATCATCTAGGGTTTTATTTGCTACCGTTTTTTAGTTTTTATTTGCTACTGTTTTTTTACTTATTCCTCTGTTTTATTTATAGCTAAAAAAAGTCCGCCGATTTTTGCAATTTTAGGGAGCTACTGTTTTTGATAAATTGCCTAGCTACGAATAATTTGCTACTATCTTTTATAGCTAAAAAATTGCTACTATTTTTTATTTCCTAGCTAAATGCTACTATTTTATTATTTTATTAATTTTGTTTAAAGCAGCAACAACATCACCTAATTTTGCAGTTAAATAAATGTCTATAACTTTTGACTTATGAACCCTAGAACCCTAGAAATTTCCTTTGCTAATAAATATTTTTTCCTAATAAAAATTACTGAATTGAACCCTAAAATTGATTCCTACTAGCTACCTAATTGAACCCTAATGAAAACCTAGTTTCATTTCTAAAAAAACTAATATACAGAGACAGTGGGAGGTGGGTGGCAGGGGGTTGGCAGTACCTGAAGGTCGGAGCGGCGGTGACGTGGACAAGGAGGAGGTCGGAGCGGCGACGGCACGGACGAGGAGGAGATCGGAGCGGCTCGGGCCGGCGTCGAGGTCCAGGCGATGGCCGACGGCGGTGCGCGACAGCAGAGAGGAGCGGGAGAGGTGGGATAATAGAGGGGAATGAGAGTTGGCAAAATTTTCAGCCCGTGCAGGGGGTGGTTAACTCAAAATAGCAGTAGCACTGGTTTAGGAACAAGCGCTATAGCTAAGTTAGCTATAGCGCTGGTTCCTAAACAAGCGCTACTGCTAACTACTCCAATTTTAATTTTTTATTTCTAAGTTAGCTATAGCTCTGGTTCCCAACCCAGCGCTACCGCTATTTTTTCTTTTTATTACTTTCCTTTTCTAGTTTTAATTTCTTTTCTTTTTATTATTTTCCTTTTCTTTTATGTTTACTTTTCTTTTTCTTTTGTATTGATTTCTTGCTTTTGTTTTTTGTTTTTTTGTTTTCCTCCCGAGGATGGCGTCTCCCTCTCCCACACTGCGCAAATATCACCGGAACCATGCATGTAATATAACTGAAGGGGGATACAATTAGATCATTTGACCGATAATGGTTACTTAAGTGCATACACAATAATATAACTGAAGGGGGATACGGTTAGATCATGTGTGTGTGTGTATCTAGGGCTGGACTATCTGTTACCCGTAACAGAATAATTTTCTATTACCCCCCGGCCCTATATAGGCGCACGCGCCTACACAATAGAATCCCCCCGAGCCAGCCCGAACCCAACCCGGCTTCTTCCGCCGGAGGCAGCCGTCGCGGGTGAGCGAGCGACGGCGGCAGCCGGAGCGAGGGAGCACGCGGCGCCGTGACTAGCCGCCGACGGATCCACCGCCGCCATCCCCTTCCTCGCCAGTCCCCTCCCTCCTTCGCCGAGGCCGTGATCTGCGCCAGCCGCCTCCCTCCGTCGTTGGGATCCTTCGCCGAGGCCGTGATCCATGCCAGCCGCCTCCCTCCCTCGCCGGGATCCTTCGCCGAGGCCGTGATCCGCGCTAGCAGCTGCCTCCCCGGATCTGATCGCCGGACATCCACCATAAGCAGGAGCGTCGTCGTCTCCCCAAGCTCCTTGCCTGCATCAATGGTGCCGCCTCCCAAGAACATGCCAGTACGCCGCCCACGAGAGGAAGAAGAAGAATTTAGATCCAAGAACATGCCACTGGAGGTGATGTTTGCTTCCGACACTAATTTTCCTCAAAAATTGAATCAGTTCAAAAAATGTTTTCATGTCTGGGTTTGCCTAAAGAAAAATACCACATTTGTGTTCAGTTC
This sequence comes from Triticum urartu, assembly GCF_056163025.1. Taxonomy (NCBI): domain Eukaryota; kingdom Viridiplantae; phylum Streptophyta; class Magnoliopsida; order Poales; family Poaceae; genus Triticum; species Triticum urartu. Next base: position 208,999,829 of record NC_141874.1, read on the forward strand.
ATCAGTTCATGAGTCCTGTATGAGGAAGATTCAGTTTAAAAATTGCACACACTATGATCTTCCTACATGTTACACTATCAGATTCATTAGTACTACATGTGTGTTGCATCAGTGACACATGTTCCTATGATGCAGAAGCATATACTACATTGCAAAAATGCTTGCATCAGTTCATTACATCCCTACCACTTGATGCACAGTTTGGATGTCGAGGTTACTGTCAGTACCTCTAATATGCTAGCTTCAGTTCAAGCCAAAAAACATAAAGTTATGCATCAGTCCAAGTAGCTACTAGGCTTTATATAAGGTTCAGCTACCACTGCAAGCTATCATGTTATTTCTACTAGTGCATGCTGTGTAGTTGCGTCAGTTCGAACTAGTAAAAGAATGTTGTTGAAAAAAATATACACTTGTTACACAGTAAGTTCAATGGTACATAAACTAGGAGTACTTCTAGTGTAGTTGCATAAATTATCGATTAAAAAAGAGAAGACATGCATCAGTTTTGTATATATGCATATCCTTACATATCTGAAGTTCAATGTTTAGTTTGCATGCAGTGCACCAAATGTTTATGCATCAGTTATAGGGAAAAAGATAAAAAACTTTCCATAACACATGAAGTTCAATGTTCAGTCTGCAAGCAGTGCACCAAATGTTTATGCATCAGTTATAAGGAAAAGGATAAAAAAACTTTCCATAACAGATGAAGTTCAATGTTTAGTTTACAAGAAGTGCTAAAAATTAGTAAATCAGTACATTAGTGTTGAACATGTACGTTCATCAGTTCAACTAAAAACTAAACCAGATACAAAATAGAGAACAATGTTTAATAACGACCAGCAATGCAAGTTCAACTTGTACATTGCCTTCAGTGCATGACATGTTACCCATAGCATGTATACGAGAAAAATGCAGAAAAGATTAATCCCAAAACTTTTGAATGTCATTGCAGAAACATGCAAGGCGGCACGCGCAGCGATGGTTTGATGAGCCAAGCAGATATGGGGCACCACCTAGTTGGGTAACACCAGAAATAGCACCTGGGTACTTCAACAATACAGGCATATTTCAATCTACACCAGAATCATCAAAAGCGCGGACAGGTTCTTCTATGCAGCAAACACCAATAACTGGGAATACTAGCTTTGCCACAGCTGGGTTGCAACAAGGTCAACAATTTCCCCAACAACAAATGTTTTCCTTCCCTAGTGCATGCAGAAAGGCAAGGGCACACATGCTTCCACCAGTCGCTCCGTCAACATCAATCATCCGTGCTGCAAAAGTGGTTGCGACGGGAAGACCAGGGCAAAGAGACAGAAATTTTGGCCACTCTAGCAGGGTGCAAAGTACAAGATATGAGCCATATAGATAGGAGCAACCTCACAACGAATCTAAGGGGAGACGGCCGTACAATGAGAGACGGAGAGCTTCGTCAACATTGCTCCCTCCAAGAGATGTGTTGTTGCATGTGCCAACACTACAAAAAAATACACTTCCGTGATGATACGTGTTTGTCACAGTAGGTCGCTTTTTTTGTCATGCATGTACATCCATGACAAATTTATGACAGAATCAAGATAGTCATACTTGTGCTGTCATAGAAGTGTTCCATGACATTACCAAAATTATCATCATGGAAGTGTCCACTTCCATGATGATAAATCGTGCGTCACGGAAGTGCTTTCGTCAAGGGTGACCGACACATGGCATCCACCATAACGGAACATCGTTAAGCTATTGGGTCGAGTTTTGGATCCGATAACCCGTTAACAGCCCCGACCAATGGGGATTTTCCACGTGTAAAATCATCATTGGCTAGAGGAAACACGTGTCGGCTCATCATCGGGACGGATGTCATCCACTCACTGGACAGAAGGCGCCTATGATACGTCGACACGTGGCACGACCCAACAAGTTTAACTGGGCCGGCCCAACTAAAGGCCCACAAGATTTTGTGGACCATAATGGGCCGGCCCAGCTAAAGGCCCACGATATTTTGCGGACCATAATGGGCTGGCCCAGCTAAAGGCCCACAAGATTTTGCGGGCCATAATGGGTCGGCCCAGGTAAAGGCCCACAAGATTTTTGTGTGCCATAATGGGCCGGCCCAGGTAAAGGTCCACATGATTCTTGCGGGTCATAATGGACCGGCCCAGCTAAAGGCCCCCGAGATTTCACCGACATTAATGGGCCGGCCCATCTGTAGGCCCACAAGATTTTGAGGACCCTAGTAGGCTGGCCCATTAACTGGCTGCCATGTTTTGGGCCAAATGCCGGCCCATATTTGATCTGGCCCATTAATGGCCTGCCACGCTCCGGGCCTAATAGTGGCCCATATGAGATCCGGCTCATTAAAAGCCTACCACGTTCTGGGCCAAATTACGGCCCAGATCAGGTCCGGCCCTTTAAGAGGCTTTGGGATCAATTATGGCCCATATCAGATTCGGCCCGTCAACTGGACACTATGCTTTTGGGCACACTTGCTAAATGCCCACTTAGTAATTCGGCCTGATATTAGTTTTGGCCTGTTAAGGGCCCGTTTAACATTTCGGCCCTATATTAATTTCGGCCTGTTAAAAGCCCGTCATATAGTTGAGCCTAACTACGGCCCGGTTTGCATCCGGCCTGCTCGCAGTCGATATCTGATTGGGCCAAACAAGGACCCAGACAATTTTGCCTGTTAAAATCCGTGATTTGATTCGCACAATCATGGGCCGGGGTTCATTTCGGGCTGCTGTGTAACTAGTAGGAATTAAGAACAAACCTACTATATACAATAAAGAAATTACGGCATAGTAACTAAGAATAAACCTACACTACACAATAAAGGATTTAAGGTATATTACATCCACTGGGCATCGAAGTTCGCCACCAGTGATCATAAAGCGCAACGAAGAAGCAGATTACAAAAACTGGGCACCATTGCAGCGTAACAAAATAATACTGAACAGAGACCACTTCCAAGACATTTCAAGAAAGGTTAGCCTTGCGGGGGAACTGCTGCGCAAGCTGCTGAGCAAGGCTGTGAGACCGGCCTAGCATGTCGGTCATAGCTTCCAGGTGTAGCTGTTTAGCGATGAGGTTCTCATTGGTGTTCTCCGCAATCTTTCTTAGAGATAGGACTTCAAGTCGAAGTTGAGTTGCAGAATGCCTTTCTGCTAGAACTTGGGACTGAAGAAGTTGAACTGATTCAGACAACGAATTCTGTGAGCTTGTCTGACTGTTAGTCTCAAGTGACTTGAACACTGCATCAAGACAAGACTTTGGGGTTGTCTCGCGATCTTCAAGATGTTTTGCCTTCTTTGCTGCAATATATGTTGGGTTTGTCTCACAGCCTTTAGCAGACTTGTGCATGCCATCAGGCATATCACCCTGAAACAAAGTAGAGAGATGACAGGTTTTGCACGTGTATAAACAAAGATGATAACTGTTCTGTCAATTCGATCCAATTTCAAATTAGAAAATAAAGAGTATGTTCAAAATATCAATAGCATAATTTGGCATTGTTCATAATGCGGGGAGCTTCACCACACTACCGGATTACCATGTCAACATAACAAGCATAGATGAAGGGCAAAGAAAATAATTGTATCTATTTTGGATAATGTGCATGGCATGTTGTTCATATCATCAGCCACATCAGTAAGATAAAACAGGAGATGACAAGGTGCAAACGTGGGCTGCTTCACCACACACTGGATTATAGATCCACGAAAACAAGCATACATATAGGGAGTATTAAGTAATGTGCATGGTATGAATAAGGAATTTGGTTTTACAAGTAAAACTTAGAACTTATGGTTCTTACGAACATGCATTTTGGTAGAAACAGCAAACTAAACAGCAGTAAACGATAGGGAGTATGAGCAAATTAAACAGCAGTTGAGGATAAAGGCTTTAGAAGGACTGACTTACACTAACAGTTAACACCGGCTTTATAATTCCCTTCTCCATGGCAAGGGAAGGATAACTCAAGAATTTCAGCACAAAATCTTCTTCATAAGCATTGCCTGTACTCTACATTTTGTAGAGAGTAATTATAGATATGATAATACTGGAAGGGATAGAGGATAATGAAGATAAGATGCAGATTGATGCTACATAATCAACTACCAATCCCTAGAAGTACAAGAGTTACAAGACAAAATGTACTGACAAGAGAAATGGGCTACACTTCTGCACTGGCATTGTCTATGTATTCTACTTGTTGGTAAGATTAGATATAGATCTGATCTTTTTTAGTAAATGGTGGGCGAGGGAGATAAGATGTAGAATGCTACAAAATGAAACAATCCCTCTTCCCATAATACAAGAGTGTTTTGAACACTGGTGTACTGTAGAAAACGTTCTTATATTATGGGACAGAGGGAGTAGCTGTTAATGTAAGTACAGTGATAGACCATGTTCAGTCCTTACAAGAGGACTGCAGAGCCAAACCTCTTCAAAAGCATTGGGTTGATTCTAAATTTATGTAAGATCCCATACGGATCTTATAATGTCCACCAAATGGACGATTACGAGGCTAACATGTGTAGTGATCCTACATAATCAAACAGCTATGAAAGTAAGTATGGTCATACAGGGCAAGAGGTACTCACAAGAGCAATGCAGTGTGCAGTATAGTTGCGAGATTCTGTGGTCCCTTGAGAACGAATGTTCTTCTGCTAACAGTTTTCGTACAAGTGAGACATTAAGGCAAATGCAGAAATGTAGTTCAAATTGTGATGTGATATCATAGACAGTACCTTACGTTGCAGCCGAGACCAATGTGTAACAAGATTATTCCCATCACCGTCGGATAAATGTAGCACCGAAGACTTTACAGAAATTTCATTCAGACGCTTGCCATCGAAGTGCGCTTGCCTCAGGTAGGAATGATACTTCATCAACGAGTGCTTGAAAAGCGCAACCAACCCTTGCTCGTCATCACAATCCAGTTTGTGCCTCGCCTATTTAAAAGAATGAAATCTTGTGTCTTTTGTCAGCAGAAACATATGCAGTAATGACCATGAATAACATTAGTACATTACTTACGCGTAAGTTGCGGAGGAAGACTAGAAATTGTTCTGTGTCTGCGATATAATCTTTCCATGAAGGAAAGATGCACACAAAGTTCCTGACAACAACATAAGCTTCGTCTTCTAAACTGGGAAGAAATGGAACAGGGGTCCTATTTGCTGCAATTGGGGCTCTCTCTGGTTCGAAAAGGGATTTGGCAACTGGATTTGGTGTACTCTTTGCTGGAATGGGGGGTTTTGCGTCGTACAGCTGGTGCTATGTCAACTAGCATAATCATACTGTTTGCTGCAGTTGGGGTCTATTGAGTTGGGGCATCAGAAATGACCAGTGTAGTAGGGCTAGATTCTGCTAGAGTTGGGGTATTTTGTGGGTCAGGTGATATTGCAACTACACCTAATGGGCTATTTGATTTATCAGCTGCCACTACCTTTTCCAAATACTTTGCTTGTGCTCATACACGATCAGCAATCGCCCTCTTCCTTTTGAATGTCTGATACACAAGAACAGCATTTGAATGGATAAATATGGTATGATGACAGATGGAATATGTACTGAAAATGGATAGGCAGGGCGTATTCACATACACGATGTGTAAACTAAGCTAATGGCAGTTCAACAAAGTAGAAGCAATACAAAGCATCAGTTGCAAGATATGTGCGAGCAATGTAACCTTGGAAAGTTAGAGCAAGTACCTTGATGGGTGAATAAGATAGGGCATCTTCCTCTGACTCCTCCACTAGGGAGCTACATTGACTTAGGTCTCCCTCTAGCTCAGAATCACTGTTAGGATCATATTCTGAGCATGAATCTGTAAGTGGAGAGTGTTTGCATTGCATTGCATCCAGACTTGATTTCAGTCCCTTAATGCCAAGTTTGACATCCATGGCATTGTTCTGCTTTATTCTTTTCATGCGCGCAAGCTCATAATCATTATGATGCTGTTCAGAATCTGAGATTCATGAAAACATAAAAAGTAGTCAGATTATCTATGGAATGCATTGCGGTTTCAACTCGGAGAGTGTCTCCCTATAAACCCCTGCATATGCAAAGTTCACCTCCCCAACCATGTTGACCAGACCACACACAGAGATACACACCCGAGCGGGGAACATGCATTTTCAAAACTAATTTAGCAATATTTTGCTGACCAATTAAACAACTCTATTTTAATAATATCAGATTCGTATTTGAACAACTAAGCTTGTTTAGCTTGATGGGTGGAGCGGTGTTATTATGACACGAAGTATGTATTCTGATCGTATAGTGATCATAAAGGGGGGAACTCTGAGCATATATTTTTTTAGCAAAAGAGGGTTTCCCCTCTGATTTCTATTAAAGAAACCACCACGGAACCAACATGATCAATTAAACCCTAAGCATGATCAATTAAACCGTATTATGGCTGTGCCATGGCAGATTTGAAGCTGCAAACCGAAGAAATGATATTGAGCATCCATTGTTTGCTTCGAACTAAGAACTAAATTATAAGAGCTGAAAAGAAAGTAGAGTAACCAAGTTAAGATCTATTTTCTGGTTGAGATCAAAAAGTTGAGGAGATATGAAGTACCACCTCTCTTGCGGCGCCGTGTAGGCATCGGGGGTGCGATGGCTGTCGGTGGCATTGAAGCAAATCTGCGACGGTAGACGGGTGCATCGGGGGATAAGTCCCGTTGCGGTGGAAGAGAAGGTCGTGTGAGCGGCCCCGGCAAAGAGGACGACAGCGCCGATGAAGCGAGAGGACGCAATGCAAGGCTATTGGTCCATCGCCGTGGATGAGAAACGTCCATCTCTAGTAGTGGATGACGCGGTCTTGGTAGGCACTCCGGCATGGTGGAGGACAGTGGCGATGGATGTGGTGGAGGACGGCGGCGATGGATGGGGTGGCGGACGGAGGCTGGTGTGGGAATGGGGTGTTCTAGCGCGGACGGTGTATGAATGGGAAAATGGAGGGCGAGGTACGGGGAACCATGTTTTTGGGACGCGCCTGTCTAAAATATGGGAAAGTTACGAACATATCCCCCGTTTCAAATTTGGACGTCTTGTCGGTTGGGGATAGGACGGTAATCTCGCATCTCCCAAATATTTGCCGGTAACTATTCGGGCGAGGAGAGGGTGTTTTGCTGCCCACGGTTGGTGCCCGCGGTGTATGAATGGGGCTGACAGGTAGGGCAGTTGTGTCACGTCTGATGGAAGTTACACATCTGCCCCTATTTAAAATATTAGCCTACATCGATTTCGGGTGAGGAGAGGGTGTTTTGCCGCCCACGGTTGGCGCCCACAGTGTATGAACGGGGCTGACAGGTAGGGCGGTTGTGTCATGTCTGATGGAAGTTACACATCTGCCCCTATTTAAAATATTAGCCTACATCTATTTCGGACGAGGAGAGGGTGTTTTGCCGCCCACCGTGTATGAATGGGGAATGGAGGGAGAAACAGAGGTCTTTCAGACGAGCTTGAATCAAATGAGTTTTGCCGCCCATGTTTGACGCCCACCGTGTCGGAATGGGCTCAAAGGCGGTTGTGTCATGTCTAATTGAAGTTACTAACCTACCCCTATTTAGAGCAGTGGAAATCAGGCCGATGGATTGTCCGTGTAATGGGTAGACAGTAATTTCCATCTCCCAAACACTTGGCTTCGGGCAGCCGATGTGGGAGTGGACATTTTGCTGTTTCTTTCGAATTTTGGGACAATAAACATCCATGTTTACCCTGGCAACTAAATTCGAATCCATTTTGTATTCCTATATGAATCTTTATAAATCATTCTATCTGTTTTTATATATCTTCAAAAGGACAACAAAGATGTATTCCACTGTCATATATGAATATGGTTTACAAATGCTGATACTCAAATTCAAAAACTAGAATCCAGTTTAAGGTGAATTCGAATATTTGGAACACTTCATGTCCAACTCAAATGTCACACGCAGCATAATGTGTACTCCCATTTAGATATGTACACAAGCGATGTATCAAGATTCAAATACCGAGTCAATCAACCAAGAATGTACGGAACTAACAGACATATAAACACTTATAGAGTATATGGATCAATAATATCAACTAACATACATAAGCCAGGACGTTGTACTTTTTTTTGGCTACAATAGCATCCTATTTTTAGCTAGCATCTTGGCCCTTTCCGATGCGTGCCACTTATGGTCCATCTATACTACTATTGCTAAATGCACATTCAGCCCGATTGGCATATTTGTAGGTCTGGCACAGCAATCCAAATGAAATGTCTCCGAATCTTATCAATTAATACAGACTTGTGCTCAAATAAAATTACAAACAAAAAAACAAAAAAAAACAATTATTACATGATCTCTAAAACAAATGGTTTGATTGATTACTTGAACAGACAACACAAAGGTTATTCAACTATGGAAAGAACATTTCACCTATGATTTACCAAGTAGGAATTTAATTTCCTTTTTTCCTTCAGGACCCTAACAATCTGGTCAGTCTCAGCTTGCTTCGCTTTGAAATCCACCAAATATTTTAATGGTTGTCTTGAGTACTGCTTGTGATTGTGCTGTTTGCTTCCTCAACATGTCAACTTCATCTCTAAGTGCAGAAGCAGAATCTTTTTCTACCACTAGTTTAGCCTCTAGAGCATCAGCAGTTGGCAATTCATAATACACGATTGGGCTGGTGCCACTCTGTGGGATGATGCAACGTCCATGTGGACCTCGCTCTTTGATCTTGGGCTAACCTGTTTTGCCATTAAAGTTCCAATTGGATTCAGAAAAGTTGAAGTTAGCAAAACATCTCAACTGGGAGTTATAACAGCAAACAAGTTAAACAAACAAGGAATTAAAGAGTTTCAATTGGATGCTGAAAAGTAGTTATTAACATCATTGTAACTCGTTGTTGCAGCAGCAAAGCAGTTAAACAAACAAGTAGGTATTTAAGTTAAGGCAAACAGGTAATTCTTAACAGTAAGTATCAAACACATAGATAGGTGCAGTCTACAATATGATTAACAGGTTGTGCCATTATGTAATCAGTAGCAAACTAAATTAAGCCAAGCAACGTAATTGAACAATTTTGCAATAAGTGGCTAACTAAAATTCCGAGAAGCAGGTAACTGAACTTACGCTAGTTCTTTGTACAGGCACACTACAACTTCTTTTTCGCTTACAAGGTTGTACGAAGGAGTCCATGGCATCAATTGCTTGGATACGCAGTCCCAATACTTCTTTCTTCCCACACTGCATGGGTAAGTCGAATGGTTAATCTGGTAAGATGGTGCGTCCTTGATATGTTATATGAGGACGTGTAGTCAGACTAGTTATAGCCAAACACATCACACTGGCTTTTACTGTATATTTCATGTGATTACTTTTGGCATATCGAGATCTAAGAAATCTACAATAGGATGAAAAGACTGGCATCCTTCACATTATTGGCGAACTCAGTTCATAGAAACAAGCAATTCAACAATTCTGTGGATAAATCAAAAGCGTCACTGGAATATTTTTCACTATCCAATCATACACGCAAAAAGGGGCGACGCCACCATAGGGGCTGGTATGGGCGGCCGCCTCAGGTGGCTGGAAAGTGTGCACCTAGTTTGAGTTGTCTAGGTTGTCCCACGCTAGTTTTGTTCGTCCCAATGCACGAGCAGGCAATGTAAAAAATGAAGAAAAATGTTTCAATTTGGATGGGCCAATAACATAAGTGCAAGGCAGGCCCTATAGCAGGCTCGCGGCCCAAACGAGCGCCTCCCATATCGATCGACAGCAGGAAAAATCCCAATTCATTCGCTCCAGCCTCCAGTCTGGTTCGCTCCTAACCTAGCCTCCAGTCTGGACAGACCGACACAGCACGTCCTCGCGCCCTCGTTAGAGGGCGGTCGCCGGGCTTCAAGCGAACAGAAGGACAAGAAGATGAAGATCCAACCCTGGGTGTAGCCTGCGTGGGAGGTAGCAGCGGCAGCACGGGCATGGCATCGAGCTTGCGAAACGGCAGTCGCAGCTTGCAAGAGTAGCATGCGCAACGAGCAGGTACATCACATCCCTGATTATATCTAATTCAACTCTTCAATTTCTGGCCAATAGTTAAACCTAACGGTGTTGTAAAACTGCTTGTATGTAGGGAATCTATGAGAAAATGAAACCAATTTCTACTTATTTTATAATTCCCCCAATCAATACTGAATTGACTGAATCTGATGTATCTAATAAAGTTTCCGGTGCAAACATACAAGCTCATGTTGTTCTTGAGCCTGAAGTGTCTAATGAACAGACTGCTAATGAAGGATTTGATGCAAACATTTTACATGCTCCTGGTGATGAACATATAGTGTTTAATGAGGGATCTAATGCAAGCATTTTGCAAGCTCATTGAAGGATTTAGTGTCTAATGATGATCTACTATGTTGAGAGAGACAGAGATTTGCAGGCATTAATGGCAAGCAAATTATAGTGCATTTTCATAGCTTGAGGAAACTTCGAGGCCATCTACCAGAAAGTCCCCATATCATGACAACATAGCATAAATACTTTTCTAATCTGTTGTTTGAAACTATTGGCATAGTTGTGCAGGATAGATATATTGATATGCAGTTTGTGCACTGGTTATACGTGCAATTACACTTAGATATTTTCAGCCGGAGAACGAATAATTGAAGCAGGTACAGACCATGTTTGTAGTCCTTGTACACCATGTTGCATTGTGTTTTTTGGTGCTTGCATCATTTAGTGTTTACAATCTGAACTACTTTGGATCATTAGCTGGTTTTCAAAGTGCATGTAGCTTCACATTTCTCAAGTTATGTTGATTTCCGGAGTGCAAGTACCTTCGTGTTTTTTAAGTTAAATGTTCGCCCCTGGTAACTTGAATTCGTGGATCAGCCACTGCACACAAATCATACACGAATGCCAGTACGAATTAAATGAAATGCAGGGACTTACGCTAGCTCGTTGTGCAGGCTCACTGCAACTCTGCTTGTGCTAGGATGTTCCACGTACAAGTCCATGTTACCACTTTCTTGGATGTGCAGGCCTTGTGCTCCTTGCATCCCCCTCTGCATTTTTGACACGGCGAATGGTTGATCAAATAAGAGGAATCGACATTGATGTTGTACCGGAGGACGGATACTTACAAGGTTATACGGGTGTGCAAGATGTGTACCAGATCCCGTAGCACCGCCATGCTTCGCTAAAATATGGATTTGCTTGTTTCAGATGATATCTCCAGAAGAAATAAGAGTTAAGGTCGGAGTGGCATAGGCGTGTAAGCTAAGAGAGCAGTGAAAGGATATCCAAACATTGTCGGAACAGTGCATAAGGGAGTGATGTGTGGATACCTAGTTCGGGCCGGCGTTTGGGCATGCTCGCCTAGCTAGAGTGCGGGTCACTTCAGAGCCGTTGAGGGTGATGCGCTGGCGTTGGCTGGCCGTGCACGGATGTAGATCTTGAGTGGTAGCGGAGCGCTACGATGCGATGGACGAGACCGTTGGTGAAGCCCCAAAGGCCTCGAGGGGCGGAGGTGCGGCGATGTGCTCGGTGAAGTAGCCCCGGTGAGCTGGGAGACGGCGTCGGTGAAGCGCACCTGGTGCGGTGGAACTCGGTGTCTGTGAGGCACGTCGGTTGCGGCGGCCGACGTTGTCGGTGGACCACCCGGTGCGATGGACGAGGGCGTAGATGAGGTAGCTCCGGTGCGGTGGTGAAGCGTGACCGTCGTCTTCGTCGTTGTCGTCCGTCATAGAGGTGGGGAACGGTGGGGAAAGAGACGAGACGAGGGGCGATTCGAGGGTTGGCGGCGAATTAGGGATTTGAGCAATCTGGGTGCGGAAGGGGACGATGGAGAAGAGAGATTTTGCAAGGCAGGAATTGGGGCCGCCAGATATTTCAATCTGAAACGTGGAAGCACGAACTTATATTGTCATCGTCCTTTTTTGGGGGGGAGGGGGGTGGGTGGCTGGGTGCTACGCGTCCGTCCGACACACGCAACCACCCCGACAGGACTATGCTTCGGTGCCTTAAGGCACCTGCCTTTGTGTCCATGACATATGGGCCCAACAGGTGGCTGGCCCACATGTCAGTGACCCAAAGGTAGTTGCCTTTAAGGCACCGAAGCAGCGTCCACCCCGACACGACCCTAGTTTGCCTGGTGCACCTACATTTGAGAATGCAAACGAATCTTCTTTCATTTGCAAACGAATCTGTATGTATTACCATGCCCGTGTTTTCCTTGCAATAATTAGTCATTCGAAACGAGATACTCCATCCGTTCACTTTTGTAAGTCGTTTCAGACAACTTAAAATGAACTGTTTTGCACATTGTCTGAAATGTCTTCAAGGTCTTATAAAAGTGAACAGAGGGAGTACTATAAATTAATTAATGAGGAGTTATTTGAAAAAAAATCGAAACGGTACCCACGCTAATGTGGATTAGAGTGTGTGTCACATAATTAGTTATTTGAATTAGAGTGTGTGTCATGTAGTTAGTTATTTGAATTAGAGTGTGTGTCACGTAGCGATCTCCAATTCTAACGTGGATTTCGCATTTCACTGTATCCATGCTACTTTTTTAATACAAATTCATATGTATATGATGAAAACCATGGTAGTGAGAAAACTTTTGGATGGATTCAAACATATGACCTACAAAATAGCACAACAAACTGAGTCAATGTCAACTTTTTGAAACTTAGTATGGCACGAATTTGAAATAATTACCCGTATGCGTGGTCCTCGGTTCAAATCTTACAATGTACATGAGCCAAGGTCTGGCTGGTACGCCGTTGGGTCCTACCATTCGAGAATACGAAAGGAACCTTTTAAATTGCTGAATGAATCTATGCGTATTACAATACCTGTATTTTCCTTGCAAATACTAATCTCAACGTGGTAATTGATTTATGACGAGTTATTGAATTAGAGTGAGTTTGTGATATAGTGATCTCAGCGTGGATTTCACATTTCATGGTATCCCTAGTAAGTTTTCCAATGCAAATTCAAATTTAAAAGATGAACAATATGGAGGTGAGAAAACTTTGTATGTATCAAGCATATGACCACACACACACAGACACACACACACGAACACAACAACAATCCAATAAGTATAGTGCATCTATTTTTCCAAACCATGCATGTATGACATGAATTCAAAAATACCCCTTCTATTCCTAAATATTAGTATTTTAGACAGTTCAACAAGTGACTACATACGGAGCAAAATGAGTGAATCTAGACTCTAAAATATGTCTATATACATCCGTATGTGCCAGTCCATTTGAAGCCTCTAAAAAGACTAATATTTAGGAACGAAGGGAGTAAAATGTAAGACATCCATGGTCCTCAGTTCAATATTTAAAATGAACATGAAACTGAAACATGAATATTAAGTCTATTACTACAGTACATGCAAATGTTCTGTTTAGGCGGAGCTATGATTGTCGGGGGTCAACCCCTCGACCTTAGATAAAATTGTGGAGCTCTGTTTAGGGTTGTTTAGATTATATTTGTCCCCACCCTCCCAGCCACCAATTGGTTGTGCACCCCCCACCCCCAGGAGAATATCATGTGCCCCATACCTTAGATGTTATATGCCGATACGAGTTGCTTGGAGCTTGTAGATCTGAGATATAGCAGCTCACATGATGTGTCTTAATATTTCTGCAGGAAACCTTGATGAGTTTGAGAATTGCACACAATTTGTACAAAAACTACTTAGATGCCCTTTGATCCCATATCCAACAACCTCGAAGCTCGTATCACCATAGCATCTAAGATGAAGGAGGACATCATATTCTCCTGTATGTAAGAATATCATGTGCTACCACACCTTAGATGCTTTGGTGATACAAGCTCTTCGGAGGCGTTGGATTTGTGACCCAACACCTCCTTGGTGGTTCGAATGGTTTTTTTGCATAAAAGCCCCAAAAGAGTTTGGCCACTGCTTACAAGCACAAAGACTGCTTAGATGTCATTGGATCTCAGATCAAACGACCTCCAAGCTCGTATCACCGTAGCATCCAAGCTGCGATAGCACCTTATGTTTTCTCGCACGGGAGAGTATGAGGTGCTCCCGCACCATAGATTCTATGGTGATACGAGTTCACTGACTAGTAATTTGTACGTGCTTTGCACGTTAGATTAAAAGTAAATATCCTATCTCATAAAAATCAAAGTACTACAATGAATTTATATATGAAGAATGCATTAGAAAAAACATGTAGTTTTATTCCAAAAGAAATGATAAGGGTGTGTTTGTGAAATCTTTTAGTTTTTCAAATTCAAACTTATAATATATGTAAAATTAATTTGATGTTATAATTTTCATCTTTCCAAACTTTCAAGTCAGCGTTTTCTCATAAACTCTATCTCATCTGTGTGTTGTCGACCGCACAGCAATTTAAGTAACTTAGTGTCCCCTTAAGAAAAATAAAGTAAATTCTAAATCTAAAATTTATAATGATATTTTGAATATTTCACTCAGCGAACAAAAATATTGCCATGCGTACACTTTTTTCTACCGTGTTCTAATTCTTTTGAGAAAAAAATACTTCCCTACATGCATTCAACAATATTCATGTGAGAAGCAAATTACTATTATTGGCCGCTAGCCTCTACATGCACATTTGTTTAGATGCTTCTGGTGTGTACTGGAGTATTAACAGGAACATTTCACAATATGAGGCTAGCTGCGTGCTCACTTGAAGCTCTAGAAAGATCCTCCCAGCCTTGTTTTGGCGCCCAACCGTGGGAGCGAATCCCACTAACCATAACCATTGGATCAGTAGGGTTGAACTTTGATAAACGGTGGCGATTCAACCCGTGGAGGAAATCAATGGCTAGCAAACGATTCTGTGTCATGGCGGGTGGCTATCCAAAGTTTGAAAATTGGTGTACTAGAGAAGATAGAGATATAGTATATTTTTACACGCACATTTTTCCTTCGTGCCGAGACGTGGCACACCCTACCGTGCGGTTTCGGGGTCCTCCCGGGTGGTGTACGCATATATTATTCCTGACGCGGGATGCCCTACCGCGCGTTTTCTGGGTCCTCCTCGGTCGTAGCGCCGAAGCAAGTAAATGAGTCGTCAAATCACGAAAGACCACCTTTCCCGCCGAGTACATCAGTGAAGCACGGTGGCTAGCTAGTTGGGCTAGTTCGACCGATTAGCTAGGCCGCCGCCACATTTGTTTTTTCACCCCTTTTTTTATCTACTTGCCGGCATGTAAATTTAAATATCCACCGCAGTGTTGCTCTGGTGCTTGGGTGCGGCAGGATTTTTAATTTTTTGATTAACAGGAGTAGGCGTGGCAGGATTTTTAATTTTTTGATTGACGGGAGCAGGCGCGGCAGCAATTAGTCACGATAACTCCGCCTGTACCCACTGCTCCCTGATGTGAGAAGTCGTCGACTGGTGTTTTACCATGGTGAAAACCAAAAGATTCCCCACTCCCTCCGCCTTCCCATAGATTGCATTGCCTTTCAGGTATTTCGCCCCCTTTGCTTCCTCTCCCCATTGCTTCTACCTGGTGCCATGGCGGTGCAGCAGATCACGGAGTCCAAGGTGAGGCTCCTGACACAGGAGCTCCATGCCAAGGGTGCGGAGCTCAGGGCCAAGGACATGGAGCTCCGTGAGCTCAAGGAGGAGAGGAGTGCCATGCTCCTCCGTTATGTGTGGGAGTTCACGGAGCTTCAAAAGCGGCAGGCGTCCACCACAAAGATGCTCGAGGAGTCAGCGGCATTGCTGCAGAAAGCGGGAGATACGATAGGCCGTCAGGGGAGCCTACTGGAGCGCGAGCGGGCCGATCGTGACGAGGTTCAGGATCGCCTCAGCCACTTGGTGAACCAAGTTGCTACGCACGTGTTGCGGCTGCGTGATGCCTACCGTCATGCCAGCGCGATGATGCCGGCAGTCGGGCTAAACCCGTTCAACCACCCGGTCGACTTCAACGAGTTGCGCCTTCCTGACCTGGTCTCCTTCTTCAGCTATATCTCCGAGGAGCTGAGCCGTCTCCGCGCGATGGTGGGGGCTGAGCTGGACAAGGAGGGGTTGTGGGCAGCCATCACCGTTGTCGGGCGAATCCTTTCAGGGCTCCGTCACCGGAATCCATTTGTGCCATTGGATGCCGTCTTTGACGAGCTGGCTCCTGTCGACCGGGAGCGGGCTCTGTGGACGGTTGCACCCTTCATCACCAACATCGTGCGCCTCGAGAAGCAGAGGGACTTCGGTGGTGTTTAGGCGCCCTCTGCATGGGCATGCCCATGTCTCGGTGCAACATGACAGTTGGATCAAACTCAGACGGTGCAGATCAGTCACTGTAGCACAAAGCGTGTGGGTGTGTTTGGTTGCATTCTCATCTCAATATAGTTGTTTCATCTTTGTGTATTTTTGTCAACCTACTAGTGTGGACTCATGCACCCTTCATGCACTCTGCCAAACACCCAAAAGTGGGTCGAGAAGGGAACTTTTGCTCCCATCCCGTGCACCCTTCATACACCCTGCCTAACACTATCCGTGCTTCATATGGTTCATGTTTCGTGGAGTACTGTACCACCGTACTCTCCGTGCGCTGTGGACCTAGTTCTGTTAACATTGATCTCACCGTTCATTCTCGACCGGACGGTCGAAAAAGTGGTACTATGTTACATATAGGAGTAGTTGACATGCGCACAACATCATTTGTTATCGTCATATCTTACTACACTAGCAACAAGATTGTGTAGTACTGACGTATGAACCACTGCACATGCCTAGTAGTAGGAGCACTGTGTATGTTCAAGTGGCTGCCGTGTTTCACACTCCTCCGTCGTAAGAGTGGAAACGCTTGCTGTAATCATTTTTTTTCTTCTGAAAAACAATGGACACGATGTACCGTGCGGATCCTCCTCCAACCATGCACTAAATTACTCACTTTCACCGACGTGTGGGACAGCCAGCATCGGGGTCCACCAGCCATGCACTAAATTACTCTGTAGTAGAGTGAAGGTAGACTACCCTGATCGAAGTGCCGCAGTAATGCCCAATGAGCCGTCAAATCACAAAACCCCCTCCTTTCCAGCAGTAAGTTAGACGGACGAAGCAACCATCATTTCACTCTTCTCTCTCAGCTTCCTCTCTACCCAACCCTCGCTTCTGCCTCATCTTGTTCCTCATTTCTTCAATTAAACCCCGACCTGCTTCTGCCATTGTTATTGTCTCCCAAAGAAGGAAAGGTGAGTGCATCAATGGTGTTGATTCTGGCCAAGGCCCGGTCTTGCAACCCCGAGACTAATCCTATAACTCCCTCTCTTTTCTTCTTTTGGGTTTGTGATTATGGTTTCTTTTCTTTTATTTCTATTTGACAGTTTCCTGATGGATGCTGGAGCACCGACCGAAGTGATGTCTATGGCTCCGGCCAAAACCGTCGAGGCTCATGGTACAAAGAAGCGCAAGCACCCCGCCAAGACTACCGCAGACAAGCTCAAAGCCATCGCCCTGTCCAAGCCCCCCTCTCCGGGATCCCTCATTAAGCAAGTCCAGGTAATATCTCTTCTTGACGATCTTTTTCTCGATATTGATCGTGTTTTTTCATCTATCACGCAGTACTAGTAGTAGTAGTACAACTTCCTGGGTGATCTTGCATGTGATTTTTGTGTGCCAAATGACGGTTCTAAATTCCTCTTTTGACCAAAACATGCGAGAGGATGACACTGATTTCTTATAGATTACTTTCAACTACTCCCTCTGTCCCAAATTTCTTCTCTTAGATTTGTCTAGATACGGATGTATCTAATACTAAAATGTGACTTGATACATCCGTATCTAGACAAATCTAAGACAAGAATTTTGGGACAGAGGGAGTACTTTATGAACATCAATGCTACCTTTTAAGAGGGTATATTTTCCTCAGTAACTTGTGTTATGGATATTGCATGTAATCCCTCTGCTCTCATGCCTTTGAAGACATGTTCTAGTGTCTTTGTTCAGTCATTTCTGTGCGTATATGTAGTCATATATGGAGTATAATATTGAAAATCATCTTATATTTCTGAGCGGAGGTAGTAATAAAATATGGTTTCTGTTTGAATTAGAACCAGGTCCGTGGTGGAGATGAAATTCTCAAAATCATGCCGTGTGAACTGGAAGACCTGATGATGAGTTCTACTGCTGAACTATCCAGCTGCTGTGTCCTGAACTAGTGTTTTCCTGTAGCATTGTTGTCAGGCGTGTTCTCGAGGCTGTACTTGACCACAACAATTTCCTGGTTGTGCCTTCGATTACGAAGGGTGTGGTTCTTGTAAAGCTTCCCAACAAATCTGATGCGGCCTGTCTTCATCATCATGTTTATGAGTGGAAAGACCACTCTATTAGGTTCTCCAAGGTTGACAAGATGGTGATGGTGCATGTAGACATCTCACACGAAGTCCATGGCCTAGTCAGTTATGCGGGGTTCATCCCGTAGGTCGGTGGCAAAAAATAGTCTGCAGAGTTTAGTTAGTGCAACTTTGCTTGTCTGTAGTAAGTAGTACTGTTCAGTACTTGATTTGTGTTTGTGAACCCTGTATTGTTTATTATTACTGCCGCTTTTGGTGTGTGGTCAGTCCTGAGAACGGTCTATGTTAATGTCTGTCCACTCGATTCAGTCTGTAAATTTTGAAGTATCCATATCATATTTTTTGTGAGGACAGTCTATCAATTATGGTTACACTCCAATATCTGTATGCATTGCAGGGTTTATCGCACCCACCAGGATTTCCAGCCCCATGGATGTTCGGTCCATACGATTTGTCACGGCCTTTGGATTGTCCTGCTTGTGGGAGTAGGCGGGGCCCCTGCATGCCACGCATAGTTGGACGATCAATCTTCTGTTTAGTACTTCAACATAGTGATTTCCTGGTAAGGATTCACTCGTGTCACATCAAGTAAATCTTATTGATTTACTGTCTAAATCTTATTGATTTAGTGTCATGTTTTCTTTCTTTTCCTGCAATTTTACTATGTAGGTTTTGCCATGTGACATTCATCACAGAATAAACCGTTTGGTTTGCTCTATGATGGCTATTTTTGCAGGTTTCACTTCTTATGTCGGGTCAGTAATGAAGGCACCGTCCATCACTTATATTACTGGAAAAAATTGGATCAGTCTGTTGTCTGAGTACAAGCTGAATCCCTATGATGAGCTGCAGTTTGGTTTAACAAAAACGCCACAATTAGTCCTCGCATTTAAAAGAAATGAAGAAAAGACTGGATCACGGTCACGGACCCTAGTCAAATTAGAAAGCTGATCATAGCAGACCAGACACGATCGCCGCTGTCTTGCACAGATCGAGCACCGGCAGTTGCTCTAGCACTGACAGCGGCAGTAGCTCAGTCTGATCCAGCTGAGGATTGGGCACCGACCGCGTCAGCGGATCAGTCTGATCTACCGGAGGATCGGGTATCGACACCGGCACCTGCTCCGACACCAGCACTAGTTCTACAAGGAGCACCATCTCCGGTAGCAGCAGCGGCTTCGGCACCTGCACCAACACCTGCACTTGCATCTGCTCCGGCCCGTGCAGTTGCACCGGCAACAGACCGGGCTGCAGTTCGCACTTCATATACCAAAGTCCTTACAAAAACCGACATGTCCACCTTCTTGGTAAGCATTGGCCGCCCAAGTGCTTCGTTCTTTTTTCTTTCCATGTTGTTTCACATGATTCACTGTGTTGATCTAACTGTTTGGGTATGTCTTCTTGTTTGCAAACAGAGAATTTCTAGAGCAACGAGGGAGTCGTTCAACAATCCGGGCGACCGCGGCCAAGTTTCTCCTACCATGCGCAGCCTTGGTGTGAATGAACCTGCTCAATATACCGTAAGTACAAAGGATGGTCGCGTGATGATTGATGCTAAAGGATGGTCAAGGTTCAAATCTAAATCATATCTTGCGGTAGGGGATGATGTCAAAATCGAACTTTCTCGGCAAGGAGAGCTGGTCCAAATCAACTTTGAAATTCTTTAGTAGCAGCACACAACTGCCGAACTGATCTATCCTCCGAGAGATTTTGATGTAATAATCTGGCATGGTGAAACAAGTGCCATGTGTGTATAAGTAGTACGACAGTATTATTTATCACATGGTATATCGTTGATAGAATTGCAACTCTAATTGCTAGTTAGGAACTGTCGTTCGATTTCATTCCAACAGCTGCCGTGCTTTATTCAATTTTGTGTATTCGCCTTGCGACAGCATCTAAAACTAGCGCCATACCAATCGCTTGCAATATGAAAAGCGCTGAGGTAGAACACATGGGCCCCCAAACATGCAGGGTCGGCCTGCGGCCCAAAGTCCAGAACTGTGAGCCTATATGAGTATTATATTCTCAGCTGAACCCCCATAAAAAAAGCTGAACCCCCATAATGCCCGTGCATTGCAGAGGGAGTATATTTCTCGGCAAGGTGAGCCTGTGATATAAAAGATTTGTATATTTCTTTACAGAGGGAGTATGTCTCTGTCAAAAAATATATTTATGTGTAACTAGTTACTCCTGTCTTTCTACTTCTTTTCGCTAATATGTGGGGCAACCGGCAACGGGGTCCACGTGCCATATGCACAAATTAGAGTGCACAACTTCACGGTAGACACACCCCGGTCGTCACATCCCCCCTTTCCAGCTTCACGGTAGACAAATTAGCGCCGCAGTAATGCCCAATGAGCCGTCAAATCACAACCCCCCCCTTTCCAACTTTAGCAGTAAGCTGGACGGACGAAGCAGCAATATTTCACTGGGCCTGAATCCCCTTCTCCCTCATCTGCTTGTTCAGAGAAAACCCCCTCTCGGCGATTGCATAGGGTTTTCTCATGGAGAACCAGGTACGAATTCTTCATCCATCCCCGATAAACCCAAGTCCCTTGGTCGCAGGTAATCCTAGGATGGCAGCTGCCGCCGTTGATGCATTTTTCTTCCTACTGAATCTAGTGTGTTTCATTTGCAGTGTCCAAAGTGCGAGTACCCTATAGGTTTCTGCGCCCTCGGCGAGACGCCACACTTGTTCCTTCTCATCCTAACACAACATTTTGAAACGCGCACAGTATGTTCCTAGAATCCTCTTTTCTATCTGGGAGGGTGGGGTTTTTTTGAACATTCTGTGTTCTCATATTATTTTTCCTACAGTGTATTATTTGCTCTGCCAGAACACATGTACTCAAGATGCTCGGCCTTGCCATAACTGAATACACTAGTTTAATGGTCACAGTGAAGACAAGCCATGGATATAAGTTCCGAGTTGGGTTCATGAACCAAGAAGATCGCTGCTTTTTTATGGCCGAACTTGGATAAACTTTCTCAAGTGTTATGGACTGAAAGTTGGCGCACGAATGTTGATGGAAATAGCAGAACCTGGTCTCATCTTCACTGCAATCTTCCACCCCAACATCGTCCCAATTGTTCATCCATGTTAGTTTTGTATCTGGTTCTTGCTTGTTGCCTCGATTACTTCTTAATCCACCTATTATGTCTAACTAATCACAATTTAACTTTAGAAGTAGCAACGAATCTCTCACGAAGATGCTACTTCTAACTAATATTTTCTTATAATTGGTGGCACATGTAGGTTTTTCAGAGTTAAGCAGTCTGCTCGTTTGTTACTCTGTAATAACTCGGCTGTTACTAATGGCACTGAAGTTGACTGGATCGACATCCACAAGTTCCTACACTTTATTGATCGTCTTGAGGTCCTTGTGGGGCCTTTCAATGGTGGAAGGCCATGTGGGATATGTGTGCCACTGCTGCACTCGTTGAACAGGTCCAACTGTGTCGAGAAACTTATGGTACGAGCTGTTTTCTGTTATATATGTTGTTCATAAACTATTGCTTATACACAACATGATGTTTATGTCGACCTACTCAATTCCCCTTGGAGGACAAAAGATACTTATTCATGGGTGGTCTCAAATAATGAAGGCCCGTCCATCTTGGAGAATAGGACAGAAGATTATGTTCATGCTTTTCCATGGCTCTAAAGCGAATATCCTGTTTATTGACCACGTTGCGAGATGAAGCCGCTTTCAGAAGGTTGTGGATGCGCGGGGTGGTGCCTGGGCCTTGTCCTGGGGCTTGGCGGCCTCACCCTTGGTTAACTATAGGCAAAGTAGCACTGTTCGAGGCGTGCTTTGTACGGTTGAACCTGTATAAGTACTCATACTGCTTTCAGCTTTGGTTGTTAAGTGCCCCTGCTGGTTTCAGTTAAGGTTGTTAAGTACTCCTGCTGCTTTTACAGTCTGTCGTGTTTCTTCAGTCCTATCTTCCTCCAGCCGCCAAAACCAAACCAGCGCCGGCGGGGCCGCCTGCTTCCGCCTCCCACGGCTAGCTGTGCCTCAGCGCACGCATCGCCGCCCCACCGTCTCCTAAATCGTTAACGCCGACGTCCTCCGCGCGCTTTGGTGCGCTCGCCACGGCGCCGCCCTCTCGCGTTGTCAACATGGTCAACAAACAACAGGAATCGGCAGAAGTACGTGGAGAGGATGACAGTAGGGGCCCACCAAGTCAACGTATGGAAAATAAAATGCTTCCTCCTAGTGTTTTCCTAACATCTGGGACCCACGACATTGTGAGCGTATATAGTCAATAGCCAAGAGAACATCACAAGATCGGCTGACACCTGGGACGTAGCTACTCGAGCAGTATTTTTTTGTTTGGTATTGTTGAGACGGAGGAAGGTTTGAACTGGGTTGTGGCCCGTCTAGCCCAGGCTTATATTTTATGTTCACCATGTGACCAGCCCAGCTATTTTTTCTTTGTGAAAATGAGCCCAGTTTATTTTTTCTGAAGAATACCCAATCCAGGCCTACTTATTTTTCAATGCCCTGATGAGCCGCAACTCTTTCAAGACGCCTGCAAATCTTGAAAGTAATATGAAATGGGTTGTAAATATAAAAGCAGATGACAAATTGGCAATTACTTTATAATTTCTGAATTTTATTACATTTTCATATTCCTATTTCACTGGGCATTAACCTAATTTAAATATATCTTCAAAGTACTTTAAATCTGGCTGGACATTTCGGTATTAAAAATAGTTTGGAACCCACAGAAATATGTGAAATTGGCCCTGGCCAACCAAAAAATGACTGCAATAAATTGCATAAAAAGTTGCCATGAGCTATATATAAATTATTAAAAAAAGAGGGAGTGGTCTGACTTGTGGGCCTGTTTAGTTGACGCGTATGCAAGATTTTTTTAGTTATTATATGCATCAACAAACAATTCTAGCAGACGTACCGTTGGATGTCAATCCAACGGCCGTCGTGTTTCTTCAATCTCTGATCTTCTTGCTCCGGCCGCCAAAGCAGCGCCGGCGGGACCGCCTACTCCCGCCTCCCGTGGCCGGCTATGCTGCCGCGCAGGCCTCAGCGCCCCCTACTACTCCCACCGCTGGCCAGGGCATCCCTCTACTCACCCACACCCCCCTGTTATTCTGCAGCGACGGTAGCCTCACACCGCAGCCGAACCGGTGAACGCTCGTACTCCTCTCCGCGTGGGCATCCACAGCCGTGTCTTCCCCGGCTCCGCGTCGTCCCCTTCCTATGCCTCGTCGTCGTCCACCGCCGTGGTGCTCTCAGCGTGGCGTGGTCAAAGTGGTCAATGAACGACTTCCATCGGAACAGTACTGTACGTGGAGAGGCTGACAGCTGGGTCCACGGCAGCCGCAAGGAAGTGCCTCCTTATTACGTGGAAAATAATTATTCCTCCACCTGACAGTGGGGACCCACCGGACGGGCCACCAGTATTTTACGAAAAATCATTTCCCCCTGACTGTTGGGACCCACCGGACGGGCCACCATATTTCGTGAAAAAAACGTTCCCCCCGCTGTCAGCTCGGACCCACCGGAAGTGCCTCCTTATTACGCACAAAAAATGAATACTCCCCCGGCTAGCTGGGACCCACCTTGGTGGGAGGCGGACTTGTGGGCCTACTAAGTTGACGGGGACGAAGGGCTTTGTCAACTTAGTCAATATGAACGATTCTAGCTCTAGTGACCGTACGATGTCCATCCAACGGCCGTAGTGCTTCTTCAACCTTTGGTCTTCTTGCTCCAGCCGCCCAAACCAGCGCCGGTCGTGCCGCATGCTCCTGCCTCCCGTGGCCGGCTGTGCTGCCGCGGAGGCCTCACCGCCCCCTACTATTCCCACCGCCGGCCAGGCCCTGCGGCGACGGCAGCCTCACACCGCAGCCGAACCAGTGAACCCTCGTACTCCTCTCCGCGCGGGCTTCCACTGCCGCGTCTTCCCCGGCTCCGCCTTGTCCCTTTCCTAGGCCTCGCCGTCGTCCACCGCCGTGGTGCTCTCGGTGTGGCGTGGTCAATGTGGTCAACGACCGACTTCCATCTGAAGAGTACTGTGCGTGGAGACGCTGACAGCTGGGTCCACGGCCGCAGCAAGGAAGTGCCTCCTTATTACGCGTAAAATAATTATTCCTCCACCTGACAGCGGGGACCCACTGGACGGGCCACCTTATTTCGCGAAAAAAAAACGTTTGCCCTTGACTGCTGGGACCCACCAGCTACATCTTCGCACGCAAGGAAGTGCCTGATAGTCGGGACCCACCTGGTCGAAGCGTACGTAGCATTGTCATTCTGGTCGCGAACATGTACGCACATATATACTGGTCGATGTAGAGGTGCGCACGTGTCGTAGTAGAGGCGCGCACGTAGCATCTACACGTACGTACAGCGGCCAGGGTGCAAGAAAGAAAATACGGCCACGTATGTGTACATACGGGCGGGGTCTCGAATGCCTACTCGTGCATACGTACGGCCAGGGCTCGTGTACATGGCTGGGTCGGAACGGAGAAACAGTGTTGTCTTCGTGTTCATGGGAAGGCAACGGAATGCGTCGTGTTCATGGGGAGGCAACGGAATGCGTCGTGTTCATGGGGAGGCAACGGAATGTGTCGTGTTCATCAGGAGGGCTTGGACGGAACAGGCGATGGAAACGAGG
Source organism: Triticum urartu (assembly GCF_056163025.1). Taxonomy (NCBI): domain Eukaryota; kingdom Viridiplantae; phylum Streptophyta; class Magnoliopsida; order Poales; family Poaceae; genus Triticum; species Triticum urartu. The sequence continues at coordinate 209,024,783 of NC_141874.1, forward strand.
CCTGGCATACCGTAGAACGGAGGAAACGGCCTTGTGTTCGACCGGGCACGTTCGAAACTGGAGCCTGTTCATCGGGAGGGGTCCGGCGTACCACAAAACGGAGGAAACGGACCTCCTACGGTCGAAACGGGGGTCCTGTTGATCGGGAGGGGTTTGGCGTACTGCAAAACGGACGAAACAGAATTGTGTTGGAACGCTACGGTCGAAACGGGGGTCCTGTTCATCGGGAGGGGTGTGGCGTACCGCAAAACGGGACTCCACGGGATACTGTTCATCTCCACCGTCGACCCCCTCCAGCCTCCACAAGCTACTGTCCATCCACCGTCGACCTCCTCCAGCCTCCACCTGTGACTGTTCATCCACGGGCTCCTGTTCATCCAGCCTCCACCACGCGCTACTCCACCGGCTACTGTTCAACCAGCCCTCTCCACGGGCTCCTGTTCAACCACCCCTCCACGGGCTACTGTTCATCCTTCCCTCCACCGTCTACTGTTCATCCTGCCCTCCACGGGGTGGTCCTGTTCATCCAGCCCTCCACGGGGTCCTGTTCATCCAGCCCCAACCGGCTCAATCCATCGGGGTCATGTTCATCCAGAGGCAACACCACGGGGTCCTGTTCATCCACCCCCACCGGGAACTGTTCATCCAACCCCCCCCCCCCCCCCCCGCGCAACGCTCACTATTCATCCAGAGGCAGCATCGATCGGCTTCAGTTAGCAGTAGTAGCGAAGGAATCGCTCGATCGAGTTCAGTTAACAGCCATCGATCGATCGCTCGGGTTCAGTAACGCGTAGCCTGCAGTGCAATCGCTCGGGTTCAGTTAGAGCCCAATGCCTCGCTCGGGTTTAGTTAGAGCCAACGCCTCGCACACATGCACGTGCGTGTACGAGAGAAGCGCGCATCGCTCCGCCCCCGACCTCCCACCGTAACCGGGAACTCCCTGAAATTTTCCTCGCCCTTGCTTCTACCACGGTTTTTTCCGTCATGGACGGCCCAAAGAATGTCATGCAGCCGCGTCTCCGGCCTGCCTAGGACGAAAAGCCCATTTTCTGTCATGATTTTTTGTCATAGAAGTAGGAGCCCACCACATCTATAATGATACCGGGTTTTGTCACAATTATCGTCATAGAAGTGTCATATGTATGACAGAAAAAATTTCGTTTGGCCCAAGATGTCACGGATGTGTCTTTTTTTGTAGTGCAAGGGTGACACCACCCGCGCCCATACACCAGGGTGAACAGCAAACACCGGAGGCAGCACAGAGCTATACACATGTAAGTATCCATTCAGAAAAAACATACAAGAACAGTCCATACCATGGTACTGTGACCACCCCATCTAACATTTTCATAACTGTGTTTTTGTTTTCTCACTGTTTCATGCAGCCACCTAACATTGAAGCTTACGTTCTACCAAGGCTAGATATGCGCTTTGAAACTTTCAAAGAAGCAAAGGACTTCTACAACGTCTATGCAAAGCACGCAGGTTTTGCTGTCAGGGAAGGCTCAAAGGTTGAGACCAGAGTCTACCTTTATTTCATGTGCTATAGAGTCTATGAATCGAAGGTGTCAGAAGCAAATAGACAGCGGAACAAGACGACGGCCAGGACTAACTGCGGGGCTAAAATGAGGCTGAAGAGGGAAAAGGATGGAACACTTGTCGTAAAAGAGATAGTCTGGGAACACAACCACAGGCTACAACTCACCCCCCCCCCAATGATTGTCTTCTTGCACTCCCACAAAAACTTTGACAAAACAATCTTGGAGTATGACAAGTTCCTGCAGTTCAAAGGCATTGAATACGCGAAAATCATGTGCATACCGGGCAGTGATGACCCCGGTAGCTACTTCCTCGAAATGAATGCCAAAGACCTGATCAACCTATAAGTACAAACTTGTTCTCCTCCCATAAACCCCCTCGTCTTTTTTCCTCTGTCAGTACAAACATATTATGCAACGCATGACCTGACGCCAGTTCAACATGCATTTTTGAATGACTGTTCACTTTTAATATGCAGCAAAGCAAAGAATTCAAGGATGGATGATGTGGACGATGTCCTAAAGACTGTCAACTTATTTAGGGATATGAAAGCTATAAACAGGGAATTCTTCTATGACATGCAACTTGATGAGTCCGACAGAGTTAAGAACATATTTGGTCGAATGCAAGCTGCCGAGGGGCGTATCAGGACTTCAGTGACTGCATAACGTTTAACACCTCATATAAGACCAACAAGTACCATATGCCACTTGGGGTGTTTGTGGGTACTAACAACCACTTACAGACAACATTCTTTGGTTTCGCCCTGATAAGAGATGAGGATGCAGATTCATTCAGATGGTTGTTCAAGACATTTTTAAGGTGTATGAGAGGGAAGGCTCCTACATGCATCCTCACAGGTACAATCGCCAAAACCACCCCCAACCACCACCCCACCCAAAAAAGTAAAATAACACAGTAAAAATGTTGTGTCAGTTCTATTGGTATATATGCACCACCATCTGCTGACTACTCCACGTCTCTTTTCTCATTACCAGACCAGTGCCCTATAATGGCTTTAGCGATCTCAGATGCTTTCAAGAACACAGTACACAAGCTGTGCTGCTTGCACATTATGAAGAAGTACAGGGAACACCTCACATACCTGTACAACCTGCACAAAGACTTTGAGGATGAATTCACATCAATCCTCAACTGGCCCCTCATGCCAACTGAGTTTGAGGCTGCCTGGAAAAGACTCATGGATAGGTACAACCTCCATGATGATGCCACGATGGTGGGCATGTGGAACGAGCGTGAGAGATGGATATCAGCCTACTTCAAAGAAATTTTCTGCGCCAAAATGACATCCACACAACGAGGTGAGAGCATGAACTATGTGCTCAAGAAGAACTTCGTAAGTGAGAGATAAAACCTTCACCGGTTTGTCAGCCAGGTAAACCCCTGCGTCAAAACGAGGAGGCAGACAGAGAACTAGGAGACAATGGGTAACCGGGTATAGCTCTATCACCTGTCGTAAGACAAAATAACATGCTTACTAAAGTACAACTTCATTAGTTAGACAAGTTTTTGCTGCGAGAAAACTAATAATTTGGTCATCATTCTTGCATGGGTAGAAGGAACAAAAAAAGCTGACCTTCTATGGGTTTGACACCCAGATGGCAAAGCTTTACTCACGAGCTGTGTACAGCGAGATCAGAAAAAGGTGAAAACTGAGCACACTCTTCATGGCGACAGAGACGGAAGAGCCCACAAAGTACCTCGTGCGCTACAACAACCCGCAAAAACTGTCTGCGTGGGATCAGCACGTGTTCTAGGTGGTTGCAGACCCCGTGGGAGAAACGTATGAGTGCGAGTGCAAGCTATGGGACCACACAGGTGATGACTAAACATAGATGTTACATACTGTATTACTTTTTTGCAATGTTTTTGTTCGAATGAAATGACAAAAAAACATGCACCTCTTCAAAAAAATGCAGGTATTTTTTGCGTGCATGTCCTGTGCATGATGGAGACAATTAAGGCTGCCAGTGTTCCAGAGAAATACATCTTCGGAGATACACCAAACGCCCGAACATCCAGCCAACATTCAGCATAAATGACTTGAGGACAGTAGCGTCAAACAAGGCATCCAATACTGCATTGAAAGCTCACTACTGACGCTGAACATGAGGGTGCACAGAAAAAGCTTGAGAAGCCAAGAGAAAATGGCGAGGTCACGGGTCGTCATGGACAAACTTGAACAAGAACTCGACGTCATGCATTCCGCTGAAAACTAAGGTGTCGCGGACAATGAAGCCATTGAGCAGGATATTGCTACAATGTAATCCGAGATGACCCATCTGGGAGCTATTGACCCATTCGACAACGAGGAAGATGAGCAACAGCAACCAGAGCTTTCCCGTGTGCACACTCAAGAGCATCAACATGCTCACATGCAAGATCATGAGCTTGATGGTGCTGTAGGAAAACGACATGACAACAGGACATCCTACCAGCAGCAGAAGGAAAGGGTGATTAAACTACCAATATTCTCAAACACAAAGGGGAGGAAGAGTAAGACGCAAGCAGCGAAAGCAGCAGCCAAAAAGCCACCATGCCCCATCAGGCGCGTGGAATTTGGCCCGGACGGCAAACCTCTCAGGATAAGGGCATGTGCATTCTGCAATGTCGTGACCAACCATAATTACCGCACATGCCCACTCCGCACAGATGCCACTATCAACAAGCAAACGCTGCAGAAGTAGATTGGAGCCACCCAGCTTTCTACCAATGGAGACGACACACGTAACAGCTACACTTGCCACAAGTGTGGGGGAACTGACGGACATAATTCCCGCACGTGCAAAGTGGGCAAGTAGGTTAGTGGTGCTGAATAGAAATAGGGCAAAGTCCAGAGTTCCAAAAAATCAAAAGAAGAGGATGAAGAAGAAGAGTTTGATGAGAATGATGACCAATCACACAAAGACAATGAAGATGATAGTGTTGGGGACGAGGAAACTGAAACTGATGATGAAGCTATCAAGGCTCAAGCAGGAAAGGGCGCCAGAAGGAACAACATTCGGGGCCAGTTAGGAGGATCTCAAGACTGAAGAATCCATAGTGGTTATGTTGCTGTGTCAATAGAAAAATAAGCATGTAGTCTCAGTTGCCTCGGTACACAATGAGGAAACATATTAGAAACACTGTCGTTACCAAAACTTATTTAGCTTTATCATCGATTTCTCGATCAGTACTATAGTTAAGATATAATTTGTGATTTATGCCCGCTGGACAAGTGACATTATCATGTAAACCATTTGATAATCCTTTTAAATGCAGTCACAAATACATTTCAAAAAACTTATCTGGATTTATGTAACGCCAACACTACTGTCGACTAGTAACTCAGCAGAAATACGTTAAGGAAAATTTAAACTCTTATAGTAGATCAGTACTGATAATTCTCACTTGTCAGTACAAGGCAGAGTAACCAAACACACCCGTGAACACCTCAAGAAACATAGTTTAAAAAATAAGCTATGTCTGCTTCTGCCAGTCCTAGTTCAGAAAGTCCATCAGTACATAAAAATAATTACCTCAAGCAAATGCAAATATAATACACCTGCACTGATGAAAAACTAATGTATCTGTAAAAATACTTTCAAAGATTATCTTGATATAAACAATCCTTTCAAAAAACAAAAAATGTTTTAAGAAACATAAGCATGACACACATAGTCTGACTGGTATTTGGTAAGTTCAATTACACTTCAATCACCAGTGCAAGTACCCACAATAGAGGAGTACAAACCTCCATCATCACCAACCCTGACACGTGCAATTGGAATAAGCAGCTGATAAGTACAGCTTGACAAGACTGATCAGTGCAACAGTACAATGCCATCATCACCGACCCTGAGATGAGCAAGTGGGATAAGCAGCTGATAAGTACAGCTTGACAAGACTATTCAGTGTGACCAGATTAATACCCTGGCAAAGAAATTGACTTGGACGGTTGGTTCTTCCAGGCCACCGTCTGCGCCATCCACTGGGCGGTTGCCACAAGGGACTGCACATGGCAACCCCACGCCACTACACCCACGTCCCCGACGAACTGCCTCCCACACATCCCCGTCGACATGCTGCAAAAATACCCCATTTTCTTCCATCTCTACCTCAATTACCAGAACCACCATTGCCGCTTCCATCTCCACTGCACACAAACCACAAACTTCTCTCTCCCAAGCCCACAATCGCTAGAGGAGGGCGATGGCGGAGGAACCGTCCGCCAAGCGTCATCATGGCGAGACCTCCGACGAGAACACCAACCTCGTCGACGTTCACGTCCCAGCGAGAAGCGCTAGTATACCAAAACCCTCATAGGGGTTGAGCTCCACGGCAAGGAGACGCCGGAGATCGTCTGCACCAGTGAACCAGGCAAGGTCGGCGAGATGATCTCCAGGCTCTGGAGGAAGGCTGGCGGCTCGCATCGTAAGATCGTCGGCCTTGGTGTGCACTACACTAGGGATGACGAACCTCCCCAGATGGCATCAGTCCTGCAGTTGTGCATGGAGGAACTTTGCCTCGTGTACCACATCGCAATGGCCAAGAAATGGTGACTCATCCTACTCATTTGCCCTATTTGGTTCATCTGTTTAATTCGTACTCTATCCTGAAAATTTCATCAAACTTGTTTCCCAACTAGATGTACTAGTGTGGTTTGAGAAAGTGGGTGCACTACTGTATTTTCTCAAGTAGATACACTATAAATGTATTTTTGAACCTGATGCACTGGATTACTATTTGAAAAATCTTGCAGAAGATTAATTTCTGAAGTTGATGTACTAGTGTAGTATCTGATCTTGATCCGATAGTGTAGTTTCTGTACTCAATGTATTAAAAATATGTTTCTGAACTTGATGTAGTGAAGTAGTTTCTGAATTTGGTCTAATGTTATTTTCGTAAGCAAAAAAACTAAGAACTTGCTGAAGCACTGGTATGTGTTGTCCTATTCAACAAAAGTAAATAAACTAGTACTAAAGCAGCACATACAACATTGGCTCAAACTATGTATAATCAAAAAAGAAAAATAACATGATATACTTGAATTTAATTTCAGAACTTTGTTTACTAATTTCTAAAGTACATTCATCCATTAATTATGCTATATAAGCATCTACTTCATGGATTTGTCACTTGTAAAACAAAACAAAAATGAAGAATTCAAACGTCAAAGTAATGCTAATCTTCAAAATGTCTCTCCCCTTGCAGGCCCAAGAGCCTCAACGAGATGCTAAAGCATGAGAGGTTGTTCACATTTGTTGGTTTCAGCATTGAAAGCGACAAAGAGAAGATGAAGATGTCTGGCCTTCCAACGATCAACCCCAACAAGTACGTCGACATTTAGCACATCCGGAGAGTTCCATACATCGGAAAAGAGTATGACTCCTTGACTGATGTTGCAGCCAGCATCATCCACCCATTCTACAAAGGCGTGAAGAAGAACATCGACACGCAGGAAGACCACAAACTGTGGGGGATCAGCCCGCTGCCAGACAACCTCATCGAGTACGCGGGAGTAGATGTGTACGCCGCGTACAAGTCATGTAACATGATCGACAACATCACAAATAGTTGGGAAATTGCAAAAGCGCGGGAGGCTGGCCACTACTATCACCTCCCCTTTCACCCCTTTTAGGGATGAAGATACATCAAAGCCTGCCTTCGTTTTCCTTCCGCTTGTGCTTGCCTTTTATCTTGTTGTTTCAAATTAGTAGTTTGCTCTTGTTGGGTTGAACCAGTATGATTATGTCGTGCTTGTCATGGTTGGACAAGTTTACTTATGTCATCATGTACATTGTTTTGCTTATCTCATTATATAAGTTTGGTAGCTTCGTATTTTTTTAATCCATCATTTCAAATTCAAAGTAGCTTCTGAATGGAACTTTGTGGCTGCCCTAAAGTACTAGTTATGAAGCAACTAATCACACAATGTTGTTCGATGTGTAGTTTTGATTCAGTATTGTATATAAAACATAACGTTGAAAACAATCAGCACAATTTGAGTTGCTTAATAACGCTTCAAAAGTTGAAGCAGAAATTTTTAGTACTTCATTTACCGTTCTCATTCATATGTAGCTGCTAGAAAATTAACAAGTACTACAAATAGAAAAAGTTAAGAAGCATCAATACACACTTATGTTGGTCACTTGCAGACTAAGAATGACAGTACTAGTACACTTGATCGGACAGTACATACTTACTACAATAAAAAGTACAAAGAAGCATCAGTCCGTAATCCCCCCCAAAAAATGTCAGACTAAGAACATAAGTGCTACTATGAATGGGCTATCAGTACAACTTAGTCTACACGCAAGTACCATAATGCTGAAAATGACACCAGAAGACCCTTGAGAATAATCACAAAAACAAACACAAAAACAAGGCAAAAAACTTCAAATGAAAAAATAACACTTCCACAGAATTAGAACAAAACGTATCGGTCCAAGTTACTGGTGGAGTCAAGTACTAGATTGAAACAAACAAAAAAGTAAAAATTGACCGCCCAAGGACAGGCGCAAGCCCTGACGCTGCTAGATACTTGAACTCGAGCCCGTGGGCGAATCCCTAGTAATCCGCACAACGCAGGGCCAACCGACCAGGGCCCACATGACATGAGAGAGAGAGAGCGTTGTGTATAAGCGCTCAGGTAAGTATTCAGAGGAGTTCGACCAGTAGGACTCGGCCGTGCTTATAAAGTCAAAAGCCTCCTCCCTTTGCGAGATGGGACTAAACCCAGAGCACACGCACATCCAACAGTGTCCAAAACGCCCGCGCGGGCCATTTGGGCCGGAAAACGGCCCAATAGCCTCCATCGTCTACAAACACCCCACCAATAAGCCCAGTTAAACAAACTAGAGCGCAGGCAAAGAAATATAAACTACAAGAAAAATGTTCAAAACTGAAAATATAAAAGTTCAAATACTAGTTCGCAGGCAATAAATTTAAATACGAAAAATATAAATATAAATAATTTTAGCTCTGCACCACAGATGATAAAAAAGGAAAAAATATGATACAAAAACAATGAAACTCTAAAAAGCAGAGAACTTAATAGCCTATCTGTTAAATGTACATAATTTAAAACACCGAATCAAATATTACTTTCATGTTAAACTACTAAAATGCAAGATGTTCAAATAGATAATGTTTGTCAGTTATGCTAAATTTCTTATTTATATAAAATCAGACTAGTTCAACTACTAAAATGCAAGAAGTTCAGATATATTTTCTTTGTCAATTGTGCTAAATTTCTTATTTTGATATAAAATCTGACTACTTCAACTACTAAAATGCAAGAAGTTCAAATGGGTTTTCTTTGTCAATTCTGCTAAATTTCTTATTTATATAAAATCTGTCCACACATCAACGAACGATTTCGTCGTAAATAATCTCAATCCCCCCCCCCAAAAATCTCAGTTCAAACATACATATAACATCAGTACTAAAAAAGTAGGAACAGTCAGGCCACTCACACCACTGTGACACCAAATTTCAAAACCGTACGCTGTATGAAATTACAATTCAGTTCACACAGCACTAAACCATAAGTGCACTAAAATGAGATTACAAAAACTATAAAGGCATAACTTAGGTTGGAACAGATGAAAAATAAAATAAGTCCCAGTTTTGAGCAACAACTCCCAAGGCACTGAAAAATGTTTTGAGATCAACTAGTGTATAAGACTTCAGTGGAAAAACAATACTTAACATCCACACGGAAAAACATCACAAAGCATACGTCACTTAAACAATGCAAAATGCCATCATCACCACCCCTGAGACATGAAAGTGGGATAAGCAGCTGGTAAGTACAGCTTGACAAGACTACTCAATGCGACAGTAAAAACGCTTGGCTTGGACGGTTAGTTCTTCCATGCCACCACCCGTGCCACCCACTGGGCGGTTGCCACAAGGGACTGCAAACGGGGACCCCCACGACCACTACACCCACGTACCCAACGAACCGCCTCCCACACATCCCCGTCGATGCGCTGCAAAATACCCCATTGTCTTCCATCTCTGCCTCATTCACAGAACCACCATTGCCGCTTCCGTCTCCACCACAGACAACCCAGAAACTTCTCTCTCCCAAGCCCACAGTCGCCGGAGGAGGGCGATGGCGGAGGAACCGTCCGCCAAGCATCATCATGGCAAGACGTCCGACAAGAGCTGCAACCTTGACGATGTTCATGTCCCCGGCGAGAGGCGCGTGCACACCAGAACCCTTACAGGGTTGAGTTCCACGGCAAGGAGACGCTGGAGATCGTCTGCACCAGCGAACCAGACAAGGCCGACGAGATGATGAGCAGGCTCAGGATGAAGGGCGGTGGCTTGTATCCGAGCTTCATCGGAATTGATGTGGAGTACACCAGCGACGATGAACATCCCCAGATTGTAGCAGTCCTGCAGTTGTGCGTCAAGGAACTCTGCTTGGTGTACCACATCGCAGCAGCCACAAAATGGTAACCCAAAACTAATGTTCATTCATCTGTTGTACTAGTACTACTCCCTAAAAATATCATTAAACTTGTTTCCCAACTAGATGAACTACTATAGTTTGTGAAGTGGATGTATGAGTACATGTTTCTCAAGTTACATGCATTTCTAAAATTATGAAGTGAACTGTTTCACCAGATTAGTCATCTAAAACTGATGCACTGGATTAGCATCTGAAAAATGTTTCACCAAATTAATTTCTGAACTTGATGTACTAGCATAGATTCTGATCTTGATGCACTAGTATAGTTTATAGAATTGATGTATTAAAAGATGTTTGGTGAAGTGGTATAGGTCCATATCTTGATGCACATGTTTCTCAAATTAATTTCTGAACCTGATATAGAATTGATGCACAAAGATGTATCAAGCACTGGTATAGGTCTTTTATTCAACAAAAAAGAAAACTATACTTGAAGCAAGTAGCACATATATCATTGACTCTGGTAAAATAGGTTCTTGAACTTGGTGAAGCACTGAAGATACCAAAAAAGAAAAATAACATGGTGTAGTTGAATTTAATTTCAGGACTTTGTGTACTAGTTTATGAACTACATTCATCCATGACTTGTACTATATAAGCATCTACCTCATCACTACAAAAAAAGTCACTTCCGTGATGATACGTGTTTGACACAGTAGGTCATTTTTTCTGTCATGCATGTAAAACCATGAAAAATTTATGACAGAATGAAGATAGTCGTACATGTGCTGCCGTAGAAGTGTTCCATGACATTACCAAAATTATCATCACGCAAGTGTCCACTTCCATGACGACAAATCACGCGTCATAGAAGTGCTTTCGTCAAGGGTGACCGACACGTGGCATCCACCGTAACGGGACGCCGTTAAGCTATCTGGTCTGGTTTTGGATCCGATAACCCGTTAACAGCCCGAACCAATGGGAATTTTCCATGTGTCAAATTCTCATTGGGCGAAGGAAACACGTGTCGGCTCACCGTTCAGACAGATGTCATCCACTCATTGGACAGGAGGCGCCTATGATACGTCGACACCTGGCACGGCCCAAGAGAGGCCCATTCCGGTGAAAAGGCCGGCCCTTTTGACTTGGTCAAAAGGTAACGGGCTCGCCCACCGAAAGCCTGTTAACAGCATGTTTGTATATAGCCCATTTACGGCCCGCTTACTACCGGCCCGTTACAGCCTATCGGAATTAAGCCCAGTAGCTTCATCTAGGCCGTCCAATATGATTCCAGCCCATGTATGGCGCATGATGTCTTTCGGCCCATATGAGGCCCTTTGTAACTCTCGGTCCATTAAAGGCCCGAGATGAAACTGGCCCATAATGAACAGTGTATCGCTTTATACCCATTAATGGCCCATTATTCCGTGGACCGTTTCCATCCCATGTTAACTTTCGGCCTTCTAAGGGCCCATTTATTCTTGGGCTCATTTCTAGAATTCGGTTAGATATGGTTCGTTACTGGTCTGTTCTGTTTGTGGGCCAAATACAGCATGTGGTTACATTCGGCCCGTTTGTGGCCCGTTAACCCGTTGGGCTGTTTTCATAGCGTTATCAAATACGGCCTATTAACGGCCCGTTATGGTCCATGAATAGTCCGGCCCATGTTTGGCGAAATGATTATACGCCCCGTAGAAGGCCCATGGATCCTACGGCCCGTAGAAGACCAATGGATCCTACGGCCCGTAGAAGGCCCATGGATCCTACGACCCGTAGAAGGCCCATGGATCATACGGCCTGTAGAAAGTCCATGGATCCTACGGCCCGTAGAAGGTCCACGGATCCTACGGCCCGCAGGAGGCCCATGGGTACAACAGTCCATGTGTTGCCTTGATTATTGTGGCCTAGACACCAAAACTAGGTTATTGTGGCCACTAAAAAAATGCGGAAAAAGAACTGCAGTGACTACAAGCAAACAACTAAACAAGACAATAAGGAAATAAATAAGCAAGCAACTAACGCTAGCCTATTACAGCTATTACACATATTACATCCATGGGTCATCAAAGTTTGCCACTAGTGCAAATATAGGGAACAAAGCAGCATATTACATACACTGGCCGTCAAAATTGGCCACCAGTGCAAATAAACGCAGCAGCAAAACAAGTCCATAACTGAAACAACTTCAAAAGAGCTCAAGAAACGTTATCCTGGGTATCCACCATGCTGGCAATAAGCTTAGCAAGCTTATTAGCTTTGTCCTGTTTAGCGCTAAAATCCTCCAACGCTTGTTGTTGCACCAGAAAGTATGCATCTGAATGCTCCAGGGACTTCCGCAGTCCTTCCGCTTCTTGTCGCAGCACAGCTGATCGATGTCTTTCAGCTTGTAGTTGAGACTCAAGAAACCGAACTAATTCAAACATTGAGCTTGAATAGCTTGTGCAAGTGGTAGTGGCCAGTAACTCGAACAGTAAACCAAGACAGGACATTGGGGTTGCCTCACTGTCTTCAAGATAGTTTTCCTTAGCCATTTTATCAGCTTTGTTGGAGACCAACAAGGATGTCTCACGATCCTGAACCTTATCAGCATTACTTCCTTTATCATTGCTTAATAAGGCACTCTTCCCCAATATTCTGTCAGCATTCTAAAAGAAGAAACAAGCAGACACATAACAGGTTTAGCATGTACTAGTATATGAAACTCATTTCGGTGAACCAATTCATTAGTAAGGTGGACATGATTAAATTACCAAGTCTTCTATTGCCAAGTAGTACATTATAAAAGCATCAAACAAACATATATATATATGTCCTATGGTCACTTCATTGTCTTGCCAAATCAAAATAGAGACACGGTTCAAATCATATCAGTTCAAGAGAAAGCAGCAGTGAAAGAATACAAAGCGTGGGAAACTAAATGGCACAACAAGATTTCACATGGGTACCACGGGTCTACATGTACAACAACACTATTGGCCCTGTTATGATGCTAGTAATGTGCATGATATGAGAAGTCAACTGTATACACAATTGAAATTGAAATCAACAGAGCTATTTATAAGAGCAAACCTGTTAAAGAAACATGCGTAAACATACCTGATGTGCCATTGGAGTTTCCATTGGATAGTTCAATTTAAAAATAAGTTTGTATGAGTAAATACAATGATACAAGAGCAAAGAAGTATGCACGATAGCAATGGAATCTTAAATGAGAACAATTGTTCTTCAGGTTTAAGCACTTGTTCGACATGAACAGAGTACAGTAAGACGCGGGCATATAGTACATAAAATAAAGTGAGCTCATAGACCTTACCACATTCTTGGTTCGGGACCAGTAAAGAACAAGGCATTCCTAGTCATCGTCCAGTAAATGGGTCTCACGAGAATGTAAGGGAATTTGATGAGTTTCTTTGTCAGTGAAGTACGTTTTCTTTAGGTAATTCTGATAGTGCCAGCAAGCATTCTTGAAGATAGCAGAGGTATTAGCACAGGTTACCTCATCCTGAGTTTCCAAATCGGTCCTTCTTTATAAAGAAAAATGGGAAAATTTGTTGTAGTATAACCATCATGGAGGGAGAATGTATGGGATAAAGCAAAGTAATTGCCATGAATAACATTATTTACACATAACTCCTGGACAACACCTGCAACTGGCATTTTCCTTCATCTTCAGTATAATATTTCCATGATGGAAAGATACGCACATAGGATTTAACAACATCAAATGCGATAGATGCTAAACTATGAATGGTTGGTTGTGCTTCCTCCACAGGAATAGGTGTACTAACTGGTGGAGTTGGGGTTCGCTGTGGTAGTACTGGCGCTTTGGGCACTGGAGCTGCCTTACTAACTGCTCTTGTTTGGGAGCTCTATGGTGGGGATGGTGTTGTTTCAACATGAACTAGGTTACTATCTGCTGCGGTTGGGGTTAGATTGGGTGAAGCTGGTTCTTTGTCCATCGTAGTAGGGGTAAAATCTGCGAGAGTCTGGGTTATGTGTGGTAAGGCTGGTTCTCGTGCATGTACAACCGGGGTGCTATCTCCACCAAGAGGTAGCACTGTTTTATTTGAAGACCATGTTTTTATTCCGCTAGATACTTCCATCACCCACTCCAATTCAAATGGCTGATAAACAGGAAACATAATTGAATGTGCACACATTGTATGAGAGACATATGCAATAGATAGTGTGGAAAAAAGAGGGCATTAAATAATAGACATGTATATTGTTTAACTAAAACGGATAGCATGACATAATTTCACATATATAATGTCTATCTAAACTGAATAGCATAGCATAATATAATTCAAAGATATGATGACTAACTAAATAGGATCGCATGACATAATTCACATACATGTTATCTAAGTAACCAAGATCGCATGATTTAATTCACATATGTGATTTATATGATAAGCGGAGGGCATTCGTATATATGATGTCTGAACTAAGAACATGGTGTTGAATATTCTTATATGATGTCTAAACTATGCAATGCAAGACACCATATGCATGATATGAGAAGTAGAACCATGCCAAGTTAGAGCATGCACCTCAGTGGGGGAATAGGACTGGTCATCTGTCTCTGAATCCATCTCTGAGGAGCTATCGAGACCCAACAAGAGATATGCTTCAACAGGTAGCACTGTTTGCTCTGAAGGCCTTGTTTTCACTCCAGATTTTTCCATCACCCACTCAAATGGCTGATTCACAGGAAGATTAGTTTAATGTACAAATATTGTCGACAAATGGAAATTTAATGAAGAAAAGGATGGGCTAGATATCATTCAAATATATGATGCCTGGTTAAACAGGATGGCATTGCATAATTCCCATATATGATATTGAAACTAAACATGTGGCATTACAGAACATGTCTAAACTAAGCAGATGACATATATGATGTCGAAAGTAGGCACTGCAAGGCAACATATGCATGATATGACTAACATCATCATGCCAAGTTAGAGCAAACACCTTGGGGGGTAAATAGGAGTGGTCAGCAGCGTCTAAATCCGCCTTAGAACAGATATCTTCCTCTGGATTACAATCTGGAGAGGGGGGGGTTTGCCATTGAACCTACCATGGAGCGATGTCTGCATGACATTGTATTGCCGCGCAAAACTCTTCTCTTTTTCTCTACACGTTCGGGATGACTGTGTGCAATATCTGACATGCATACAAAAAATATAGTGAGATTATGTAAGGAGAGCATGCAGAAATCTAGAGTAATGGTAACAATCTAGAGTAATGGTAACAACCAGTGGATGGAACCAAAAATAATGATAGCAGGCTGATGATTGCTTTAATTTAATAAAAACAGATGATGATTGTTTTTTTTGACAGAAAGACTCTAAGGGAACCCCCTACAGTATAGTTGGTGCAACAAACCCAAATTGCAAGTACCATGCCTTGAACCTGGGTGGGTGGGAAGGCATCAGCCCCTTCCCACCACTAGGCTATGTCTTAGTCTGCCAGATGATGATTGCTTTACTATTTCTTACCCACCCAAGATGAACAACATAGGCATACACTAGGTGAACCAGATATTAGACAGAGATACTATTCATTGCTTCCTCGATATGTGCCCCACAACTAATTTAGAACTCAAGTTTGAACATCAATTTGGACCTGACTTGGAGTCTAAGAGGTGAACAGGACAATAAAGTAGCAGGTAATATTAAGCAATGCATAACATAAGCAAAAACAAAAGAGAGCGACCTCTCTTGTGGACCCGTGTACTCCTCAGGTTCATCTGCTGAGTCGATGATGGTGATGTCGTTGTGGTGGGTGCCGACGGCAGGGAAGGAGATCTGAGGCGGCGAAAGACGTTCGGGAGTCGTGATGTCTGGTTTGGTGGATGCTTCTGTCGATGGAGCAGCTCAGGTTAGGTGGACGACATCGCAGTAGGAGCAGGACAAACCACACAAAGTTTTCTTCGACACCTACCTGTAACTAAAGTGATTATGTAAGGGCTCATTTGGCTTGCATGATTCTAAAAACGCGGGGATAGGAGGAAAACCACCGGAATAGGATAGGAATGCACATGGGAAACAGAGCATTTGCGAACACAGGATTTCTGTCAACTTGGGTGTTTGGTTCATAGGAAAAGGAGGAGCAAAGGAATGCAAAGAAACATGGCCAAAATAATATGAAACCATATGAAAGTGTGTATAGTTAGAATCTTATTCTGCCACTAATGCACTTGGTATTGTTTTCATGCATAGGATTTTGAAAAGTAGGTCCAGGTGGTTGTTTTGCTCCATTCCTTACAACAAAATGCATGAATAATTGAATAGTAGAGTGCCATAGGAAAATTTCCTATTGCAATGTTTTTCCGTTGAACCAGAATAGCCCTAATGGACCGACATGAATGTAGAGTAATAAGTGATGCGACAAGTGTACAACCTCTTTGTCGTAGCCGTGTCGACCTCAGCATCATTGGGTTGGTCGCTGAAGAAGTTGAGGCAGAGGTGGCTATTGGAGGTGTGGAGGAAGATCTGAGGAATTTGTAGACGACGTGCAGGGCACTCCTTTGTTGTGATGGATCGTTCCGTCCTTGGAGCAGCTCCGGTGAGCCGTAAGACGTCAAGGCTAAAGCAGCACAAGACAGGCATCGTTAATCTCAAGTGGGATTCTAATAGCATCTCCAATAGATGATGTAAAATGCATTACCAAAAAGTGATAAATGTAAAATTTACATCACCAAAAACCACCTGACTACAATAGATGAGGTAAAAACTGTTGACTCTGAACTTAACTATCTAAACTGAAATTTACTGTGGATTCTGAATGTTACTCTTGAAACCGAATGCAATGATAGCAGAGAGGCACTTCACATGGGATAGTTTAGGGAGGGCCTGCAGTTCATCTTCAACCTGCACCCCCCCTGAGCCGCCAGCCACCACCGGCCGAACACCGCCCCGAAACAACTCCCCCCTGCTACCTCGCCGCCCTGAAACAACAACTCCCCACCGCCGGTCCACTGCCGCCATGCCGCCCCGAAACAACTCCCCACCGCCGGTCTGCCACAGCCTCGCCGCCCCGAAACAACTCCCCACCGTCGGTCCGCCGCCACCCCTGCCAGCCCTCTACCCACCCCCCCCCCCCCGCGCGAGCCAAGCTTTTTCTCTGGCGATCCCCACGCCACCGCCCCACACCAGCCCCCCACCACCGGCTAGCAGCACCCTACCCGGAACCCTAAGATAGTGGGGTACCTCTCCGGCGAGCCTCCCTCCCCGCTGCGGGAGGTTCTTCCTTAACTCTGGCGAGACCCACCACCCCCTGAAAATCGACTGACCCAAAAGTCGATTCAGTCGACTGAAGTGTAGCTAAATCGGAGCAAAGAAGCAACACGAGCGAGGGGGAGAGCAACAGCGCGAGCGAGCGAGAGCCGGAGAAGCAGCACCAACGCGAGCGAGCGAGGGCCGGAGCAGCAGTAGTAGTGCGAGTGAGCGAGCGAGAGCCCGGGCAGCAGCAGCAGCAGCAGCAGCGCGAGCAAGCGAGAGCCGGAGCAGCAGTAGCTGGGCGAGTGAGCGAGCAAGAGCTGGAGCAGCAGCAGCAGCGCGAGCGACCGAGCGACAGCCAGAGCAGCAGCAGATCCGGCTGGTATGGACGCCGCCGCCGAAGGGGCCTCGCACTGGGGAGTGATGACCCACAAGTATAGGGTATCCATCGTAGTCCTTTCGATAAGTAAGAGTGTCGAACCCAATGAGGAGCAGAAGGAAATGATAAGCGGTTTTCAGCAAGGTATTCTCTGCAAGTACTGAAATAAGTGGTAACAGATAGTTTTGTGATAAGATAATTTGTAACAAGCAACAAGTAACAAAAGTAAATAAAGTGCAGCAAGGTGGCCCAATCCTTTTTGTAGCAAAGGACAAGCCTGGACAAACTCTTATATAAGCAAAAGCGCTCCCGAGGACACATGGGAATATCGTCAAGCAGTTTTCATCACGTTCATATGATTCGCGTTCGGTACTTTGATAATTTGACATGTGGGTGGACCGGTGCTTGGGTGTTGTTCTTACTTGAACAAGAATCCCACTTATGATTAACCTCTATTGCAAGCATCCGCAACTACAACGAAAGTATTAAGGTAAACCTAACCATAGCATGAAACATATGGATCCAAATCAGCCCCTTACGAAGCAACACATAAACTAGGGTTTAAGCTTCTGTCACTCTAGAAACCCATCATCTACTTATTACTTCCCAATTTCTTCCTCTAGGCCCAAATAATGGTGAAGTGTTATGTAGTCGACGTTCACATAACACCACTAGAGGCTAGACAACATACATCTCATCAAAATATCGAACGAATACCAAATTCACATGACTACTAATAGCAAGACTTCTCCCTTGTCCTCAGGAACAAACGTAACTACTCACAAAGCATATTCATATTCATAATCAGAGGGGTAATAATATGCATAAAGGATCTGAACATATGATCTTCCACAAATTAAACCAACTAGCATCAACTACAAGGAGTAATTAACACTACTAGCAACCTACTAGCACCAATCCCAGACTTGGAGACAAGAATTGGATACAAGAGATGAACTAGGGTTTTGAGATGAGATGGTGCTGATGAAGATGTTGATGGAGATTGCCCTCTCCCGATGAGAGGAGCGTTGGTGATGGCGATGGCGATGATTTCCCCCTCTAGGAGAGAAGTTTCCTCGGCAGAATAGCTCTGTCGAAGCTCTAGATTGGATCTGCCAAGGTTCCGCCTCGTGGCAGCGGAGTTTCGTCGCGAAAGGTTTCTTCTGGTTTTTTTCTCGACGAAAGACTTCATATAGGAGAAGATGGTCATTGGAGAGCCACCAGGGGGCCCACGAGGTAGGGGGGCTCGCCCTAGGGGGGCGCGCCCCCCACCCTCGTGGATAGGGTGTGGGCCCCCTGGTCTTCATCTTTGGCGAGGATTTTTCATTATTTATTATAAGGTATTCCATGGAGTTTCAGGACTGTTGGAGTTGTGCAGAATAGGTCTCTAATATTTGCTCCTTTTCCAGCCTAGAATTCCAGCTGCCAGCATTCTCCCTCCTTATGTAAACCTTGTAAAATAAGAGAGAATAGCCATAAGTATTGTGACATAATGTGAAATAACAGCCCATAATGCAATAAATATCGATATAAAAGCATGATGCAAAATGGACGTATAAACTCCCCCAAGCTTAGACCTCGCTTGTCCTCAAGCGAAAACCGATAACAATAAATATGTCCCCATGTTTAGAGGTAGAGGCGTCAATAAAAATAAAATACGGACATGAAGGCATCATGATTATTCTCATAACAGCAACATATATAGATATTGTCATATGATTACTTATGTTCAAGTGATGATCTATTCACAATGCAAAAGTATGAATCAAAAACCTTATTGAGAACCAACAAACTATAACCTCAGTCATTGAAGCAATTGCAATTTATCATAACATTAGAAAGAGTATATGTCAGAGCTAAAAAGCAAGTCCACATACTCAACTATCATCTAGTCCTTCATAATTGCTAACACTCACGCAATACTTGTGGTTACGGAGTTTTAATTGGACACAGAGAAAGATAGGGACTTATAGTTTCGCCCCACAACCTTTTACCTCGAGGGTAATGTCAACAATAGTAACTCATGTCCCCAACATGCTGGGCTTGCCAAAGGATAAAATGAAAAAGGAAAGGTGAAGATCACCATGACTCTTGCATAAGGTAGAAGATAATAATAAAAGATAGGCCCTTCGCAGAGGGGAGCAAAGGTTTCCATGCGCTTTTATGGTTGGATGCACAAAATCTTAATGCGAAAGAACGTCACTTTATATTGCCCCTTGTGATATGAACCTTTATTATGCAGTCCGTCACTTTTATTGCTTCCACATCACAAGATTGTATAAAGCTTATTTCTCCCACACTAATCATACATATTTAGAGCAATTTTTATTGCTTTGCGCCGATGACAACTTACTTGAAGGATCTTACTCAATCCATAGGTAGATATGGTGGACTCTCATGGCAAAATTGGTTTAAGGGTATTTGGAAGCACAAGTAGTATCTCTACTTGGTGCTGAGAATTTGGCTAGCATGAGGGGGAAAGGCAAGCTCAACATGTTGGATGATCCATGACAACATACTTTATCTCAGATATTAGAAAACATAACCCATTACGTTGTCTTCCTTGTCCAACATCAACTCTTTAGCATGTCATATTTTGATGAGTGCTCCCAATCATAAAAGATGTCAATAATAGTATATTTATATGTGAAACCTCTCTTTCCTTATTACTTCCTATTAATTGCAACGATGACCAAAGCTATGTCTGCCAACTCCCAAAAACTTTTAATCGTCACACTCTTTCTATGTGAAGTCATTACTATCAATAAGATTAATATGAACTTTTGTTTCTTCTTATTCTTTTTCTCTTTTCTTTTATTCACCCAAGATCATAGCAAGAAAATCAAGCCCTTGACTCAACACTAATCTTTATTATATAGCTCACGGACTCGATTACATAGAGAGATCATAAGGCAAAACTCAAAACTAGATCATGCCATAAACTTTATTCTACTAGATCAAAATACTACTAACAGGATCGAACTAAGGAAAACGGTAAAGATAGGAGTTGTGATTATGATACGATACCGGGGCACCTCCCCCAAGCTTGGCAGTTGCCAAGGGGAGTGCCCGTACCCATGTGATTATATCTCCTTGGTTGGTGAAGAAGGTGGAGGTGTTGTTGACTTAGTTGATGGGATAGACTTCTCCCTTAATTTACACTTCAGGACGGCATTTTGATCCCTCAGATCATCAATCTCCCACTCCAGGGTTAATATCTTTTTGCATAGGTCCTGCTTATTTTCCTGCAAGAGACGAAAAGGGATAAACTCGAATTTTGGTTTCTTTACCCTATCAGGGAGACTTGACTTTTTGAACTCCACGTGCATATCCCCAGGTTGAGGTAATGGGGCTTCATCTTCATCTGAGCTCGTCTCCTCCTTGTCATTGGGTTCATAGTCCTCTTCTTCCTCCGTGGTCCAACCATCGTGCTCCACATCTCCATAGACCTTAGGATTAGCTAAGTAATCATCCACATAGCTTTCTCCTTCCGAATCCTGGGAAGACATGTTGATCTAATCTGCAGCGGGACAACTCGAAACAAAAACAGAGGATAATTGCGTGATACAGGAGTCAAAACCTTCAGGAGAATATATAGTGAAGTTTTACCGACCAAAATACGTTGCAAGAAAACGGAGTCTGGAAGGCACATGAGGTGCTCACGAGGTAGGGGGCGCTCCTAGGGGGTAGGGCGCACCCTCCACCCTCGTGGGGCCCTCGTGTCCTTCCCGGACTGCTACTTAATTTTCTATTTTTCTAAATATTCCAAAACGGAGAAATATTGCCTTAAAACTGTTTTGGAATCGGTTTACTTACCGTACCACATACCTATTCCTTTTCGGAGTCTGAAACGTTCTGGAAAGTGTCCCTTATGGATTCCTCCGGGGTTACGGTTTCAATAATATTGGTTTCAACATTTATCGGATTACCTGAGATATAATGTTTAATTCTTTGACCGTTTACCACCTTCGGATTTGTGCCTTCGAAGTATTTGATTTTTATGGCACCGGAACGATAGACCTCCTCGATAACATACGGGCCTTCCCATTTAGAGAGAAGTTTTCCTGCAAAAATCTTAAATGAGAGTTGTATAGCAATACATAATCACCTACATTAAACTCACGCTTTTGTATCCTTTTGTCATGCCATCTTTTAACCTTTTCTTTAAACAACTTGGCATTTTCGTAAGCTTGGGTTCTCCATTCATCAAGTGAGCTAATATCAAATAACCTCTTTTCACCGGCAAGTTTGAAATCATAGTTGAGCTCTTTAATAGCCCAATATGCCTTATGTTCTAGTTCGAGAGGTAAGTGACATGCTTTTCCATATACCATTTTATACGGAGACATACCCATAGGATTCTTATATGCAGTTCTATAGGCCCATAATGCATCATCAAGTTTCTTGAACCAATTCTTTCTAGACCTATTGACAGTCTTTTGCAAAATTAATTTGAGTTCTCTATTACTCAATTCTACTTGACCACTAGACTGTGGGTGATACGGAGATGCAATTCTATGATTGACGTCATATTTAGCAACCATTTTACGGAAAACACCATGAATAAAATGTGAACCACCATCAGTCATTAAATATCTAGAGACTCCAAACCTCAGAAAAATAACTTCTTTAAGAATTTTAATAGAAGTGTTATGATCAGCACTACTAGTTGGAATATCTTCTACCCACTTAGTAACGTAATCAACAGCAACTAAAATATGTGTATATCCATTAGAGGCAGGAAAAGGTCCCATATAATCAAAGCCCCAAACATCAAACGTTTCAATAACAAGTGAATAATTCATAGGCATTTCTTGACGTCTACTAATATTACCAATTCTTTGACATTCATCACAAGATAGGACAAACTTACGGGCATCCTTGAAGAGAGTAGGCCAATAAAAACCGGATTGCAATACCTTATGTGCAGTTCTATCTCCCGCGTGGTGTCCTCCATAAGTTTCGGAGTGGCACTTGCGTAGGATTTGTTCCTGTTCATGCTCAGGTACACAACGTCTAATAACACCATCTACTCCTTTATAAAGATGTGGGTCATCCCAAAAGTAATGTCTCAAATCATAGAAGAACTTTTTCTTTTGTTGGTATGTGAAGCTAGGTGGTATAAATTTAGCAA
Organism: Triticum urartu; assembly: GCF_056163025.1. Classification (NCBI taxonomy): domain Eukaryota; kingdom Viridiplantae; phylum Streptophyta; class Magnoliopsida; order Poales; family Poaceae; genus Triticum; species Triticum urartu. The sequence goes on from NC_141874.1 coordinate 209,047,486, forward strand.
CTATGTAATTAGCATAATCAGCATACCAAGGGGTACTACGAGAAGTAATTTTGACGTTTAATTGTTCATCAGGAAAGCTATCATCAATAGGTAGTGGGTCATCAAGAACATTCTCTAACCTAGTTAAGTTGTCTGCAACGGGGTTCTCAGCTCCTTTTCTATCAACAATATGCAAATCAAATTCTTGTAGCAAGAGAACCCATCTAATAAGTCTAGGTTTAGCATCTTTCTTCTCCATAAGATATTTAATAGCAGCATGATCAGTGTGGATAGTTACTTTAGAATCAACAATATAAGGTCTGAACTTATCACAAGCAAATACAACTGCTAAAAGTTCTTTTTCAGTAGTAGCATAATTTCTTTGAGCATTGTCTAGGTTCTTACTAGCATAATGGATAACATTTAATTTCTTATCAACTCTTTGCCCTAAAACAGCACCTACAACATAATCGCTCGCATCACACATAATTTCAAAGGGTAAATTCCAATCAGGTGGCTGAACAATAGGTGCAGAGACTAATGCTTTCTTAAGTATTTCAAATGCTTCTACACAATCATCATCAAAGACAAATGGTATATCTTTTTGTAATAAATTAGTCAGAGGCTGAGAAATTTTGAAGAAGTCCTTAATGAACCTCCTATAAAATCTGGCGTGACCAAGGAAACTTCTTATACCTTTGATGTCCTTGGGACATGGCATGTTTTCAATAGCATCAACCTTGGCTTTATCAACTTCAATACCTCTTTCAGAAACTTTATGCCCCAAGACAATACCTTCATTAACCATAAAGTGGCACTTTTCCCAATTCAATACAAGATTAGTTTCTTCACATCTCTGCAAAACTCGATCAAGATTGCTCAAGCAATCATCAAAAGAAGATCCATAGACGGAAAAGTCGTCCATGAAAACCTCACAAATCTTTTCACAAAAGTCAGAGAATATAGCCATCATGCATCTTTGAAAGGTAGCAGGTGCATTACATAAACCAAAAGGCATACGTCTATAAGCAAAAGTACCAAAAGGGCATGTAAAAGTAGTCTTTGATTGATCTTTAGCCGACACAGGTATTTGAGAGAAACCAGAATAACCATCTAGAAAGCAGTAATGTGTATGCTTGCATAATCTTTCTAGCATTTGATCGATAAAAGGTAAGGGGTAATGATCTTTCTTAGTAGCCTTATTTAATTTGCGAAAATCAATTACCATCCTATAACCTGTAATAATTCTTTGTGGAATCAATTCATCTTTATCATTAGGAACAACAGTAATACCTCCCTTCTTAGGGACACAATGAACAGGACTTACCCACTGACTATCAGCAACGGGACAAATTATACCTGCCTCCAGAAGCTTTAGTATTTCTTTTATTACCACTTCTTTCATTTTAGGATTCAGACGTCGTTGAGGATCACGAACTGGTTTAGCATCTGCTTCCAAATTTATTTTATGTTGACATAGAGTGGGACTAATGCCCTTAAGATCATCAAGAGTATATCCAATAGCAGCACGGTGCTTCTTCAGGGTTTTCAATAATCTTTCTTCTTCATGCTCTGAAAGGTTAGCACTAATAATAACAGGATATATCTTCTTTTCATCAAGATAAGCATATTTAAGATTATCAGGCAACGGCTTAAGCTCAAACACGGGATCACCCTTAGGTGGAGGGGGATCCCCTAGGATTTGAACAGGCAAATTATGTTTCAGAATAGGTTCCTATTTAAAGAATACTTCATCTATTTCCCTTCTTTCATTCATAAACATATCATTCTCATGGTCTAGCAAATATTGTTCTAAAGGATCACTAGGAGGTACGGCAATAGAAGAAAGACCAATAATTTCATCCTTACTAGGCAATTCTTCTTCATGGTGTTGTTTACTAAATTTAGAGAAATTAAATTCATGAGTCATATCATCCAAGCCAATAGTAACAACATTCTTTTCGCAGTCTATCTTAGCATTAACAGTGTTCAAGAAGGGTCTACCAAATATAATGGGACAAAAGCTATCTTGTGAGGAACTAAGAACAAGAAAATCAGCAGGATATTTAGTTTTCCCGCACAAGACTTCAACATCTCTAACAATTCCCACTGCTGAAATAGTATCTCTATTAGCAAGTTAGTTTGTGACATCAATATCTTCTAACTCAACAGGTGCAATTTCATGCTTGATTTCTTTATACAAGTCATAAGGTATAACACTAGAACTAGCACCCATATCACATAAGCCATGATAACAATGTTCTCCTATTTTAACAGAAATAACAGGCACGCCTACCACAGGTATATTTTTATCTTTAGCACAAGGTTTAGTAATTCTAACAGTTTCACCATAGAACTGAATAACATGCCCATCAATATTATCACACAAGAGATCTTTAACAATAGCAATATTAGGTTCTACTTTAACTTGCTCAGGAGGTGTATATGTTTTAATATTGCTTTTATGAACCACAGTTGAAGCTTTAGCATGATCCTTTATCCTAACAGGGAAAGGTGGTTTCTCAACATAACAAGTAGGAACAATAGGATCATTATAAGTGACAGTCTTTTCTTCAATTTTAATAGGTGCAGCTACTTTTACTTCTATGGGAGGATGATATTTAAACCACTTCTCCTTAGGGAGATCAACATAAGTAGCACAAGATTCACAGAAAGAAGCTACTATCTCAGAATCAAGTCCATATTTAGTGCTAAACTTACGAAAAGTATCGGTATCCATAAAAGATTTAACACAATCAAACTTAGCTGTCATACCTGACTTCTTACCTTTGTCGAGATCCCAATCTTCAGAGTTGCGTTTAATTCTATCCAATAAATCCCATCTAAATCCAATAGTCTTCATCATAAAAGAGCCAGCACAAGAAGTATCGAGCATGGTGCGATTGTTTTAAGAAAGCCAAGCGTAAATTTTTTGAAGAATTATTTCTCTTGGGAGCTCATGATTGGGGCATGAATATAACATTGATTTAAGCCTCCCCCAAGCTTGAGCGATGATTTCTCCTTTACAAGGCCAAAAATTATATATATAATTGCGGTCACAATGGACAAGATGCATAGGGTAATAGTTTTGATGAAATTCCAATTTCAATCTTCTATAGTTCCATTATCTCGTATCATCACATAGCCTATACCATGTCAATGCGTCTCCCTTCAAATATAAAGGGAAGACCTTCTTCTTAGCAACATCATCGGGTAGACCTGCAAGCTTAAATAATCCACAAACTTCATCCACATATATTAGGTGTTCATCAGGATGCTTTGTTCCATCTCCTGTAAAAGGATTAGCTAGCAGTTTTTCTATCATACCCGAAGGATACTCATAAGGAATTTCATTTTCAATAGGTTCAGTAGGTTGAGGAGCAACTCTTTGCTATACAGGTCGGGGTGAAGATACCCCGAACAAGGCCCTCAGAGGATTACTTTCCATAGTAACAAATGACAGTAAATTTCAGCAAATTCCACCTACCAAAGGCACTTCACTCCCCGGCAATGGCGCCATAAAAGAGACTTGATGACCCACAAGTATAGGGGATCTATCATGGTCCTTTAGATAAGTAAGAGTGTCGAACCCAACGAGGAGCAGAAGGAAATGATAAGCGGTTTTCAGCAAGGTATTCTCTGCAAGTACTGAAATAAGTGGTAACAGATAGTTTTGTGATAAGATAATTTGTAACGAGCAACAAGTAACAAAAGTAAATAAAGTGCAGCAAGGTGGCCCAATCCTTTTTGTAGCAAAGGACAAGCCTGGACAAACTCTTATATAAGGAAAAGCGCTCCTGAGGACACATGGGAATATTGTCAAGCTAGTTTTCATCACGTTCATATGATTCGCGTTCGGTACTTTGATAATTTGACATGTGGGTGGACCGGTGCTTCGGTGCTGTTCTTACTTGAACAAGCATCCCACTTATGATTAACCTCTATTGCAAGCATCCGCAACTACAACAAAAGTATTAAGGTAAACCTAACCATAGCATGAAACATATGGATCCAAATCAGCCCCTTACGAAGCAACGCATAAACTAGGGTCTAAGCTTCTGTCACTCTAGCAACCCATCATCGAATTATTACTTTCCAATGCCTTCCTCTAGGCCCAAATAATGGTGAAGTGTTATGTAGTCGACGTTCACATAACACCACTAGAGGCTAGACAACATACATCTCATCAAAATATCGAACGAATACCAAATTCACATGACTACTAATAGCAAGACTTCTCCCTTGTCGTCAGTAACAAACCTAACTACTCACAAAGCATATTCATATTCATAATCACAGGGGTAATAATATGCATAAAGGATCTGAACATATGATCTTCCACCAATTAAACCAACTAGCATCAACTACAAGGAGTAATTAACACTACTAGCAACCTACTAGCACCAATCCCAGACTTGGATACAAGAATTGGATACAAGAGATGAACTAGGGTTTTGAGATGAGATGGTGCTGATGAAGATGTTGACGGAGATTGCCCTCTCCCGATCAGAGGAGCGTTGGTGATGACGATGGCAATGATTTCCCCCTCTGGGAGAGAAGTTTCCCTGGCAGAACAGCTCTGCCGGAGCTCTAGATTGGATCCGCCAAGGTTCCGCCTCGTGGCAGCGGAGTTTCGTCCCGAAAGGTTGCTTCTGGTTTTTTTCTCGATGAAAGACTTCATATAGGAGAAGATGGTCATTGGAGAGCCACCAGGGGGCCCACGAGGTAGGGGGGCGCGCCCCCACCCTCGTGGACAGGGTGTGGGCCCCCTGGTCTTCATCTTTGGTGAGGATTTTTCATTATTTATTATAAGGTATTCCATGGAGTTTCAGGACTTTTGGAGTTGTGCAGAATAGGTCTCTAATATTTTCTCCTTTTCCAGCCCAGAATTCCAGCTGCCGGCATTCTCCCTCCTTATGTAAACCTTGTAAAATAAGAGAGAATAGCCATAAGTATTGTGACATAATGTGAAATAACAGCCCATAATGCAATAAATATCGATATAAAAGCATGATGCAAAATGGATGTATCAGGGAGAGCCACCGTGGAGATGTCGCCCGCGGCGCCAGCTTCGAGGTAGCCGCTCCATGGGGGTGCGGGATGGAGCACCGTCGGTGCTGAGAGGTCAAGTTAAGGAGAAGGTGCAATGCGATGAGTGTACAACCTCTTTGGTGGCGCTGAGTAGGCCTCGGCTTCGTCCGAGGAGTCGGTGAGGATGCTACGGTTCCGGTGGAGCAGGTTAAGGCGGCACTATGGGGATGGAGCAGCCGCAATAGATGAGGTGATCATCGAAGCAGCTCCTTGGAGGTGGAGGACGGGGCGGCTGAACCAGTGGGGTGATGGGATGGACGATGGATCCTCATCCGGGGAGGCGAATGAGGGACGTCGAGCTGTTGCAGTGGACGACGTCGTCGGGGAATAGGCTCCGGCTGGGCAGTGATGAGGTGGCAGACGGAGGAGGCTGGGTTTCACGACTGGAGTGGAGAGGTTATGGCGGCCTGGGATTTCGAATTGCGAAAAGGAGGCAATGGGAGGGGGAACCATGACTTAGGGACGCGCTTGTCCAAAATGTAGGGTGTGTTACAAAAGTACCCCCGCCGATTTGAACTAGCGGCCCTTTCGGCTCAGGGTTAGAAGGGGGATTTCGTGGGTCGAGATTTTGCAGCTGGAGGGAGTTTTCGCACGCATTGTAATTTCGGGATCGCAAGGCGCGGGTTGTGAAGGCGCCAGTTTTGGGAGCACGATATTAGAATTTTCGGGATATAACAAGGCGCGGGTTGAATTTTAGGGACAAGCCTAACGTGTAATATTGTACTTGTACATACCAAATCAATTCGCACTTCCCTCAACGAAAAAAATGAAAAAAAATAAAACTATTCACACCACACAAAGAGAGATTCTTGTCCCATTTTACTATACAAATGTTATTCAAAGCTACAGAAAGAGAGAGTATGAGTCCATGTTATGTCCAATTAATTTTTTTTCGCTGGCTGTATAATGCATGTAAACTACTCATACCAACATTTTAGTGCATTCCAAATGTTTATACTACCGCTGCAATTCGAACTGATTTTGAATTCGTTTCTCTATTTCAATAAGAATCTACAATCATGATTGTTGTCAACTTCAACCATCATTTGTGTATTACCTTAACAACACACCACATGATTACTATAGAGATAGATACGAACTATGTGTACTATGAACTCAAATTCAATCTTTTGAATACACTTGATGTTGATTCCAAATAATAGTACATTTGATGTACTAACTATATATTCATAATCTAAACCATGTCCATATGTACACCGTGTTTATCACACAAAGTATAGTGCCCCGCCCCCTTCATTATGACAAGTATTTAGCCCTGAGCTGCAAAAGCCACACATTAGCCCAAATTATAATCAATGTTCTACATTATGATATCTTCTTCAAGTATCTGTATCCACTTTTTTATAATGAATTACGATCTATGTTCGTCTTTAACACCTTCACGATCCTCTTCTCTTTGTAGCTAGCTAGCGCTAATTTTCTATCGTGCATGCACACGCCCGCCCCCTCTCACCCTCCCTCAGCGTCCCCTCCATCGCGCACGCCCATTATTTCTCTTTAGGTCTTTCACCCGCGGTGTGTGTAGGCCCCCGACTCCTTCTTTCCGGCACACACCGGCCGATATACCTCTCTAGCCAAGTGTGCCTACCACAAACACATACTTCCCCTCTTCTCTTCTCACCGTCCATGCCCCCTATGTCCAATACAGTTCCACGCAGGTGCACACTCCCGCCCCTCTTTTCATCGATCTCATAGTTGCACACTCCTCCCCCCTCGACATAGTAGGCCTCTCGCACCACCTCCTAGCCGCACCCCTCTCCCTCTGTCTGTCTCTCCGGATCTTATTTGATACTAACACATGCATGCACATATACTTATTGATCTCCCTACATATAGCTAGGTCGACTATAATTCTTTTCCCCACGCACCGATAGACTTAACTCACTAGTTATATCTCTCCCTTTCTCGGACACACGACAGTTGATCTTCCTATGTAGTTACGTATGCTTGACACAACCATATCGTCTCCCCTCATAATCCTTGCATACCTCCCGACCCGTCTCTCACACACACGTGCATAGACAGACAGACATCCCCGCCCTCTCTTATTGATATTGCACTCATACCCTCCGTTTTTCTAGCAGGCCTCTCCCACCATTTGTGAGACGCCACTCCACCACCAACCCTCCGACACTCTACCTTTGTCTTTCTCCCAACCTTATTCCTCTACTACACATATCCATGGATGCCGATCGATCTCCCTCTATACATAGCTAGGTCTCTCTCCTTCTCCACACATATACTAGTCGATCTACCTCTCTATAGTTAGGTCTCTGCCCCCTCCCCCCCATCACTGATAGTTGAACATTGTAGGTAGGTATCCATGCCACAGAGAAAAACTACACCTCTGCCCTCTCAAATTCCAGTAGGCTAGCCGCCCTGTATCTTTGATGTGGGCAAACACAAATTTGATGGCACTCTTTATCGATTGCGCAGCCACACACTTCATCCCTGTTTTTGATTCTATCGATATCTCACGCCGATGATCCCTCCATTCTCTTCTCGTGGATCGCTCCCTCTATATATGATATATCCATGACTCTGTTTCACACACATTGCATATGTTATGTTTTTTAGTTTGAGATATCATCGATACATTGCCTCAGTTTCGCACAAACCATCTCTCTCACACCCACCGACGTACATACCTGCACCTAAAGAAGAGGTGCACGCAGGACGCACGTACTCATGTCTCGTTCCCGGCCACACCCGCGCAGGTACACAGTGGAGTTTGTTTCTGTACGAAAAGGCAGCCCACATGATAGTTTGACACGTGTAGCAGTTGTTTACTCGAAGGATGGTCGGGTACCAAACCTAGACGGAAAAAAGTTCGACTTGGCGCGTTTGAATTAAATAAAGTTATATATTCCTCCTCAATGGCGCGTAGTACAGAATATAAAACGATTGCCGTGGGGAAAATCGAAAAATCTGCTCCACTATATACAACGGAGCCTGCCTGTCGGGGTTTGTCTCTCGTCACACCATATCGCACAAGGTGGCGGTGGCCTCTCTCTCTCACCGTTGGTCAGTGATCCGGCCGCATCCCGTCCGCCGATGGAAAGGGAGGATATGCATCGTTTCTCCATTCGAGGCGTTGAGGCAGCATGTCCTGCGGTACCCGCCGTTCTCTCTTCCAAGCTCCGGCGCTGTTGGGCCTTCGCCACTTGCTCGCTGCCATAGTATGGGCAGATCCCTACCGCCGGCGCCCTCGTAGTAACATCCCGACGACTCTCAGGTACAGCTTCCTCCGGCCTTACTCCACTGCCCATGTTCCCACGTTGCTACATGTGGATCTTCTTTAGTTCTTTGCTAAAAATGTATCTCGGCCGGCGTACTTTCCATCTTGCAATCTCGTTCTCAAACCATTTTTGATAAACCACCATGCTACTATCTTTCCCTTATTACATGGAATATGCTTCTTTTTTGTCGGCGTATGTGTCTTCAACTCGTGTTATTCGCTAGTAATTATTTCCTTTCTACCTCTTTTTTGCAAACATGGCTAGCCATTTCACCTCGTTGCTATTGCGATCTTTTGGTGAACTGCACAAATCACTTTTTTTCCTTAAGAGTGTTTTGTACAGTTCTGCCAAAATGTCACACGGGCAACATTTTTACATTTTTGTGGGACTACAGAAAGGGAGATTGGTTTTGCTATCCTCCTCACCCAACTCCTGCCAAATCTTCTCCAACAAGTAGTTAGTCCTAAAGAGAGATCGCAGAGGTGATCGGCTTCTATTTGTGTGTGTTATGTTTCATCATCTAGTTCCACTATTATTGTAATCACACTGACTGGATATCTTTGCAAGCAGGGATGGTCAGCTCGATTTTAGTGGAGCTGCAAAAAATGATCGGATTGTGGTGTCCTCCGCACACCCCCTTTTTTGCTATAGCGCTGGGTGAAACTAGCTGCCAAGCAATGAACACTGTGCCCAGGAAATGGACCCATGCCTACTAACAACATCGATCAATTATATATTTTTCTTTATTTGTACACCTTCTCACAACTTTGTCGTTAGTTGTGATGTGAATATTGGCGCTGATCTGTGAACCATTGAGATGCATTAGCAGTCATTGGTAGTTTCATTTGTATTTGATGGAATGTTGTAACGAGATAATCTTGAGGCAAGAGGACACATGAATCCTAAGTTGAAACCTTTTTTTCCTACGGGAACCAAAGTTGAAACCTTCATATCATCACAGTAAAATTTCATTAAAATTATGCGTACATATACACAAATCCTGAAGGATTGATAGCAATGCCAGAAACAATTCAACTTTGTTTTGCCGACATGTGGGACATCCTTCATCCGGCTCTGTTGTGGAATTGTCACGGCAGATGTCCTAGTGTGAGGACTTAGTCATGAGGCCAACGCAACTTTGTAGTAGCTTGAGAGGGGTTGAGCGGAATCGAGAGACGCAACACAAGACAAGGATTTAGACAACTTCGGGCCCCGGGAAACATCATCCGGTAATAGCCCTACATGTTGTTTGTGGCTAGATCTCATTATCATCATGAGGGAGTCGCCGCATAAGCCGGCTCCCCCTTTGTGTCTAACCCTAACTTATGAAAACTTGTGGAACTTGTCCCTTTTGGGGAGCCTTGCACCTCCTTATATAAGTTGAAGGGGTTGTCCTACATGTAGAGTCCTAGTAGGATTAGGACTAGTCTCTTTTCTATTACAAGACGGGTAGCAATCCAGGTCTTATTCAAACTGTTTAAGTCGGCCTACTTGGCCACCTCCCATGATGGGTCGCGGCCTACGTCCATGAGGATACCCGTGTCCCATATCCACGACAGTAGCCCCCGAGCTTTCGAGTGACTTGAAGAGTCGGGCGGAAGGTCTTGATTTTGTTGATGCTTTTGTCTTCCTTGAACGTGGAGATTTTTTCCGGGTTGTTGACATAATGGATGCCGAAATGTGGATGAAGATGTTGCCGGGTCATGAAGCGTCGATGTTGATGTTGTCGGGTTGTCCTCCCAGGCTGGATTCTGTCTCCAAGCCGGGTCTTTCCAAATTTTTCCAACCCCAATAGCATGTATATCGTCTGTAGCCCCCGAGCGCCGGGTTTTTTTAGGCCTTTAACAACCCGGGGGTCTGTGAACTTGTGTTTTGGTAACGAACAAAGTCCGTTTTTTCACAAATTCTGGCTTGATAGCCCCCGAGGCTTTCGTCTTTAAGCCCTTTATTCCTGAAATAAAACACATGAATGCATTACACTGTACGTGATATATAAAACAAAATTAAATAATAATTTTGATGACTTTGTCAACTTGTGTTCAAGTTGTTAATCGTTCGACTCGACTAAGTAGGCTTTCGCGTGGACTTTTTTCATGGAATATGATATGTTCAGGGTCGAGAAAAATCCAAGATAGGCATCAGAGTCGATTGACAATACCATACCCACTACTTGGTCAGTTAGAAGTTGCATCTGACTTAGTAAAGAACGAACGTAAAATTATTTCGCTAATATGTAGGGCACCCATGTTTGAACTATGCATCGTGGCAAATAGTCCTCTTTGGTAACCTTACGACTCAACTTTATGAGAAGAAACGATAGCCCCCGAGATTAACTCAAAGGTGCCGGATATATTTAATTGACTGGAAAAAAATGAAATTTAAATATCGAAGTGACTTAGCTTGTTTTTATGATGTGGCATAAGCCAGCGGACCGTTGGGGTCGACGAGGCAGTGGAAATGGCAGGTTGGCGAAGGCAACTCGACGGAGACGAAGCCACAGTGGCCTAGACGGCGTGGCGATTCACGATAGAAGCCGTGAGCATCAGTGGAGTTTTCCCGGGCTCATGCTTTCTGCTCTTACTTGCACCTTCAGTCAAGGTAATGGACCTCCTCAGTAATATCAACTTCAGATCTCCAGTACTCATCATGTTGAACGCAAATTATCCTTTGTTTAAGGGTCAAGTCCTTTTGAGGTTTTCTTCGAGGCCTGACTCTGTATGATTCCCTTTTTCAATTTGCTCAAATGTTGGGGCAGCTCACATGACACAGAGGTGAACGGCTGGCGGGTCAATGGGGTAAGGGTGCCTCGGGGACGGAGGCAGTGCACTGGCGGCTTAAGGCGGAGGTGGCCGGTTGTCAGAGTGCGATAGCCTGCCTCTGCTGTAGTCAAGGCGATGTACGAGGGAGACTCGAACGGGAGGCGAGGCCTAACGGAGACTCGGACGGGAGGCAAGATGTGACGGTGACTCGGACAGGAGGAGACTCACGACCCATAGTGGCAGAGGAATCCGGGGTGGTTTCTTGCAGGGGAGCCCCGACAAAGGCAGCTTGATGCGGCCGGCGACTCGCCATGATGGTAGCTTGATGCAGCGGTCGGAGGAGGTGAAGTAGAGCGGGGCCAGGGCGGCTTAGGGCCAGGCCGGCTCAACGTCAGGGCCTGCCCACGGCAGCTCGAGGTGAGGGGAGGCCCTGGCGATGGTTGAGACCGCGCGGTGGCGACTTGGACGGGAGACCAGGCGCAGCAATGACTCGGACGGGCAGCGGATTCCAGACCAGCCACGGGTCGTGATGCGACTCAAGATGAGGGGCAGCGGCAGCGGCCGACCGCGGTAGAGGGCCGACTCATTATGATGTGATGAGTCAGGTCTTCAATAAGGCCAATAAAAATGACTTTGCATTAGCCCCCAAGTGTCATAGTGCATGCTTACAGCGACATGAGACTTGCATATTTGATGTAATCTCAACTTGAATAATGTAACCCCCAAGTGTTAGGTCATAAGCCTGCAGCGACTCGGGACTATTCCCTCCATTGTAGAATAAATCATGTCCATTGATAAAATAATAGCCATTGCGCTAAAGCGACTTTGAAAACCTCAATCATAATATTGGTTATTGATAACCATAATAAAATCCAGCCATGTTGGCTATTTGAAGATTTGAATAATATAATCCAATGATTTATGAGCGCATGATTCCAATGGCGCAATCCAAATATATATTGGCGACTTATAGTTCTAAGCCAGACCGGGTTAAAACACCGGATAATTTATCATCATACTGGCGACTTATAGTGCAAAGCCAGGCCGGGTTAATAAACATTGGATAATTTATCATCATATACTGGCGACTTATAGTCGAAAGCCAGACCGGGTCAATCAACACCGGATTATAGTTGAATGTATACTGACGACTTATAATCGACAGCAAAAACGGGTCAATCAACACCGGATTAGTATAAAACACTTCAAAAGAAACATCGGAAAGATTTCAGAAGAAAATATGTAAAAACAGCGAGGCTTTTCATGGGCTGCCAGGCCACTGAGTTAAACCATTTTCAAAGCCTTATAAGATGGACCTCACATCAACCAATCGTCATTTTAACTATGACAAGTTCAGGGTCTTTATAAGATTGACTTGTCAAACGTTCGACGGGTCTACCAGGATTACCTGGACGGAGTGGCTTACTTAAAAAGGTAGGATAACCCGGGGTTTTAGGTGAATACACTTGGCTTCCAAGCCTGGCTTTTATAGCCTATTACAAGGTTATAGACTCTTTGTTCTTGTAGAAGCAAAGAGCCCCCTAGTAATATTTTGAGCTGTGCTCAGTGGGTGCCTATGTTTGAGTTGTGCTTTTGCAACACTCTCTTTGGCCCCTTTTGTCTTTTCTGATAACTCGAACTTTGCGAGATATATTTTTTCTTGAACCGGATGTTAAACCGGATATTGAGCGCTTCAAAGCTTTGTGGGAGGCATCTTTCCCTTAAACCGGAATCTTCATTTTCAGCCGGAAATTTTCTGAAGGCCTTTAAACTCGAACTTGCGAGAAATTAATTTTTTTTGAAGCAGAAATTCTTAAACCGGATTTGAGAGCTTCAGAGCTTTGCGAGAGACAACTTCCTCTTAAACCGGATTTTGAACCGGATATTGAGGGCTTCATCACTTTGTTGGAGACGGGATTTCCCTTGAACCAGATTGTAAACCTGAAGCATTATTGTGAGCTGGAATATTTCTGATGCCCTTTTAAACTTTCATCAATATGGTAGTAGCCTTCGAGACTGGGTTATCTTTCCCTGCATCGTCCTGAGGTTCTTGAATTCACTGGAAAAAATCAGCAATATTTGCTGAGTCATGTCATTGTAGCCCCCGAGTCTTAAAGCGACTCGAGGAGTTGGCTTAAGATTCTCCATATTTGACTCTGATATAAACCGGCATATAGCTGAACAACGAAACGTTGTCATATGTTGAAGTTGGAAGCAAGGTGGCGAGTTAATGATTTTCGCAACACTCATTGTATATCCTTAGCGTTGATAACGCGATGTGAATCCACGGGAATTTGAAATCGACCGTGGCGGTTTATAAATGACTCCATATGATTTGTGTCAGTAATCTGGCCAGCGGTTCATCCCGACTGGTTGTTTAACCAAAACATGGTGGCGGTGAATTATGTGCCCTATCCATTGAATCATCCGGTGGAGGCAGGCGAGTCGGCTGTGGCATTATAATCTGGTACGGACGAGCGAGTTGGCAGTGGCGTTGTAAGCCGGCGCGCACGAGAGAGTCGGCAGCGGCGTTGTAAGCCGGTGCGGACGAGAGAGTCGCCCGCAGTATTGAAAACGGCTCAGCCGCGGGCGCGGATGATGAGTCAGTCGTGTGTGTTGATGTAACGGGTCAGCGACTTGCGTACATATCCATCGAGCAGTACAGCACGGACAAGCGCTAGCGAAAAAATAATGTTGGTACATGCCCCTTCGCGACACATTTGTAATGAATAACGGTCCTGCGAAAATATTATAAAACCAAGTAATTATTCTTTGATAAAAACAATATGTTTAAGAAAATAAACTTAGATGGATATCACCTATTTTGTCTGGATGATGGATGATCTGTATATATCATCCACGGAGAAATTGCTAACATTGTGGCTCATCCAGCGCAAACATGATAGCAACTCACTTGGTCTCTACCAAGCGCTCAAAGTGTCCAAGAATTCTGTTTGGTCCATCAAGGGTGAATAGTACACAATGCATTTGATCAATTTGACCTTATGTACCAGGCGAAAATCACCTTGCCCGTTTGTCAGGGAAGCATGTATTTTGGGAAATCCGCTACTTCTTCCTATCAGCTCCACTTAGCTGATGCCATGAAATCCAGGATGTTCCTTAATATACGCAGAATTGATATCTCCTTATATTGTCTTCATTGCAGCATTAAATCCCAATGTCTTGTTCATCGGCAGTTAGTATCCACTGTTTTGAGAGAGCCAATATCGACACTTTCATTTTTCTCTTCTTGTCTATTAGCATGTATCACTTGAACGATAGCAATAGTAGCTAGTATCTCCGTCCCGGTGGGTCAAACAAAATGATCAGCAAAAACTTCCAATCGGTCAAGAGCAAATGTGACACACATATTCAGGTGACTTGGCGTGAGGCCACCCGACGCCCGGGGCGGAACCAAACTGCCGCGACGGCTTGTAGGCAAAGGTCACTCGATGGCCGGGCGGCTCGCAGCAGCGGCGATCACTTCGACACGGGGCGGCTCGGCGCAAGATGCGCCCGCAGCGGTGAGGCGGCAATCTGGAAGCAGAGAGGCGCCGTCCACGGGCGTCTCAGGAGGCCGTGGTTTCAGCAGCGACGGAGGCCTCAGCAGCGACAGGCGGCTCAGCGCGGCGTCGGGTGGCGACCTGTAACAGAGCGGAGTCAGCCGACTCCGAAGCAAGGTAGAACGGTGGAGGCTCAGCAGCTTGGTGGTTAAGCCGTGGCGGAGGCGACGGTGGGTCAATGAGGTGAAGCCCGGGCCACGCGGCCAGGCGTGCGGGCTCATGCGACCACGGATGCGGGCTCAGGCGGCTCAATCACAGGTAAAGCAAAGCGCAGCGGCGGCGGCTCAGAGCGTGGCTAAGTCAGGTATAGCCGCAGAGGCGTGCGGAGGCAGGGCCGGTTCGAAGCCACGGCGGGACGGTCGTGAAGCCGGGCTGGTTCGAGGCGCGGCGGCGCGGGTCAGCGCGGCTGTAACCTCGGGACGGCGGCTCAATGCAAGACCGTGCAGGGGCGGCTTTGAGGGGCGTCGTCGCGACAGCCATACCGGAAGCGGGCGACTCAGCATGGCCACGCAGCGGCTCAGACGTGGAGGCGACGGCGCAGCGGCGGCTCGGCGCGAGGTCGATGGTGGCAGCAAGGCGCACAGGCGGCTCGGAGGAGGCGAGGCGCACTGGCAGCTCGGCGCAGGCAGAAGTGGCCTGACTCGGCCGCGGGAGCGGCGGAGACAGCCAGGCGCGGTTGTGGCCGAGGCCCGCGGCAATCTGGCTGCGGCCATGGTGCTGGGCGGTGCTCGACGCAGTTCGGCGGCTTGAGGTGTCCTGCAACTGATGAAACGGCCCGCTCACGTTGGAACGGCCATGGTCGCGTAGTGGAGGTGCATCGGCGGAGGCCGTGTCTCCGTTCGTTTCCAGGTCACGGTCAGCTCGGTTGACTCCCGTCTGAATCCTTGTCGTGGTCTCCTTCCCTTCTCCCCTTTTTTTAGTACTTGAGTACTGGCACTTGCATCTAGTACCCTGTCGGTTTGGTGTGACGGCTCGTCTTCATCTTGGGTTCCGTCTAGCACGTCAAAAGTACTAGTTGAATTAGTACCCTGGATTCGAAGCAAAACCGCGTACAACAGTTGCTCTGGATGCGATCTGTCGCACGTGTAGTTTCCTTCCAAAAACAAATAACGAGCATATGACTTGTAGCGACTCAGCGGCTGCATGTGAATTATTGCAATGGAAAACTTTTGTCCGTCTCGGCTTCAAACGGCGACACGGTGAAAATCGATCCAGATTTGATGGATCGTCTAGTCGTGACGGTGCGCACTGCAACCCTAATTTTCCCCATGACCAAAAAATCTTGTATATGTTACTTTGATTGTTTGTCGGTGATGACGTCTTTCACGCCGGCTCTTTTTCATCCAACACATCACGATCTTCTCGATCTCTTAGAAAAATCCCTCCAAGAACTCAACACCATTGTGCGCAGGCCTCACGGTGGGCGCCAACTGTCGTGGAATTGTCACGGCAGATGTCCTAATGTGAGGACTTAGTCGTGAGGCCAACGCATCTTTGTAGTAGCTTGAGAGGGGTTGAGCGAAATCGAGAGACGCAACACAAGACAAGGATTTAGACAGCTTCGGGCCACGGGAAACATCATCCGGTAATAGCCATGCATGTTGTTTGACGCTAGATCTCATTATCATCATGAGGGAGTCGCCGCATAAGCCGGCTCCCCCTTTGTGTCTAACCCTAACTTATGAAAACTTGTGGAACTTGTCCCTTTTGGGGAGCCTTTCCCCTCGTATAAGTTGAAGAGGTCGGCCTACATATAGAGTCCCAGTAGGATTAGGACTAGTCTCTTTTCTATTACAAGACGGATAGCAATCCATGTCTTATTCAAACATTTTAAGTCGTCCTTCTGGGCCACCTCCCATGATGGGTCGCGGCCTACCTCCATGAGGATACCCGTGTCTCATATCCACGACAGACTCCACCTACCGTGCAACAATATTGAGTGCACAACTGCAGGGAAAGATTCACCATGGTCTTTGCGCCGCATTAGTAATGACTAATGAGCAGTCAAATCACAGAGCCCCACTTTCGCCACAGTAAGTTGCTCGAACGAAGCAATCATCATTTCTCTGTTCCTTGAATCCGCTGATACTCCCATATTCCTAGAGTAATAAGTTGCTCGGGCGAAGCAACCATCACTTCACCTTTCCCACAGTAAGTACCTCCTTGGGCCCACTAAAAAGTCACTTTTCTCTTTCCATCAAGTACATTTATTGTCAATCTAACCCTGTCACCGAAACACCTCTTTGGCTACAGTTAGTTCAGTGTTAGTCATGAGTTAGTCTAACCTCTAGCTAAGTTAGAGTATCCAAATAGGAGCAGTATAGGACATGCAAGTTGCTCAAAGCATATAGTCAAATTCATACGTGAAAGGATCTTTTTCCTTTTTAAAAATGGAACGTGAAAGGATCTTTGAATGATATAATTTTCAAATTATATAAAATCTTATCAATAGTCAAAGGCATCCTCGAAGAATACATTAGGCCCTACTCCCTCCGTCTAGGTGTATAAGTCACCTTACGAAAACTAAATAATCCCAAAATACTTAGGCACGGTGCATTAACTCCCATCTCGTTTCTTGTTTCTTGACATATCCACCAATAAGAGATGTGGGGCGTGCATGTTTTCAATGACTTAGACTACCAAACACGACATGCAATGATTAGTTCATTGCATGCAACGCTATTAATTAGCAAATAAATATTAATTTCTCTTGTTTTCCCCTCTTCCTTGGTCACGGTGCACAATCTAAGATGACTTATTCACTAGATGGAGGGAGTATATAAAATCTTACCAATAGTCAAAACCAAGTGTTACTACTACACCAAACAAGTTCAAAATGAGAAACTGGACCCACTCATGGCACGGCACGCCTGTCTCGTTTGGTCCGTCGGTCAAAGCGCTTCCTCTTCTTGGCATAACAATAGAGTACAGTAATTTTTTTAGAATGCTCTTGGCTTGTCGCTAACATGTGATGAGTTAAGAGACCTCAATAGACGGCAAAAATGACAGCCCCCCACACTTTGAGAGAGATGAGGAGCGAGAAGCGATACGGGCTAGTGGATTACTAGAGCTAGGTGTCGCACGGAGGCCAAGAAATATGGTGATAGCGTGGGTTGGCCACATACAGTATGATGTAACTACACTAGGTTGTCGTGTTTCGTAATCTTCCGGTCTACTGTGGAATGATTGGTTGATTTTATATCGCTAAATAATATAAAATACTATGAGTGCAGACGCTCCACCACGAGGTTCCTTGCTTCTTCTCGGTCGTCGGGAATCTATGTTCTTCCACTCTCTTTTTTGACATGAGCTTTGTTCATCCTTTTGCCAACATGCGGGACATCTAGCATCAAGGTGCACGTGTCATGCAAGAAAATGGAGATAAGCAGTGCATAAGTGAGTCGTGCACTATGATGGCACCTAGTACTACGTAATATTTTTCCTCCTCGATGGCACGTGAATACTACACGTACTCAATGATGGAGCACAGATGGTAGCCATGGACTGATGGACATGGTCGGCCCTTTTTGGAGAGAGTACTGAATACATATTAAATTTGATGTGTCCCGTCAACTCGTAGAACGATGAGAAGCACACACTAAATGACGGAGCACGGGATGGTAGCCATGGACATGGTCAACCCTTTTTGGAGACTAATGCACTACTACATTTGATGTGTCCGGTCTACTCGCAAACGAGGAGAAGCTTTGCTTACTAGTACGTACACTATCGACTGTAGTACCATCATCATTGTTCGACTTTCTAAAGAGACGAGAGAACTTAATGTTTATTTGCTAATTAATAGCATTGCATGCAATGAACTAACCACTGCATGTCGTGTTTGCTAGTCTCAAGTCATTAAAAGCATGCACACCCACATCTCTTTGGTTGATATGTCAAGAAACAATAAACGAGGTAGAAGTTAATGCACCGCGCCTATGTATTTTGGCATTATTTGGTTTTCGTAAGATGACACCTAGATGGAGGGAGTATTATAGTTGAAGGCTACAAGGTTGGCTATAGATGACGTGGTAGTGTCATGTAGCCATCAGCTGGTTATACTATTAACCATGCTCTTATAATACTCCTATATTTAGGAACGAAGGGAGTAGTTGGCATGCATGATATTACCTATAATACTCCCATTACAACCAGCATGGCATAATTAAAATACCTAATCTAAATGGTCGCCGCCCGATCTCTTTGTCCTCCTCCAGCATCCGGCAGAAGAAGAATCGAGCAAGACACCAGCTGTATTCGCCAGTGTCGCCTCGACGGTGACCTTCATGGGATACAATCGGCGGAGGCCTCCCATGTTCTACTTTTCCTCGATGATGGCGGCGGGCGGGGACGTGCTTCCCGTCACCTCATCCACATCCGCGTAGCCGCATCACCTCGTCCACATCCGCGTAGCCGCATCACCTCGTCGACATCTGCGACGGCTTATTTCTCTGCCTGCATGTCGCGGGTACGCGCACGTCGACGGCGGATAGCGTAGTCGCGGACACTGGAGGCGCTGTATGACACGACAGCGTCGAGGGAAAAATGGTGGAAGGAGGAGCTTAGCCGGCGTCCTACTCCCGAACGGAGGTGTGTGGCTGGAGTTGGTTTCTCGCATTCCACGCGGGTTTCTATATCTATATATATATACTACTATATAGTGTAGCAATTTTAAGTAGGACTAAAAACATTAATCATAATTGTTGATCTTCTAAATCCAATGGCCAATATCAGTAGGATTCGCATGAACAGTACACTTCTGCTACCTCACCTGTGTTCTAGAATAATCAAGACGGAGGGATGTGATGGTTGCTTGTCCGTTTATTTTACTAGGCCACTTATTAGTGGTTGGGTTTTGTGATATGACGGCTTTACTGCCGCGAGACTCGCGTCCAGCGCCGCCCTCTACACTAGTACTACATCGGTCGTGGTTTATTAGTCCCCCATTGAATTTGACTGAAGATTTAACTGACAAAATGTTAGTGCATGTCACCAAAAACTATATCGTTGGATTAGTATTTGAACATAGTTTTCAATGATATAATTTTAGGTGACATGCATCAACATTTATCGTACTATATATAATGTCAGTTCAATTTTTGGTCGTACTAATCTATAGTAAGGTGCTCGTGCGTTGCACGGAACAGTTATATTAAGACGTGCCTTGCACGTGTATACATACTAGTAAATGTAGGTTTTTGAATGCGGTGAGGAGGCGGGTACAGCTGGGAGTGCAGCGGGCGGCGCCCTGGACCGGCGCGCCGCTTAAAATGGTGGATGAGTGAGAGGTCGCGTCCGCCCTGACCCCTTTGACGGTGCACGTCACCTTGTGTCCAGATGTGAGATGCCACGTGTACCAGATGAATGACTCCAAGCTCGACCACCATGATGCAAGAGGTGCAAGCCGAGGAACGCTGTTGGAGACACCCTCCTCGTCATCACCTGAGTCCTAGAAGATCTCACCCACATCATCATTAGGCATGCAGCCGCCTTCATAGACAACGTACGTAGAAGGAGTAGAGCCGACTAGGGACGCACCACGTCGTGGGCACTCTGTACGTTCTCGTGTGCGTGCAGTGTGCGTGCTTTTCCATCAGTGCTAGCTCTAAGGCCGAGGCTGCGGTCGTGTTCATCTCCGGCTAGTCGTTGAGCAATGACGGCAAATAGGTGCTGCAAGAGATGCGTAGGCGCCGTTGTGTGCGAGCTTCGCCGTAGCACGATGAACCGGACGTCACCGCAAATGGCGCACGCCTCCATGCAGCCGAGTGTGTGCGCATGCATGTGTTATTCACGTGCATTCTGCGGCCGAGTGTGTGTGCATGCATGTGTTGTGTACGTGCATTGTGTGCTCCATGTTGTGCGTGTTTGTGCATGAGTTGGATTGGCATGAGTTAGTGCGTTGGTGCGCGTACATGCGTGGCTGCATGCGTCCTATACGTGCGTGGCGTCTTGCGTGGTTATCAATATAAACTAATAAAATATCTTCAACTTAGCATCATGATGTATCGTCTCTAGTGGTTAGCGAAGATTTTATGTTCTTTTATTTGTTTATAGGATGGCAGGAGGCAAAAAACAGGGGAAAATGCGCAAGGTTCCTTGCAGACGCTCCACCGCGAGGTTCCTTGGCCCTTCTCGGTCGTCGGGAATCTATATTCTTCCACTCTTTTTTTTACATGAGCTTTGTTCATCCTTCTGCCAACACGCGAGACATCTAGCATCAAGGTGCACGTGTCATGCAAGAAAATGGAGATAATCAGATAAGCAGTGCGTAAGTGAGTCGTGCACTTCGATGACACCTACTCCTATACGCAATATTTTTCTCCTCAATGGCACGTGAATAGTGCATGTACTCAACGACGGAGCACGGGATGGTAGCCATGACAAGGTCAGCCCTTTTTTGGACAGAGTAAGTACGAAATAAATTTGATGTGTCCCGTCAACTCGCAGAATGATGAGAAGCTTTCTTACTACAACTTCTCCCACACCAATGCATGCGCGGTGGCTCTTAGCACGAGGAGAAACTTTTGCTTAGAAGCGGTGGATGTGCAGTAGTTCATTTGGTGTCAGATTGCCAGAAGTACTACTGTAGTACAACCATTATTGTTCGACTTCCGGAAGAGGCGAAGAGCCAAGTGCAAGGCTAGCCATAGTGGGAGTAACATAAGTAGGAGTACCTTCTTTTTTACTCTAGAAACAACCACACCCAAATATTGGACGGTAGCTGCACAGGAACTGAATAAAAAATCGAAACCTTCCGCCCGGCGCCAGCTGAGCCCGCCGCTCCACATTGATGGCAAGTCAAGGCGACGCGACCTCTCACTGCTTCCGCCGTTGAAGTAGCATGCCGAGCGAGGGCACCGCCCGCTACACGCTCGTCATTTCAGACTACACATACATTGTGAGACAAAATGTGGGGCCATTATTAATGATATAGTATTATACTAAAGGGACTAACTATTGTAAGCAGGCTCCATATTAGGTTGGTTCTAGATGATGTGTCAACTTCATATAGCCGGATGTTGGCTATACATTAACCATGCTCTAAGTGTGGTGTGAGTTAGAAAATTTACTAAGTCATTAATTAATAATTAACAGACACCTTAATTACTCAGTTGTTTCTGATTCTTTTGGATAGTGGGGATATTATTGACTTGGACGTGGGGTTTGGGCCAAGGGCCTACTATTATACTACTTGGTCTTACTTGCATGACCGACTTGATAGGCTCTACCCTAGCCGCTGCTTTATCATATGGATTCGCACCATTCCAGATCTTAGCGCCGCCACGCAATTCTTCTCCATCCCTCCTTCCGGCGTGCACCGCGAGAAGGGACAGCACTCCTCTGAACCCCGCATTTCATGATCCTGTACGGGAGAGGGGCGATCAGGTTTTTGGGGAGCACACTCCTGTGACTGCTGCCAGTGACGACTTCCTCAACGACAGCCTTCTTCCCTGACCCCGGTAACCTCTTCATCAACGACATGAGTGACAACATCAACCACAACGGTTCTGCTCCCGCTGTACAGTATGTGATTCGGTCCTCCTGGTTTAGTCCACATCATTACTTTGATCTTTGAAATTGTCGTCATGATCTATTTACTGTTGATTCGGATTACATCTCATAGTAAATTGCTCATATATTCAACAATCCAATCCAAGAACCTGATTATAGGCAATTTACTCTGAGTGGTTTTGCGGCGCTTTTGAAGCCGCCTACATTTAAGGGGTGCAATATAAAAGGTGGCCACAAGAGCAGTATATTGGTTTCAGATCATGTACTGCTATGACGCCACTAAGGGTAAGCCTGAGGGCGATCTTAATCCTACACACCAGGAAGCTTTTGAGAACATGGATACCCTCTTCAAAGCCGCCCTGCTCAGTGTTCTTGACGATTCCATTGTGGATTCATATATGTCGTTTGAAAGTGGAAAAGACATGTGGGCTGCGCTCGAGGCCACGTTTGGGGCCTCAAGCGCTGGCAATGAGTTGTACGTCATGGAGCAATTTTGTGACTACAAGATGACTGATGAGCGCTCTGTTGTTTAGCAGACTCATGAGATACAGTCACTCACTAAGGAACTTGAGTACTTCAAGTTTGTGTTGCCGGACAAATTTGTTGCTGGGACCATCATTGCCAAGCTTCACCTTTGTGGAACGATTTTGCTACTTCTCTAAAAAACAAGAGACATGAGTTTTTTGTTTCGGATCTCATTAGCATTCTTCATTTTGAAGAGAAGGCGAGAGCAAAAGACACACGTGCTTGGGTCGCTGAGGGAGCTTCTAGTGCCCACATGGTACACGAGAAGAACTTCCAGCCCAACCAGCCCCAAAACAACAAGAACAAATCTCAGGGGAAAGTCAAGTTTGATGCAAAGAATAAGCCATCACATTCTACCAACTTCAAGAAGAATTCTCATAACGGGAAGGGATACAAACCTCAATTTTAGTAGCACCGCACAAAACTTATATGGCTGCATCTACCTGCTGTCAGCTAACCTTATGGTGCTCCAGGTATTCCTACATTCCTAACTAGGTACAATCACCACCGCAAGATGAAATAAGCTTATTCGTATGTTGACTTGCTGATTGCAGTGCGGAACGATCCTGTTATGTGTGGAGTAGCAAACAAGCAGTGCGGCTGAAGGTGGAAATCAACCAAGGACATATGAAATTATATATAATCTTCCTCAGGCAGGTCTGTATCCCCTTCGTCCAGATGATCATGTTTTGTCAAGGCGAGCTATTGATATGTGCTACTGTTTTGCAACACCGTTTAAGTATAGCTATTGTTTTCCTATCTTTTCATATTCAGGACAATGAAGATGATTTCAGGGGAACTGCACAATATGGACTGATGTTGAGTAATCTCTATTCCCTCATGTGTTCGCTGAAAATGTGTCAGCATCAATTGCAAGATGAGGTAGCTAGCTAGCTGTGGAGTTGCCAACATGCTCAAAGTGCTCGCAACATTGAGAAGAAACAAGCATGTCATGGAAATTAATGCGTGCACAGGGAGACCCTTTGCTTAGAGAAGCATCGACTGATTTTCTTTATTTCCACACCTTCTCACAGTTTTGTATTGGTTATAGTATGGTGAATCATTGAGATGCATAAACATGCTGAACTTTTGTTCTTCTAAATGTTAGTATGCATACCGTATCTTCTGAAGCTTAGTTTAATGTAAATGTTTACTAGCTTGTGAACCTTCACAATCTAGTGAGTACATTGTAGGCATGTTATTTGACACCTCACTTTGCCGCGCTACGCGACTAGTGTGAGTGTCTGCATCCAATACCGCATCCTCTAATTTGGTGGATGCCAAGTTGAAAAAGGTTACCGATGAGTAGCCATAAGCTGGAGGTGTCTCTTTTTTTCTTTCAAATGGGCAATAAGATGGAGAGTGTCTCGGGCTGCCTCTAACACAAGGCCCTCCAGTACGAAACACGGGCAGCCGACTGGGCTGATACAAAAGCCTATCCATCTTAAAGCCCATTTGTTTTTTGTTTTTTGCGAGGAGAAGCCCATATTTCTTGAAGAGGGGGCGATACCAGGAAAACCCTCCTTCCTCCTCGCTTCCACTTATACTACAGCTCGCTGGACTCTCCCGCTTTCGTCTCCCCCCCCCCCCCCCCGCTCCCCATCTTCCTCACTCGCCCAGAAAACCCCCGCTCACCTTCTTCCTCACTAGTACAGAAAGTGCCTGCTCCTCTTCTTCCACTCCTCCAGAAAACCCCATCCCTCCTTCCCCACTCGCACTGCCACTAGGCTCGTCTCTGTCTACTCTGCTCAAACCAGTGAGCTCGGTGCGATGCCCACAAGGAAAATGGAGTCGGCTGGCCCTAGTGCCAAGAAGATGAGGCTCCCGCCAGCGGCGACGCCGGTTGTAGATTCCGCACCCGGCAGCACGGGGAGAAGCGGCGAGCCCCCCCCCCCACCCGGATCTGAGGAACCGGTAGAATCTCCGGTGGACCGCATCAGCGATCTCCCGGACGTCATCCTTGAGGAGATCATCTCACTTCTCCCCACCAAGGATTGATGTCGCACACAAGTCCTCTCAACTCAATGGCGCCCTCTATGGCGCACCACGCCCCTCAATCTCGACTGTCGTTAGATATATGTCCTTCCTGAATTTGATCTCCTCAGATCCATCGTCTCCTCTCACCAGCAGGGCCCCGTTCAATTCATGTGCATCCCGACATGCTACCTGCTGTCCGTAACCGGCACGGTGGACGCTTGGCTGACATCCCCTGAATTCAGAAAACTCCAACAGTTTGAGTTCTGCCATTACCACGAAAGTTTCATACCATGAACATGCCAAGAATTCGTGCCCACACCACCGTTGTCCATCTCGCGGTTTTCCTCCTCTCTCCACACCACCACCTTCACCAGGTGCCATCTACGAGATGATCTGGTACAAATGCTTCGACTCCCACTGCTAAAAAAAACTTCCACTTGGGGTGGTTTATCTGTTGGAGGCCTCACTGCATAGCATCATCAACTCCAGTTGCCCTGCCCCGGAGCGCTTGCTGATTGTTTTGGGAATAGAAATCCCTATCATTTGTCTCAAAATAAAGCCGCCTCACCTTAAAAGCATTGGAATTTGTTTTGAAGGACAGGAGCTCATCATCGAAGATGCCCCTTCACTTGAAAGGTCGCTCCTTCATAATTTTTATACACCTTCGCAAATAACTGTCGTCTCTGTGCCCAAACTAGAGACCTTGGGTGTAATTCGTGATCCGTTTGATGATCACAACAAGTTGGTGTTTGGCTCCACACTTATTCAGGTACCGTATATTATCATCTACACATTTGTAATCATAAGCTGCATTTTTCATTTGTGCGCATAAGTTTTATATCATCTTGGATTACACTTTGGGTACTAATATTATGTTATATGCTCAATGAAGAGTTCGTCCATGGATAGCCTATCAATGCTGCTGGATTCTGTCAAGATCTTATATCGGAATTTTTAGTTTTGATCTAAACATAATTATTGGCTTGCTATGATGCTTTCCATCTCTAGAGAATTTATATATAGAGGTGATGATTTCATGCACATCGAAAGCCCGTATATATTGTACTAGAATTAATCATTCAGCTGTCTCTCTTTTGACATACTCTTTGTTCAGACCTTAACTGTTTTCAATCTTCATGTCTACTTAGGCAGTGCTACCACATGGAAAAAACATATAACCAATCGATGGTGTAATAAGCACCAGGATTTTCTTAGTTCTCACGACATTCGTTTGAGGGCAACAACGATGGAAGGATATGCATCCAACCAGGCAAACAGAAGCTTTGTCACATTCTTCCTGTTGAATGCGAGGCTACTATTGTCCATGAGGCTTAAGTTTTACTGCAAGATATTTCTCACGAACAGACACATTGGACAACAAAAAAAGAAGTTTCAGGTGGACAAATGGGCTTCTAAACGTGCTCGTCTTCTATTTACAACAAGGTGTATTGTCTTCCAAATGCCGAGTTCTCCTACAACAACAGCTTCCAAGCGAGTTCGGGCAAGGCCCCATTCGAAATTCTCTATGGCAGGAAGTGCCGTACTCCTCTTAACTGGTCAAAGACTGGTGAACGTCAACTTCTTGGCAATGACTTGATCACAGAGGCAGAAGAGATGTGCAAAGTCATCCGTGATAATCTCAAAGCTGTGCAATCGCGCCAGAAGAGCTACTATGATAGCAAGCATCGTGACTTGGCTTTCGAGATCGGAGACCATGTCTACCTCCGCGTCTCTCCAATGAAAGGTACTCGTTGCTTCAGTATCAAAAGGAAGCTTGCCCCTAGATACGTGGGTCCTTTCAAGATTGTCAGCAAGAGAGGCGATCTCGCCTATCAACTTGAGCTTCCCTCCAACTTTGCAAACGTGCACGACGTGTTTCACGTGTATCAACTCCGCAAGTGCTTCAAGACTCCTGACCGCACTGTCAACTTTGAAGACATTGATCTCCAAGAAGACCTATCTTATTGTGAGCACCCCGTTGCTATTCTTGAAGAAACTAAGCGCAAGACTCGCAACAGGTCTATCAAATTCCTAAAAGTCAAGTGGTCTCATCATTCCGACCGTGAAGCCACCTGGGAATGTGAGGATCATCTCTGTTCTGAGTACCCGGAGTTTTTCCAGTCCTAGATCTCAGGACGAGATCCTTTCGTAGTGGTGGAGTGTTGTAACACCCCGGATGTAATTTACCTTATTTGTATTCCAACTCTTGCCGTTTCCAGCACTAAGTTATTCTATTTCTTCGTTGTTGGGTTTTTGTCTCCGTGTGTTTTGTCTTTTTCATGCATCTCATATCATGTCATCATGTGCATTGCATTTGCATACGTGTTCGTCTCATGCATCCGAGCATTTTCCCCGTTGTCCGTTTTGCATTCCGACGCTCCTATGACCTCCGGTGCCCCTTTCTACCTCTTTTCATGTGTGTGTGTTAAACATTTCCGGATTGGACCGAGACATGCCATGCGGCCTTGGTTTACTACCGGTAGACCGCCTCTCAAGTTTCGTGTCATTCGGACTTCGTTTGATACTCCAACGGTTAACCGAGGGACCGAAAAGGCCTTGTGTGTGTTGCAGCCCAACACCTCTCCAAAGTGGCCCAAAAGCCACCTAAACCACGTCCATCTTCTAGAGTGTTCGATCACGATCACGTGGCCGCAAACCGCACCTCATTTGGAGCTTCCTAGCTCCCTCTACCTCTATAAATAGATCCCCTTCCGAAATCCCGGGTCTCCTCCCCCCTAACCCTAGCTTTTTTCCCCGCAGCACGCCGGACATCGCCGCCGCCGCCAACCGGAGGCTGCCACGTGGCAACCGCCGGCGCCTCCCGCCGCGGCCCGCCGCAGCCCGCGCGGGGCCCTCCCCGGCCCGAAGCCGCGCCGCCGGCGCCCGCCTTCGTCCTCCCGTGCGCCGCCGAGCGCCGCCCGCCTCTGGCCGCCGCGCGCCATCGCCGGCGACCTCGCCACCTCACCGCCCCACTAAGCCGCGCCTCGACTCCGGTCGCCGCCCTGCTGCCGTGGCCGAGCCGCCCCACCGCGGCGACCTTGCCGACCGGCCAGCCTCCTCATCGTAGCTCTGGATCCGGCCGGCCAAGCTCCGGCGACCCCCATCTCCGGCCGCCTCTTCCTCCGATGACCTCGACTCCGACCGGCGAACCTCGGGCTCCGCTGCTACAGTAACCGCACGATCAGTAAGGATGTTTTGTAGATATTGTGGTGCTCTATCCATACATGTATTTGTTTGCAATTATGGAGCACCCTAGCTTGAGTCAATCGAGCTCTACTTTTGCTATAAAATGTTCCTGGCAGATTGTTAACATGTTTAGCGAATTTGCCGAGCTTGTTGTAGTTGATCCGTGCATGCTATGTTGTTGTTCTTTCCATGTCTAGCTTCTATGCCATGTCTATTTGCTGGGCGTATGCTTAGTTTGTCATGAAATGCCTCGTAGTGAGTGCATCGAGCTCGTAAACATGCCTACTTGTTAAGCTGTTTTGCATGCTCCAGTTTTTCGCCAAGTCTGAATATGTTTATGTTTTTGCTATGTTCACATGCTTGCAATTGTATTTTCTGATCCCTTTTGGCTCATGGTCACTAAGGGATTTTTGTTATATGCTTTGAGTAGCTTCATGCCATGCCTTGCTTTGCCATGATATGTTCCTGTAGCATGTAGTTTTCATGCTCTAAAGATTTCTTCCTGATGATAAATTCCTGACATGCTGTTAATTTCACTAAGTCTGTGACCTGTTATCTTTTGCACTTTTGCCATGGTTGTTCGAACCTGTTAATGAGTGAATTAGCCGTAGCTTAGTGTTCATCTTTTGTTAAGCATCATGAGTGGATCCCTGCCATATATTTTGTTGTCATGTTGGAGTGCTGTAGAATGTTGTTCTTGATGCATTTAGATGGTCACTTGCTGATTATCGCAGACCGGTGCCATATTTGTTTTGCTTGCCATTTCCAAACCGTGCATCCGATTCCGGTGATCTTTATATCGATTTCAACCGAAATCACCTCACCTTTCCAGTGGCAGTATTGTATTTCCAAGTTGAGGCCAGGTTCAATCATTCCTTTGCAAATCATGCATATGCATTACATACCGCATCCCGCATATCATACCATGTTTGCATCATGTTGCTTGAGCATTGCACGTGGTTGATTGTGTTCCTTTTTTCTTGTTGTTCTTGATTGGGTAGAGCTGGGAGACGAGTACGTGAATGAGGAGCCCGTTGAGTACACTTATGAGGATCAAGTCAACTCTGAGAACTTTGCAGGCAAGATGACCATACCCTCGAAATCACTTCTATCTTTGCTTGCTAGATGCTCGCTCTTTTGCTATGCCTATGCTACGATACCTACCACTTGCTTATCATGCTTCCCATATTGCCATGTCAAACCTCTAACCCACCTTGTCCTAGCAAACCGTTGTTTGGCTATGTTACCGCTTCGCTCAGCCCCTCTTATAGCGTTGCTAGTTGTAGGTGAAGATTGGAGTTCGTTCCTTGTTGGAACATGTTTATTGTTGGGATATCACAATATTATCTTGTTTATCTTAATACACCTATATACTTGGTAAAGGGTGGAAGGCTCAGCCTTTTGCCTTGTGTTTTGTTCCACTCTTGCCGCCCTAGTTTCCGTCATATCGGTGTTATGTTCCCGGATTTTGCGTTCCTTACACGGTTGGGTTATAATGGGAACCCCTTGACAGTTCGCCTTGAATAAAAGTCTTCCAGCATGGCCCAACATTGGTTTTACCATTCTCCACCTAGCCTTTTCCCTTGGGTTTCGCAGACTCAAGGGTCATCTTTATTTTAACCCCCCGGGCCAGTGCTTCTCTAAGTGTTGGTCCAACTGAGCGATGTCCGGGGCTACCAGGGGCAACTCTGGGCTGGCCTACCCGACGTCTGGCTCATCTGAGTGTGCCCTGAGAACGAGATATGTGCAGCTCCTATCGGGATTTGTCGGCACATTCGGGCGGCTTTGCTGGTTTAGTTTTACCATTGTCGAGGATGTCTTGTAACCGGGATGCCGAGTCTGATCGGATTGTCTTGGGAGAAGGAATATCCTTCGTTGACCGTGAGAGCTTGTGATGGGCTAAGTTGGGACTCCCCTGCAGGGATTTGAACTTTTGAAAGTCATGCCCGCGGTTATGGGCAGATGGGAATTTGTTAATGTCCGGTTGTAGATAACCTGAAAATTTACTTAATTAAAATGCACCAACCGCGTGTGTAACCATGATGGTCTCTTCTCGGCAGAGTCCGGGAAGCGAACTCGGTGTTGGAGTAATGCTTGACGTAGGTTGTTCTAGGATCACTTCTTGATCATAGTTGTTCGACCGTGCTTTTGCCTTCTCTTCTCGCTCTCTTTTGCGAATATGTTAGCCACCATATATGCTAGTCGCTTGCTGCAGCTCCACATCATACCTTTACCTTACCTATAAGCTTAAATAGTCTTGATCGCGAGGGTGTGAGATTGTTGAGTCCCCGTGACTCACAGATTCCTTCCAAAACCAGATGCAGGGACCGATGATACCGCTCTAGATGATATGACCGAGCTCAAGTGGGAGTTCGATGAAGACTCTCGCCGTTACTATGTGTCTTTCCCAGACGATCAGTAGTGGTGCCCAGTTGGTACGATCGGGGATTTTGTCGCATTTGGGGTTTGATCTTTATTTTGGTTCCGTAGTCGGACCTTGAGTGTATTGGATGAATGTAATGACTTATTTATGTATTTGTGTGACGTGGCGAGTGTAAGCCAACTATGTACCTTTCCCCTTTATTTATTTACATGGGTTGTTGTGAAGATTACCTCACTTGCAACATTGCTTTCAATGCGGTTATGCCTCTAAGTCGTGCTTCGACACGTGGGAGATATAGCCGCATCGAGGGCGTTACAGTTATCAAGACATTTTTTTGGCGCCGTTGCCGGGGAGCAATAGCGTGGGGTGAATATTCTTGTGTGTGCTTGTTTGCTTTATCACTAAGTAATTTTTATTTGTTGTTCTTAGTTGTTTTCTATCTTTAGTTATGGGTAGGAAACGCAAAATACCAAAAAAATTAGTTGTACCTACTAAACCAATGGTTGAAGAACCACTCAAAATCTATCACACTGCTGAAGCTTATTACTTGGATTATATTCAATCCCTATGTGCTCATGCTGAAACCCCAACTAGCTTAGTTGAGGGCAAATCTTTAGATGAGCATGCTTGTTATGTGCGACACCGAATATCTGAAAAAGGGAAAATTTACTGAGTCAAATTCATCGTTTGCAATGCTATGCTTGGAATTTATGCGAAATATATGATATTACTTGTTGTTCTAAAACCCCTAAGAAACACCTTCCCTATCAATGTGAGTTTAGTGATAATGGAACCGTATCTTTGTATGCTAAGGGTGTTTATAGTTACTATGATGTTCAACAAATTGAAGAATTTGTTGCTTTTAAGGGTGCTTATGAAATTGCTTCTTTGATTGAAACGTATGATGCTACTCTTTACAAATCTGAAAATTTTGCCATACTTAAATATTGCTATGCTAATTATGCTTCTAATGCCTATGTTGAACCATATATTGAGGACTACCCCGCTGTCCAAGAAGAGATTAATATTTTGCAGGAGTCTATGGAAGAAGAAATTGATGAAACTGTGAGCTCATTGGATGAAAAAGATGAGGAGGAGAGCGAAGAACAAAAGGAGGAAGAGCGGATTAGCTACCCGTGCCCACCTTCTAATGAGAGTAACTCTTCAACTCATACATTGTTTGATTTCCCTTTGTGCTTACCAAAGGATGATTGCTATGATGATTGTTATGATCCCATTGATTCTCTTGAAATATCCCTTTTTGATGATCCTTGCTATGCTTGTGGCCAAGATGCCAATATGAATTATACTTATGGAGATGAACTTGCTATAGTTCCTTATGTTAAACATGAAATTGTTTCTATTGCATCAACGCATGATAGTCCTATTATGTTTTTGAATTCTCCCGACTACACTATATCGGAGAAGTTTGCACTTATTAAGGATTATATTGATGGGTTGCGTCTTACTATTACACCTGATGATTTTGTTGAATATAATATGCATGTGCTTTCAGCTCCTACTTGCAATTATTATGAGAGAGGAACTATATCTCCACCTCTCTATGTTTCCAATACGATAAAATTGCAAGAAACTGTTTATACTATGCATTGGCCTTTACTATGTGTGCATGAATTGTTCTTTTATGACATGCCGATGCATATGAAGAGAGTTAGACTTTGTTGTTGGATGATATATGTTACTTTGTGCTCACTACTAAATTATAATCATTGTTAATTAAAATTGGCTTTGATATACCTTGGGATCCGGATGGATCCATTACTTGAGCACTATATGCCTAGCTTAATGGCTTTAAAGGAAGCGCTGCCAGGGAGACAACCCAGAAGTTTTAGAGATTTATTTATTTCTGTTGAGTGCTTTCTTATAGTTTAAAAACAACAAAAATAAAGAGGGGAACCCAAAACTTTTTCAAAAAGGAAATCGAAAGTGAGAAAGACAAGCATTGTTGAAGTGGGAGAGCTCCTTGAACTTTGTTCATGCTCACGGCAACTTTGTGAATCTTGATTACAGAAACTTTTCAACAAAAATAATTATCGCCTTTTACAATTCCATTGTATTATAAAAATAATGTGCCAAGGTTTGCCTTTAGGATGTTTACATTTGCTTGATGGTTTGTACGGTGCAGGACAGAAACTTTGGCTGTAGTGCGTGATTTTACATTTTTAGCTAGAACGTCAAATGGTTCTGATTCTTTTTGCACTGTCTTTATATACAAATTGTTTATTTTTCCTAATTTTGGAAGAATTTTTCAAGTATCAGAAGTTTGGTGAATGTTCAGATTATTACAGACCGTTCTATTTTAGACAGATTCTGTTTTTGATGCATAGTTTGCTTGTTTTGATGAAACTATCGAATAATATCAGTGGGTTAAGCCATGGAAAAGATATATTACAGTAGACACAATGCAAAAACTAAATATGAATTGGTTTGCAATAGTACTTAGAGTAGTGATTTGCTTTATTATACTAACGGATCTTACCGAGTTTTCTGTTGAAGTTTTGTGTGGATGAAGTGTTCGATGATCGAGAATGTCTCGATGTGAGAAGAAGGAAGAGAGGCAAGAGCTCAAGCTTGGGGATGCCCGTGGCACCCCAAGTAAATATTCAAGGATACTCAAGCGTCTAAGCTTGGGGATGCCCTGGAAAGCATCCCCTCTTTCTTCAACAAGTATCGGTATGTTTTCAGATTCGTTTCGTTCATGCGATATGTGCAATCTTGGAGCGTCTTTTGCATTTAGTTTTCATTTTTCCTTTATGCACCATGCTGGTATGAGATAGTCCTTGGTTGATTTATAGAATGCTCTATGCACTTCACTTATATCTTTTGAGTATGGCTTTATAGAATGCTTCATGTGCTTCACTTATATCATTTGAAGTTTGGATTGCATGTTTCTCTTTACATAGAAAACCGCCAGTTGTAGAATGATCTTTTGCTTCACTTCTACTCCATATGTCCCATAATATAAGAACGTTTCTGACACTAGTGTAGTGTCAAAAATTTTCTTATATTATGGGACGGAGGGAGTATTTGTTAGAGCGTGGGCATATCTTTTGTAGAAAGAATTAAACTCTCTTGCTTCACTTATATCTATTTAGAGAGATGACAGGAATTGGTCATTCACATGGTTAGTCATAAAATCCTACATAAAACTTGTAGATCACTGAATATGATATGTTTGATTCCTTGCAATAGTTTTGCGATATAAAGATGGTGATATTAGAGTCATGCTAGTGGGTAGTTGTGGATTAGTAGAAATACTTGTGTTGAGGTTTGTGATTCCCGTAGCATGCACGTATGGTGAACCGTTATGTAGCGAAGTCGGAGCATGAGGTATTTATTGATTGTCTTCCTTATGAGTGGCGGTCGGGGACGAGCGATGGTCTTTTCCTACCAATCTATCCTCCTAGGGGCATGCGTAGTAGTACTTTGCTTCGAGGGCTAATAAACTTTTGCAATAAGTATGTGAGTTCTCTATGATTAATGTTGAATCCATGGATTATACGCACTCTCACCCTTCCATCATTGCTAGCCTCTCTAGTATCGCGCAACTTTCACCGGTACCATAAACCCACCATATACCTTCCTCAAAACATCCACCATACCTACCTATCATGGCATTTCCATAGCCATTCCGAGATATATTGCCATGCAACTTCCATCATCATCATATACATGACTTGAGCATTCATTGTCATATTGCTTTGCATGATCGTAAGATAGCTAGCATGATGTTTTCATGGCTTGTCCGTTTTTTGATGTCATTGCTACGCTAGATCATTGCACATCCCGGTACACCGCCGGAGGCATTCATATAGAGTCATATCTTTGTTCTAGAAATTGAGTTGTAATATTTAGTTGTAAGTAAATAAAAGTGTGATGATCATCATTATTAGAGCATCCCCCCCCCCCAAAAGGAGAGGCCAAAGAAGCCTAAATAAAAAAGGGGGCCAAAGAAGCCCAAACAAAAAAAGAAAAAAAAGAAAAGAAAAGAAAAGGGGGTAATGTTACTATCCTTTTACCACACTTGTGATTCAAAGTAGCACCATGTTCTTCATATAGAGAGTCTCTTGAGTTATCACTTTCATATACTAGTGGGAATTTTCATTATAGAACTTGGCTTGTATATTCCGATGATGGGCTTCCTCAAATGCCCGAGGTCTTCATGATCAAGCAAGTTGGATGCACACCCACTTAGTTTCAGTTTGAGCTTTCATACACTTATAGCTCTTAGTGCATCCGTTGCATGGCAATCCCTACTCACTCACATTGATATCTATTGATGGGCATCTCCATAGCCCGTTGATACGCCTAATTGATGTGAGACTATCTTCTCCTTCTTGTCTTCTCCACAACCACCATTCTATTCCACCTATAGTGCTATGTCCATGGCTCATGCTGATGTATTGCGTGAAAGTTGAAAAGGTTCGAGAACATCAAAAGTATGAAACAATTGCTTGGCTTGTCATGGGGTTGTGCATGATGTGAATATTTTGTGTGGTGAAGATGGAGCATAGCTAGACTATATGATTTTGTAGGGATAACTTTCTTTGGCCTTGTTATTTTGAAAAGACATGATTGCTTTATTAGTGGGCTTGAAGTATTATTGTTTTTATGTCAAATGATAGACTATTGCTTTGAATCACTCTTGTGTTAATATTCATGCCATGATTAGATTACATGATCAAGATTATGCTAGGTAGCAGTCCGCATCAAAAATTATCTTTTTTTTATCATTTACCTACTCGAGGACGAGCAGGAATTAAGCTTGGGGATGCTGATACGTTTCCGTCGTATCTATAATTTTTTATTGTTCCATGTCAATATTCTACAACTTTCATATACTTTTGGCATCTTTTTATACTATTTTTGGGACTAACATATTGATCCAGTGCCCAGTGCCAGTTCCTGTTTGTTGCATGTTTTTTGTTTCGCAGAATATCCATATCAAACGGAGTCCAAACAGGATAAAAACTGACGGAGATTTTTTTTGGAATATATATGATTTTTGGGAAGAAAAATCCACACGAGACGGTGCCCGAGGGAGGCACGAGGCGGGGGGGCGCGCCCCACCCCCTTGGGCGCGCCCCTGACCCTCGTGGCCACCCTGTAAGGCGGTTGATGCCTTTCTTTCGCCTCAAGAAAGCTAATATCCGGATAGATATCGTGTTAAAATTTCAGCCCAAATGGAGTTACGGATCTCCGGGAATATAAGAAACGGTGAAAGGGTAGAATCTGAGAACGCAGAAACAGAGAGAGATAGAGAGACAGATCCAATCTCGGAGGGGATCTCGCCCCTCCCATGCCATGGAGGCCAAGGACCAGAGGGGAAACCCTTCTCCCATCTAGGGAGGATGTCAAGGAAGAAGAATAAGGGGGCCCTCTCCCCCTCGCTTCCGGTGGCACCGGAGTGCCACCGGGGGCCATCATCATCACCGCAATCTTCACCAACAATTTCACTACCATCATCACCAACTCTTCCCCCCTCTATGCAGAGGTGTAACCTCTCTCTTACCCGCTGTAATCTCTACTTAAACATGGTGCTCAACGCAATATATTATTTCCCAATGATGTATGGCTATCCTACGATGTTTGAGTAGATCCGTTTTCTCCTATGGGTTATTTGATGATCGTGATTGGTTTGAGTTGCATGTTTTATTATTGGTGCTGTCCTATGGTGCTCTCCATGTCGCGCAAGCGTGAGGGATTCCCGCTGTAGGGTGTTGCAATATGTTTATGATTCGCTTATAGTGGGTTGCGTGAGTGACTGAAACACAAACCCGAGTAAGGGGGTTGTTGCGTATGGGATAAAGAGGACTTGATACTTTAATGCTATGGTTGGGTTTTACCTTAATGATCTTTAGTAGTTGCGAATGCTTGCTAGAGTTCTAATCATAAGTGCATATGATCCAAGTAGAGAAAGTATGTTAGCTTATTCCTCTCCCTCAAATAAAATTGCAATAATGATTACTGGTCTAGTTATCGATTGCCTAGGGACAAATAACTTTCTCATAACAAAAAGCTCTTTACTAAAACTAACTTAGTTGTGTCCTTATCTAAACAACCCCTACTTTTTATTTACATGCTCTTTATTACCTTGCAAACCTATCCAAAAACACCTAGAAAGTACTTCTAGTTTCATACTTGTTCTAGGTAAAGCGAACGTCAAGCGTGCGTAGAGTTGTATCGGTGGTCGATAGAACTTGAGGGAATATTTGTTCTGCCTTTAGCTCCTCGTTGGGTTCGACACTCTTACTTATCGAAAATTGTTGCGATCCCCTATACTTGTGGGTTATCATTCAACTGGTTTATAAGACTTCAGTACAAAAAATAGAACTTAACCAAAACGAATTCCCGATGAAACATACACAAGTGATACAGCTATTCAACCACACTATCATCATGGAAAAAAGTTTGTTAAACATTGTGCCACACTTAAACACAACACAAAATATACCAGTTATTACATAGTACTTGACAAGACATCCAAACACTACAAACAAAGCCTACAATGCTTTCGAGAGATATATCACACAACTATCCATTTCACTACGCAAATGATGACTATTTCTACTATGCACCAGGAGCCAAAGCCTGAACCACCTTGGGAAGCTCCGTCACCAGAAGCTGGTTATTCCGGTTGAACACAACTCTATAAAGATCCTCAGCGTTCCAATCAACAATATGAGGCTGCAAAACAATGAAACAAATTATCAAAAATCATGACACATAAAAAGAAGAATACACAATCAGCCAAACACAGAAAAGTGAAAAGCTCAACTAGAACCCACGTCATTATTTTGAATGTTCTCAACGATCTTTTCACCATCATAGGATCCCGCATACTTTAGAGTATAATGGCCACATTCATTTGCCCCTTGAAGTGGAACCTTGACAAACGTTGGTTTCTTTTCAAAAAGCTCCCATTTGGGCTGCTTGCTCGCATTGTACTGAGCATCACCATACACAACCTTCATTACTTGGACCAATCTAGAGATCTGTAAAAAAAAGAAAAGAAACCACACATTTTCAGGTCTCAGAAAAGCAAAAACAAAGATGCGGAAAAGTAATCTAGTACATATAATAAATGTCACTCACAATCTTCTCGCAGTCTTTATGATAGGTTTTCTTTGAAGGACGATGGTTCCTCGGATAAGGTAAAGAGTCAAGGATGTCGACACTACTTTGGTACCGATTCATGACATATAAGGAAAAGTGGTTCACTTTCTTATCCTTTGCTAAAATCATAGGTTTGAATAGAGGCATCATGATCTAAAAACAAATGACCAAAAAAGAGATATTAAATATTCAAAATAAAAACGAGCATGACAACAAACAAATAAAACCAAAAATCAACTAGTAGATCTCACAAGGTCGACACTGAGCAAGTCTTCATTATCTTTAACATAGCTCTTGAAATCTCTCGCTGCACTCTCCACATTAAACTCTTTATTTTCTTCACCGTAAAACATACAGTCAAGCACAACCTGTAAAAAAGCCAAAAAAGAAATAGATAGTGGAAAAGGATCAACAAGCAAAGTATTATTAAAACTCATAAAACAATAGGCAGTCTTATTTAACAAAAACAAACGATCTGATTGATTACCGTGATGAAATATGGACTCAGCAATACCCGTTTTCCAGATGCAAAATCAGCATTCTCTCGGGATCTTGCTTCCAATCATCAATGAGGAAGTCCATTACATCACCCTCCATCATTTGCCCAGGTGTAAAAACTTCACAGATGCGTTTCCCAGTGAAGCTAGTTACGCTACCATCAGGCTGAGGTATCATTGAGAATGTATTCCTGCAGCACACACAAGAACAAAAAGCAGGGGAAGCAAGATAAGGCATTCATAGCAGTTCAAGTTGTATAAAAAGGAATAGTTCAGGTCATATTTATCTAGCAGTTACAAACAACAGAAGAAAAGAAGAGGAAACCTAATGAGAGATACTCACTCGGCATACTTCTCACGTCCTTCATCACTAAGTAACAGGTTATACAACTTGCGAGCCTTGTCCAGATGAGGGAAATTATGAGGGTGAAGCTCCTGCACAGGGGAGCCAAACTTTATAGGAGCTCTGGGCGCACGCTTCGTGCTTACAACATTGCCAGAATCCAAAGCAGGATCCTTCCTAGCAGCACCAGCTCTACGGGCCACTATTCCAGCAAGGGGAGATACACCCTTGGTAGCAGCGCTCCTGATGACTCTTCCCATGCCAGCAATCTTGTCAAACACATAATCATCACTGTCTATGAATTCCATAATAGGATTCTTGGGTGTAGAGGGCTCTCTGCACAAGTAGCCGTAGAAGCTTTCAGAGCTCCCAACCGCCCCTTCATAACACCAGATCTTGTCTTTTCGAGAGAACGCCCCTGGCTAAAATCAATAGCTACATGCTCGAGCTCTGAGAACTGTCTGCCAAAGATCCTGTTGTCATGCTCACCAAGATCCAGCCACTCACCTGCAAAAATAAAAAAAGGAGGAGCGCATCAAGGGTAAGTTAAAATACATAATTCATGACAGTACTAGTCAAGAAGTACATGCTGCAATTTTTTTTAAAAAGGTCATGCATACGTAGAGGGTTCGATGCCAAACAAACCCCGGAAATCAACATCAAACACATCGCTAGTTGCGCAGGTATACAGCAAAGTCTTCCTAATGTCAAGAATGTCTTCATGGCTGTAGTCCAACATTTCAATCACACCATACTCTCGACAATGATATGTCTTGACGTTTTGTAGCATAAAGAAGCCACAATCATGCCTATTAACAAAAGAGAAAACAAAAAGGGTACATCACAAATTCAAAAATATAGGAACACCATCCTCCCAGCAACAAAAAACAACTAATAAAACTCATTAAAACGAATACTCATGTGTTTTTCTGCTGCGGCACCCACACAAACTCGCAAAAGAAACAATCAATATGCACCGGCGAGAACAGTTTGGCCCTGTCTACGCTGGACTCCCTCCAAAGCTTCTTTATGTTATCTGTCATAGTCCTTAAGAATCTAACTGCATCACTCCAGGTTTCATCCGGAGTGAATCAAGACACTCGAAACGACGGAACCTCAAATTCAGAACAATCAAGCATCAATGCCCAGATTCTTCAGTAGGCTTCATGGCAGCCGCAAATGACGGCGGATCCAAAGTAGGGAAAAGAAGCTGAAAAATAAGTCACAGAGAAAAAATGAATTTAACAAATCATAATGAAACAAAAAATTCAGTCTCTAAAACAATAAAATAAAAAAGGGAAATTGAAATTCAGAAGTACAAACAAATTAAATAATCATAAGTTCTAATTGAGTAAGTAATCCACTACAAAAAATAAATGCTACTCAAGTTTATATCACCGCCCAAACTTGCAACAAACATATCAGTTCAATTTATGTGCGACAATAAGTGCAACTTTCAAAAAAGCACACTTCATTCATAAGTACAGGGGTAAAAAGCAAGCTACTCAAGTTCATTCCCACCTCCCAAACTTGCAAGAAAACATGACGGTTATAGTTCATGAGTACAAAAAGTTCAAGTTCACCTACTTGGTCAAAACCATCAGCCCCTGATCTCGTGAACCACTGTAGCACATTGGCATCAATTTGTCCATCATGGATCTTGGTCTGTTGTACAAAAATAACAACAACAGTTAGAAAATTTCCAAAATAACTTATCAACCTATCTACAAAGCAAAATACTAACTATCACCCATCTGGGAACTATCAGCTTGTATGTGTCTCGGTACTTCTGATGTAGAGAATATAAAACAATGTCAGCACTGTCTGAGTTGAGCATGCTAGTGGGGGAGAATGCTTTAGCAATAGAACCAACACTGGCAT
Organism: Triticum urartu; assembly: GCF_056163025.1. Classification (NCBI taxonomy): domain Eukaryota; kingdom Viridiplantae; phylum Streptophyta; class Magnoliopsida; order Poales; family Poaceae; genus Triticum; species Triticum urartu. The sequence goes on from NC_141874.1 coordinate 209,087,579, forward strand.
CACATTCTCTATTTTGAAACATCGGCTTGTCACTAGGAAAACACAAAAGATGACATGAATTAAAACTACTACAATAAAAACAATAGTCACATGAGAGAAAGAAAAAGAGACGAAAATGATACGGGCAAAATCCCAAACTAACCGTTTCCCACGGTTCGTGCGCAACCTCGTAACAGCGAAGAAAAACAAATCAACCTTAACAACATTAGCACCTTCTACTTGCAGGAAAAGAAGAAAAATAATAAGTTCAAGCACTACAAGTGAACATGTACAAAATGCCATAAATGAGAAGTACTCCTCATTTACAAGTCCTTACCTACACTATCAGTGTTTGACGGCGGGAGTTCCTGTGATGACACCAATATGCCCCTAGATTCAGGGTTTGACGATGGAAGATCTTGTGACAACACCAACATGGTTGCGCTTTCAGGGTCTGGAGAAAGAAAAACCTAGGACGACACGAGTGCCTCCTGCATCAAGGGGCTAGAAGAAATCGACAGAAGTAAATCATCATCCTCGAATGGCACCTCCTCTACGCAAGAGGCATCTTGAAATGCATCACCGTAATCAAGCCCTCCAGGCGAGAAATTTTCCGACGGCAAATATTCACAATCAGAAAGATTTTCATTCCCACCAATACCAACACCAGACGATTTGGCATCAAGTATGCTGGCAACACCAACATCCTCATCAGCAACTTTGGTACCAACATAGCGCCCACTACTCAATGGAACACCACGAGCATCATATCGACCACTAACGATTGCCTCACGCTCAACATCAGTCATCTTAAAAAAATAAAAATTCAGAAAAAGTGATTAATATGAGCAAAACTAACAATCAAAAATAAGCTAGCAAGAGGTGCATACAAAAACAAACCTTAGCAGCATTCACAGCAACATCATCGATCTTGCTGCTACTAACAATCAAAGGAACATCACCAATGGTCGAACAAGGCTCGTCGCCAACAACAGGACCCTGATTCATATGCAATGAAGCAAAAAAACAATGCTATTATCAGCAACAATAAACACAAGGAATTAAACCACGGTAACAAAAAGGTAGGTATCACATGCAAACTCTTAACGGTGTGGGATAGAAAAATGAACATGTAAGACACATTGGTGCGCATGAAAATTCAAGACATATGTATAAACACAAAAAAAATAACGTTGCACTTATTAGTAGATGGATAATTAACTCCACGGTCAACAGCAGCCTCAACATTGTGACTGGTCTCCTGCATGAAAGAAAAAATAATAAACAGATGAAGATGAGGAAGTTCAACTACAATACTAATAGCAGAACAACATAGTAAAAATTGCAAACACCGAGGAATGACTCACATCAACAACAGGGCGCTCCAAGCCAACATCATTCATATGGTGATCAGAAATATTAGCGTCAGTACCATCACCAGCCCTGCTGTCGGTGGCAGCAGCCTCATCCTGCTCAATCTGCTTGATAACAACATTTGCACTTTCATCATATGGCTTGCAGTGAGAGTCTAGCATAGTTTTGAAACGCTTCATGTTGTTCAACAGACGAACCGAGCTCTGAACTAGATCAGCAGCACCGTCACGCATATGACCAATTAAAATTCTCTCCATCTCAATATAGTCCACTCCTTCCTCGGCATTAAATTGATGACCTTCAGGAAGGATACCATTGATACAGCTCAGACGCTCAACTGTAGTTGGGACCTTTTGCAGCTCAGAACACACATTACTAAAAATATGCTCAGCGCACTCCAACAAGAAATAGCAACATCAATACCAAAACCCTGCCTCTATGAAGTACTAGCCCTACTAGGGCCAGGGGGGAGATAACCAGCACCCTCAACACCATGACCATCTCTCAACTCATCGTGCAGAGATGAAATCTTGGGAACCTCAGACGACGGCATCTCCAGGACTGGCTATTTATACACTCAGAAAAAGCCAACCTCCTCTTGAGTTTTCCACTACAAACAAGGGGGAAAAGAGTTAATTAATCAATGCAACACATAGGGAAAAATAAACATCATATTAACAAATTTAAATCAACAACACTATCAATCTTTAATTGTCAGTGCCAATTTGTTAGTATTTACCAACAGGCTAGTTGAACAAAGATATTCAGTTCAACCACACATGAAACAACAGTACTAAAAATCGTACCTAAACCTCAGAAAGCTTAAGAAACAACAAAATCTAAACAGGTAACTCTGCAGTACACATGTTCACTCTAGCAAAAATAGCTATACCTAAATAAAAAAGGTCTGCAAGACATGAAAGAAATAAAACTCACTGAAAGCTTCCCAAACACCCAAGTCTTTGGATCTGCCTTGCCTTTTTATCAAATCTGCATCAACCATATCGGAAAGCTTGACAGGATCCATGAAACATATGCGGGGACTCACATGTCACGCTCCGGAGTCTTGCCACGGATAAGGCAGTCAAGGTACGTTAGTACATGCCCTATAGCACAACCTGTGATTGCCTTCCCCGTGGTAACACTATCTTGGTACCTGACAATAGCCCTTCTAAGCTCATTGAGGGAGTCCTGGATTAGGGGGTGTCCGGATGGCCGGACTATACCTTCAGTCAGAATCCTGGACTATGAAGATACGAGATTGAAGACTCCGTCCCGTGTCCGGAAGGGACTTTCCTTGGCGTGGAAGGCAAGCTTGGCGATACGGATATGTAGATCTCCTACCATTGTAACCGACTTTGTGTAACCCTAACCCTCTCCGATGTCTATATAAACCGGAGAGTTTTAGTCCGTAGGACAACATATAGAACAACAATCATACCATAGGCTAGCTTCTAGGGTTTAGCCTCTCTGATCTCATGGTAGATCTACTCTTGTACTACCCATATCATCAATATTAATCAAGCAGGACGTAGGGTTTTACCTCCATCGAGAGGGCCCGAACCTGGGTAAAACTTCGTGTCCCTTGCCTCATGTTACCATCCGTCCTAGACGCATAGTTCGGGACCCCCTACCCGAGATCCGCCGGTTTTGACACCGACATTGGTGCTTTCGTTGAGAGCTCCTCTGTGTCGTCGCCGTCAGGCTTGATGGCTCCTACAATCATCAATGGTGATGCAGTCCAGGGTGAGACCTTCCTCCCCGAACAGATCTTCGTCTTCGGCGGCTTCGCACTGCGGGCCAATTCACTTGGCCATCTGGAGCAGATCGAAAGCTATGCCCCTGGCCGTCAGGTCAGATTTGGAAGCTTAAACTACACGGCTGACATCCGCAGGGACTTGATCTTCGACGGATTTGACCCGGGCTGAGCGCGCCGCACTGTCACGACGAGCATGATCTAGCTCTGCCGCCGAACGGTGCCCTGGAGGCCCAACCCGCATCGGCTTTGACCCTTAATTCGGAGCCAACTGCGCCGATCGAGGATGGGTGGTTGGACGCCGCCTCGGGGGCTGCGATCCCAACGGCGATCGAGCCGAACACCAGCCCCGCACTCCGCGAGACTCGTGACTCCAAGGAGCCGGACTCCTCTCCGGACTCTGAACCTTCCGCGCCCCTGCCGATTGAATCCGATTGGGCGCCGATCATGAAGTTTACTGCCGCGGACATCTTTCAGCACTCGCCTTTTGGAGATATTCTGAAGACACTGAAGTCTCTCTCTTTATCAGGAGAGCCCTGGCCGGACTACGGTCAGTAAGGTTGGGATACAGACGATGAAGAAATTCAAAGCCCACCCACCACCCACTTTGTAGCCATTGTCGACGATTTAAATGACATGCTCGACTTCGACTCCGAAGACATCGACGGTATGGACGCCGATGATGGAGACGATGAAGAACCAGCGCCTATTGGGCCCTGGAAAGCCACCTCGTCATATGACATATACATGGTGGACACCCCAAAAGAAGGAGATGGTGATGGAACAACGGAGGATGACCCCTCCAAGAAACAGCCTAAGCGTCGGCGTCGGCGGCGCCGCTCAAAATCCCGCCAAAACAAATACGGTGATTCAAGCACGGGAGATAATAATACTCCGGAGAGTGCCAAAGAAAACCCCCTCCAGCAAGATTCAGCACAGGAGGATGGAGAAACCAGCCCTCTTGAGAGAGCGGCAGACAGAGAGGTCGAGGACGATAATCATATGCCTCCCTCCGAAGACGAGGCAAGCCTCGACGACGACGAATTCGTCGTGCCAGAGGATCCCGTCGAGCAAGAGCGTTTTCAACACAGGCTTACGGCCACGGAAAGAAGCCTCAAGAAAAAACAGCAACAACTTAGAGCTGATCAAGATTTACTAGTTGACAGGTGGACGGAAGTCCTTGCGGCCGAAGAGCATAAACTCGAACGCCCCTCCAAGAGCTACTGAAAGCGCAGGTTGCTACCCCGATTAGAGGAGGAAGCACTTGATA